>NC_068367.1:54207104-54807104 GCF_020536995.1 Dreissena polymorpha
GGTAGTAGTAGTAGTAGTAGTGTAGTAGTAGTAGCAGTAGCAGTAGCAGTAGCAGTAGCAGCATTACAAGACCAATACTTAAGAATGATCAAATGGGAAAAGGTAACATAGCACCAGCAGTAAATATGGGGCAATTTACAGGTCAGATTTGGAATCTCTGCTGTAAAATGAGATTTTGAATGAATTAAAGGGAGGCAAATCTGTAATAAAAAGAACATGCATAAACCGTAGTTGTTCCCTTGTTGAACCATGCTAAATCCTTACAAGTTTGGAAAGAATTGGATGAAAAATTTGGACTTTATTGCATAAACACCATTTTCTCAATTCAAGGGGAGGTAATTCTGTACTTCATGGACCAATAATGCTCATTTTTGTAGGGTTTGTGTCCTCATTGATATAAAGACACTGTGCAAATTTGGAAAGGATCGGACAAAAAATGTGGAAGATTTTTGAAAGTTTCACAAAATAGGCAAAAACGAATAAAACATGCAAAGTTCAACGAGCTCCTGCGGCCATGTTTTTTGACGAATCAAATTTCTTTGAACAACTTTTTCAGGGGAGCCTCAAAGGTCATCCTGTGAAATTTTTTGAAAATCTGATGAGCGGTTTCTGACAAGAAGATTTTTTAAGGTTTTTTACCATATATGGTCATGGCGGCCATTGGTTATGTGATCAAATTTTTTTAACAATTCTTTGTCCCATGACCTAGGGATGCTCCACATGAAATTTAGTTGAAATTGGCTCAATGGTTAGTAGAAGAAGAAGATGTTTACAAATTTGTACGGACGGACGGACGGACGCCGGACGCTGAGTGATCACAATAGCTCACCTCGAGCTATCGCTCAGGTGAGCTAAAAAGAAATTGTAAGATTTGAAAGAGATTTAACTTGGGAATGAAACCTTTTCCCAATAAACTAGATAAAATCAAAAACACCTTGACAATAACATGTCCACGTTACCTGTTTCTGTGCCCAGGTCTGTATGTTGGGCCAGTTGAGGATGGACTGGTCGAACAGCGAGTACGTCATAACTGGAAGCACCTGCTCTGAGGAAGCCTCGCTCTCAGCCTCATTCGGTTTCCCACTTGGGTAGTCTGGTTCCCAGTCGGTCACAGCGTCTTTGGCGCGGGAACGTTGGAGGCATGCTTGGGCTGTAAGTAAATGTACAATGATGAATATATTGTATCCATAGTTACAAATTCGAATATCCTATTGATATCTGCTACCAGTATTTATTCGTAATTTTTGTGTGCAACCTGTTGATGTACTGGTACAACCTCCCCCCCCACCCTGATTGTTAACCCAAAGGAATAATTAATACAAAAACATCTTTTAACTAAAATTGCATAACATCAAACCGCTTTTGATAAATTCTATACATTTCTTGTTTAATCTTTTGAAAAAAAAGTTCTTCCCGCAGAAAACTGTTTCACAGTGCCATTAATTAAGCCCACATTTCACATTGCCATAAGCCCACATTTCACCTTGCTGCGCCTGAAGAGAAACTCGAGCATGCGACCGAGGGGGATTACCACCGCGCAGCAGATGGCGCCCACTGTCACACTTCTGCCAGGATACGCCAGCAGCCCAAACTCTCCATGGTGCTGAAACACAACACAAATGTCATTCATCCGACAGAAGAATTATTTAACCCTTTACCACTTAGATACGTATTTAATCCTTTACCATTTACATATGTATTTAACCCTTTACCACTTAGATATGTATTTAACCCTTTACCACTTAGATATGTATTTAACTCTTACCCACTTAGATAAGTATTTTTACGAATTTGCAGTCCCTTAGAAAGTTTTTAATTTTATTGAAGACCTTTCATACTAGATTCAAATATTAAAGGCTTCATCTCCAGATACTAATTGAGCAGCAAACAGCATAAAACCCGAACAGGCTGAGAGTTACTCACAGGCTGTTCTGGTTTTATGCTGTTTGAACAAAGCCATTTTCACTTCGCTTCTGAGTGGGAAGGATTAATACAAGAAACCCTAAGTGTCATGTAAACTTGTGCTTGACATGTTATACCAGCATTTTCACTGCTACTTTCATGAACATAGAAAACTTTTTTTGGCCTTTCACTTTTCGTTTAATTTGGATATGTACATTAATTGAATGTTTACATTTCAAATCAATGTATCATATAAAAATAAAGCTGTACGTAATCAATCCACTACTGCTGTCTTTTAAATTCTTTAAACAGAATTCAAAAAAAAAATAGTATGTGTTAAGGATGGATTTTTTATATTAAATTTGAATAACAGTGTTGGAATAAATGGCTAAAATGAAACGGATAAACTGCATTTCAACTTCTTTAAAATGTAAAAGCGATTTTTTGTTGAACAATTGACAGATGGTCAGTGAACTGTTCTGTTTTTTTTAATGGAAATTGATTTTGTATATTAAGGGTAATTTCTTTGATGAATAAGTTATTCTTTCTTTAGTTGATAAAATAATGTCTATCCACAAAGAATTGCCTGCTTACACAAATTGCTTTAAAAATGGAAAAGATGGCGGGCAATGAACAAATGTATCTTTTAGGTGATGCAGAATTTCAACTCATCAAGGAAGCAACAAAACTTGAAGAAAATGAACCTGGTTAAAACAAGACTTCAGTGAGTAGACCAAGAGCCAGTAGATGTTTGACTTTTGGTGTTAAAAGAGAGGTTTTAAAAGTTGTTAATAAACTAAATTAACAATATGGTAGGGATAAATGCTGCATATGATCATGCTTGATATCGAGATGACACATTTTTGAAGTTTTAAATGGCAGCCATGTTTGTTCATGGTATTTTGCTTTGGTGAAACACACATTTAAGTTTGAACAAAACCTGTTATGTTCTATTTGAGTAAGTAACATTAAAAAATGCTGATTACTTTGAGGGGAATTCTTAATGACAATTTAAAGTGGCCTAAACGGGAAAGATAAATCACAAACAATTTAAATATTACTACCCAAGGTTAGTTTCATTTAGTTTAATCTGTTTTTGCTATAGTTTATAACGATTAAAGACAACAATTTGGATTGTATTAGCAACAAGAAATGTGTTTCTCAGAACACTATGTCCCTTTCTGTGCCGCTTTGATTTAGTTTTTTTGATCTTTGACCTTGAAGGATGACCTTGACCTTTTACCACTCAACATGTGCAGCTCCATGAGATACACATGCATGCCAAATATGAAGTTGCTATCTTCAATATAGCAAAAGTTATTGCAAAATGTTAAAGTTGGCACAAACAGACCAACAGACCAACAGACAGGGCAAAAACAATATGTCCCACACTATAGTGGTGGGGACATAATAATAAATTGAAAAAAAAAATATTGTAGGATAAATACATTTAGTAAGCATTTGTCTTTATGTAAACCTTTCTTAACTTATTCGTTTGATACATTCAAGTACACAATTACACTAACATTGTATTTTGTATATCGTTCACATTTTTGTTTGATCCTAAATTTGTTTTTATTTAATTATCATTAGTATAAACCCTGGGATGCTAACGTTGGTTGTGCATTTGATTTTGTTGTTAAACTGACGCAGAAAAATTTGTGTACAACTATAGTGATATTGGTTTCACAATTGATACGTTTTCAGTCTCTAAAAGCTATTTATATATGTGTCTTGTTCAGCGAAAACTGGGCAAAATGCATGTGCGTAAAGTGTCATCCAAGATTAGCCTGTGCAGTCTGCACAGGCTAATCAGGGACGACACTTTCCGCTTTAATGGTATTGTTTGTTAAAGAAAATCTATTTTAAGCAGAAAAATTGGTCCCTGATTAGCCTGTGTGGACTGCACATGCTAATCTGGGAAGACACTGCATGCTAATGCGTTAAGCCCCGTTTTCTCAGAGCGCTCCTCAAATAAGAAATCTTCACACGTAAATCGCCCACCTCAGTGACAGTGGACCGGTACCACATGGCATTCAGGCACATGTAGGCGAGCAGCATGGTGAGGCACACTGTGAGCCGTTCACACCGCATGAAACCACTGTAGGGCGGGCACGTAACCAATGACAACCAGATGTGGAAGTCTGCCATATACTCCACCACTTTTGTCATGTACGCCTGGAAATGCATGAATGATGATTTGAGAGCATTTTAAACCGTGAGTCTGCTGCAGCAAGTCATAGTTCATTCAATTAAATCCACAATGGGTTTGACTTTCAAACATCAAACATTTTTTTTCTCTTTGCTGCTTATGCAGTAAAAAAATGTTTTTATTAAAGGAGATTCGTTTATTTCCTGCTATAGCCCTGAACTACATGACGTATCAATAACTTAAATTTCTTTTAAACCAGTTTTTAAAAAACATTTACTTTGTTCAGTGATTACGGCAGTGTCTTAAACATTATGAAAAAAGATATAATAGATTTATCTTTACATGTCACTTCACAGAAAACGTCTGCCTTAAAAGTCAGCAATAAAATCTGATCACAGTATTTAATATTTCTGTATCTAGATTCCTATCCAGCAACATTAAATATGGATTATATCCATAAATAGCATCTAAATATAATGAAAACATTCTCAAATGTCACACAATAAGCTTTAAATGTTATTTACAGCATCCATCAAGGCTACATCAAACCAGTCAAATACACGGATGTCCGATTAAAATCATCAAAGGCAATCTCAAACCTATTTCTCACATATTCAAATGCAATAAACGCTATAATTATCCTTTAATGACATCTGCACCCATGACATCTGCATCAGAATGCACATTACTTGATGCACATCCTCTGTTGTTGGTTCTCATGTGACTGTGTACTCATCACCTTTATTACTATACCAGTCAGTTATAGCTCGGTATTCGAAGCACATTGCTATCAATCTGTGTTTCAGGACCTTCAATACAAGGCCAGCCACAACCTGTGTGGGGATTGGTTATTAAATAATTGCTATGGTTATTCCCCCCCCCCCCAACCACTGACTGAAGAACTGCAGTTCTTTAAAATGGCATGTTTGCACAATAAAAACCAACCAACCAAGTTCTCATAGAAGCTTAACCTTTAAAATATTTAGTAGACTTTCTAATCACAGTTATGTGAATGAATAACGTGTAAACACAGCAAAAAACAAACCAAGCCCTCACCTTATTGAAGTCTAGAGTACCATCGAGTGCCATGAATTCCCTCTCCACCTTGCCGTCCTGTTCCTCTACCGCCAGCCATTTCTCACACAGGAACAAGTACAGGTTGCCTAGGAAACACAACTGTTCACACTTAGAACTTACAGAATGGGTACAATTAACCTAGGAAACACAACATTACACCATTATACCATTTAACATTTTATACATTTAACGCACATAAAAGCGCACATTTAAGACACATGTGCGCTTTTATGTGTGTTATAACTGCGCTTTTCGTGAGTTAAATGTGCGCTTTTTAAATAAAAAAGCGCACATTTAACTCACAAAAAGCGCACATTTAACGCACTCAAAAGCGCACATTTTACACACATAAATGGCAGTCAAAAACGAACTTATAAAAAGCGCACGTTTAACGCACATAAAACGCACTTTAACACACATGTGCGCTTTTATGTGGGTTATAACTGCGCTTTTTGTGAGTTAAATGTGCGCGTTTTAAATAAAAAAGCGCACATTTAACTCACAAAAAGCACACATTTAACGCACTTAAAAGCGCACATTTTACACACATAAATGGTAGTCAAAAACGCACTTATATAAAAAGCGCACGTTTAACGCACATTTAACGCACATAAAAGCGCACATTGAACACACTTATAAAAAGCACACGTTTAACGCACATAAAGCGCACATTTATCCACAAAAAGCGCACATTTTCTTGTTTGTTTGTTTTTGTTAAAAACTCACTCGGTAAGAAAAAGCGCACAAAAAACGCAGTGCCAATACCGTCACGTTTAACGCACGCAAAACGTACGTAAAACGTACATTTCACACACTTTTTGAGAAGGGATGTAACCTAGGAAAAACAACATTTAATTTACACAATCAGAGCTCAAGGTACAGGAACTTGTTGCCTAGGAAACACAACAGTTCACACTTAAGAGCTTAATGAACATAAACTGGTTACCTAGGATACACAATGGTTATAACTTTGAGCTCAAGGAACAAGTTTACTTCATAAACAACAAATAAAACAAAATAGCACACACTAAGAGCTTAGAAACCACATACCTGTCACCCAGGAAGAACATTAAACACTTAGAGCTTACGGAATAGGTACTGGTTACCTATTAAACACAACAGGAAACACTCAGAGGTTAAGGAACATGTACTGGTTACCAGGCAAACACTACAGTACACACTTGGAACTGAAGAAGCATGTACCGGTTATGTACGAAACATTACAGTTCACACTTGAAGAACAGGTACTGGTTACCTAGAAAGCAAAACAGCACAAAAAGAGAGCTTAAAGCAAAGGAAATTGCTACCAGTAAAACATTATGATACACTTTGAGCATAAGGAACATGTACTGACGACCTTAGAAACACAAAAGTACACACTTTGAGTTTAAGGAAGATGTACTGATTATCTTAGAAACACACTAGTACACACTTTGAGCTTAAGGAACATGTCCTGCACCTAGGAACCACAACAGTTCACACCTTTAGTTAAGGAACACTTACAAGTTACCTAGGAAACACAACAGTCCCCACTTAAAGCTAAAGGAATAGGTACTTGTAACCTTAGAAAACCAATCCTACACAATTAAATCTTGATTAAAAGTTACTGGTTACCAAGGAAACACAATGGTACGCCATAAGTGCTGTAAGAACAGGTACTTATGACACAGGATTCCTATCATATGTTTTATGATGTAAAGAATTTTTTTTAATTGAACAATGCTTGAAGTTAGGTCTGGGATTTCTACAAAATTACCGAGTATCAAACAAAATTCAATTTCACCAAGAATAAAGGTCTGCTTATCTTGAGATATATGTGATTGAAAAGGAGCAAATGTCAACAAAGTTTACATCCAAAAGAAACACAGGGTGACATAGCCTTGACAAAGATTAATTGTAGGCTATGAAAATGACAGGAACAAGTTTCTTCTGATGGCCTAACAAAGCGCAGGGGAACAAAATACTGTTTGTCTCTTTGGTGGAAAAAGCTACAATGTGACTTCTAATTTCAATGTCACATGGTACCTTTTTGCACCCATGGGGCGTGTTCTAAGCTTACTTTTACCAAATGCAAGAAACGCCCCTCATGAAAATTTCTGTCCTTCACCTACAGTCATGGTGACAGCCCAATAACTTAACAAAACAGCAAAGTTAAAACTTGATCTAAAACATATGCTTTTCCAATGCTATTCAAATGTAATGAAAGAATTAAAAGGGCCAAAAAATTCATCAGTATTGAAACTTACAGCCCATATATACAAACTAAGTCTTTTTTTTAAGCCTAAGAATAAAGCATACTATTTAAATTGGAAATTTAATAACTTCTTTAACTTTGAGTTATACTTGGCATTCAACCCCTCTCAATACTTCATTCATCATGTAGAACATTTTGTTAATGACATAACCATTGTTAGCCTGTACATATTCAAAAGCTGGACATATTTTTCTTGGTTTGAAGTGTATACTTTGTTTTTAGTTTAAGAATGCGTTGGTGAATATGGCCGAAACTTTACATACTGGTATTCAAGTCATGGACAATCACCCTTGGTGAATATGGCCCAGGTTTTACATACCGGTATTCAAGTCACGGACAATCACCCTGGAGAGGTACCAGCTGGGTGAAGGACCAAAGTTGTTATGCCAAATCTGTACTTCCAAATCTTGCCAATACTGTCTGGTAACCTGTGAACAGGATTCAACAGATATTATCATGTTGCATTGTTAAGATTGAAAATTGCTTATTTGGGCAATGCTCTGTGAAAAAGGGGTTTAATGTATGTGCGCAGTGTCGTCCCAGATTAGCCAGTGCAGTCTGCACAGGCTAATCGGGGACAACACTTTCCGCTTTTATGATATTTTCTGTTTAAAGACAGTCTCTTCATAGCAAAAATTCCAGTTTAGGCAGAGAATGTTGTCCCTGGTTGGCCTGTGAGGACTGCACAGGCCAATCAGGGACGACACTAAGCGTAAATGTATTAAACCCCCCTTTATACAAAGCACGGCTTATCTATAACTGCAAATAAGCCTGAAGGGCAAAACATGTAGCTGATTATTGTATCAGTGAAGATGGATAAGGAAATAATTGTTACTTAAACAAAGTAAGCATTTTCTTGAGGAAAAATTCTTTTAAAATTAGGAGTATGAACAATTATCTTCATTTAGGCACATAACTTATGTGAATATGTACAGTAATTCTCATTAAGGCAAATAACTTATGCAAGTATGAAAAATATCTTTGTGAAATCCTTATCCTAATTACGACACATAGCTTACGTAAGTATGAACTTGTCTCGTGAGTTTCTCTCGAACATGGGACGATCATCCTCGCTGATTAGCTCCCTTGTTTCAGACATGCCTTCCTCTCCATGCAGAATAAGACTTATCTGGAATAACCGTTCCCGAAATAATACATTACTTCGCCACTTTAGTTATCTTAAATGCAACACTAATTTTCTTCCAACGACAATCTTCCGTTTTTCGGACAAAATGAAAATGATAAACAGGTATCTATTTGGCTGATAAATTTGTTTCATTGATAGCTTGTGAGTGCTTACTTTTAAGGCCTTCACATACCAATAACAATGCTTTCAATGGAAAATTTGGTTTCTTCTACACAGTTTTTGTTTACAAAATAAATTTCAAAGTTATGAGATTAAAACAACATTTTTTTTGGTGAGATGCAATAAAACAAAAATCAGGGATTGTAATTGAAGCAGAATCCTTCTTTTTGATGCAAGCATTTTGCAATGTGTTACTCTTGACTCCTACAAATTATTAACCTTGCATAATTTTGATGCAAATGTCACCATGAAAATAACATAAAATGTATTTTATATTAAGCATAATGTTGTTTTTTTAGTTAATCTTAAGCTAGCAAGTTATACAAATAAACAGTTGCAGAGCAATCAACAACTTTAACTATCCAGGAACAAATTATCTAGACTTCAGTATTTTTACCCCTTAAAATTTAATTTAAGCCCTTAAAATTTCAACAACGGGATCATTTGACTCATTGTTTTCAAAAGCTTTTGAAATCTCAGTTCATACTTACTTTAAATTTAAAAAAATACGCCTTGTATTGTCAGCAAAACGAGCATTTCTTCATGGTGAAAGAGAGGGTCAGGAAAAGAAAGTTCAAAGTATCAAAATGTTACAAAGGTACAAATCATATCAAGTCGTACCACTCATATACTCACTTTGACTTGTTTGAAGTTCCTTAAAAAATCAAAGTAAATTTAAGACCTTTTTTACTGGATTCAAGTTTTGAAGCCTTGATTTCCAACCCTTAGATACTGACGAGTAGCAAACAGCATAAAATCTGAACAGACTGGGTTAACGCGCAGGCTGTTTTAGTTATATGCTGGTTGCATGTAGCCATTTTAACTTTGCCTCAGAGCAGGAAAGTGTAAACAACCTTTGAAGTGGTTCCAGCATGTCTCCAGCAGCCTGTTTCCATGGTGATCTCATACTTCTGTTGGTCCATTGGCGTGTTGTCAAGCAGATACACGATGCCCCCCTTCTGGTTGTCATGGCGATCCGCCTGACGACAGTAGTTTAGAAGGATGCAGTATACGGTGATCACCACGCACAGCAGGCTTAATGTCACTGGGTTCTCGTTGGGTCTAGAAAAGAACCTTTTAAAATCAACATGATGCCATTGTACTTGTATTTTAGCTTTGGTTGTATGTATATCTACATGCTTGTTTTCCTGATTTCCTAATCCAATAACATTGCTCAACAGGAATTCAACAAAAAATATATTATTGAAATCGAAAATTTAAATGGGATTCTTACCAAAACTTTCATGATGTAAATTAAAATTGTGTTTTTTAAATTTTCTAATCCAAAATTGTCATGGCAGATAGGAACCTCCAAATAATCTCTTTCAATGTTTGTTAACAGCTCTTGCATAACAACTTTTGGATGTCTTAAACTCATACATCTTAATGCACAAATTAGTGTCCTACCAAAATAATCATCACTCAAATTTGTATATATAACCCTTTGCATGCTGGGAAATTTGTCGTCTGCTAAAATGCCGTCTGCTGAATTTCTAAAATTAGCATTTTCTTTGATTTGTTTTTTCAAAGAATACTATCAGAATATCAAACAGTTTGGATCCTAATGAGACGCCACGTTCTGTGGTGTCTCATCTGTTTCCAAACTGTTTGCAAAGGCCTTCAAAATTCGGTTCCAGCACTGAAAGAGTTAAAAAACAATACCTAAAGAATCCCTCTATGTCTGCAAATGACAATTTATTTGGTATGAGTTCAACTGTTCCACCATATGCAGTCAAGTGGTTACAGCTGCATCTGGTCACAGCAATTGTTGACATGGGAGTAATGGAACAGCCGTCAGGCAGCCACGTCTCCTTGGCAACATGCCAATACAGGCACTGGCCCCACCACAATTGTAACGTGTAGTTGTAGTGAGTGACCTCCCCTGGACGTATTCGTCCTGCGTTGAATGCCGAGTCAACAATGCCAATGTAATACATGCCAGTCTCTGTAATAGAACAGAATACTTTATTTATTCCAGGTATACATCGATACAACATAAAGAACAAATGATAGTTAAAGTACACAGTTAGGAACAGTTTACTTAAAGGGGAAGTCATCCAAGCAGTTACAATCACTGTAACAATAAGATCAATTGTGTGTGCGAGTTTATTTAGCAATGCAGCAGAGATGAAGATTAACATATGTCTACAAAATGAACATTTGTGCTAAAATAACAACAAGGGACAAAATTTTCACAAAACCAGGTTTTCAATTTGAAAAAAAAAATCTGATAAAGGGAGACCGACTCAAAATGTGCATTGTTATTGATCAAAGTTACCCCCCTTGTTTTAAAATCGATCTATTTTTAGTCGTGGCGACCTTGACCTTGGAGATATTGATGTAATTCTTTCGCGTGACACACCGTCCAATGATGGTGAACAAATGTGCCATATGATTTTAAAATCTCACAATGAATGTCATAGTTATGGCCCGGACAAGCTCATTTATGGCCATCTTTGACCTTTGAACTCAAAGTGGGACCTTGACCTTGAAGATATTGACGTAATTCTTACGCGCGACACACCGTCTAATGATGGTGAACAAATGTGCCAAATGATTTTAATATCTCACAATGAACAACAAAGTTATGGCAAGCTTGTTCCGCCCGCCCGCCAGCCCACCAGCCCGCAGACATTCGCCAATCTATAATAACCAGTTTATTCCTGCGGAAAACCTGATTAACAATCTAATAACCATTTTTTTCCTTCGGAAAACCTGGTCAAAAAGTGATAATAATAGAAATGGCACAAAGCAAAAAAAGGCTATAATAGAATATTATCAACAGGGATAAGGTGATTATGAAATTGCAAGAAATGGAATAAGGTGATAATGAACTGGCATCAGTAGACACAAACTTATTTATTGAAACAACTCACAGTTTTTAGTACCTTTTGATTAGTATATACATTTATAAAAACATTTCTCAGATGCTTTCATGCCCATCTTCAATATCTTCCACGAACAGCTTTTTTTTTCTTTTATCAGACAAAGTTGCATACCATTAAATGTTCCGGCAGGCAGGAAAAGGTCAAGGACAGTTTGATCAATGTCAAGGTCATATTTGAACTTGTGGCTGCTAGGTAATGGAGGCTGCAAGTAACTGAAAATACAAAGCAAACACAAGCAAAATTAGACTTTTCGAAAATGGTCTCATCCAAAATGAAGACATTTATAAACAAGGGCTGTTTGTAAAACATGCATGCCCCCCATATGGGCTGTCCGCTGTAGTGGCAGCCATTGTGTAAATACGTTTTTTGTCACTGTGACCTTGATCTTTGACCTAATGACCTGAAAATCAATAGGGGTCATCTGGGAGTCATGATCAATGTACCTATGAAGTGTCATGATCCTAGGCAAAAGCGTTCTTGAGTATCATCCGGAAACAATTTTACTGTTTCGGGTCACCGTGACCTTGACCTTTGACCTAGTGACCTGAAAATCAATATCGGCCAACTGCGAGTCATGATCAATGTACCTATGAAGTTTCATGATCCTAGGCGTAAGGGTTCTCGAGTTATCATCCAGAAACCATTTAACTATTTCGGGTCACCGTGACCTTGACCTTTGACCTAGTGACCTCAAAATCAATAGGGCTCATTTGCAAGTCATGATCAATCTTCCCATGAAGTTTCATGATCCTAGGCGTATGCGTTCTTGAGTTATCATCCGAAAACCATTTTACTATTTCGGGTCACCGTGACGTTGACCTTTGACCTAATGACCTCAAAATCTTTAGGGGTCATCTGCGTGTCATGATCAATCTACCTATGAAGTTTCATGATCCTAGGAATATGCGTTCTTGAGTTATCATCCGAAAATCATTATACCATTTCGGGTCACCGTGACCTTGACCTTTGACCTAGTGACCTCAAAATCAACAGGGGTCATCTGCGAGTCATGATCAATCTACCTATGAAGTTTCATGATCCTAGGCGTATGCGTTATTGAGTTATCATCAAAAAAACCATTTAACTATTTTGGGTCACCGTGACCATGACCTTTGACCTAGTGACCTCAAAATCAATAGGGTCATCTGCGAGTCATGATCTATCTAACCATGGAGTTTCATGATCCTAGGCGTATGCGTTCTTGAGTTATCATCCGGAAACCATTTTACTATTTCGGATCACCATGACCTCGACCTTTGACATAGTGACCTCAAAATCAATAGGGGTCATCTGCGAGTCATGATCAATCTACCTATGAAGTTTCATGATCCTAGGCGTATGCGTTCTTGAGTTATCATCCGGAAACCATTTTACTATTTTGGGTCACCGTGACCTTGACCTTTGACCTAGTGACCTCAAAATTAATAGGGGTCATCTGAGAGTCATGATCTATCTAACGATGAAGTTTTATGATCCTAGGCGTATGCGTTCTTGAGTTATCATCCAGAAAGCATTTAACTATTTCGGGTCACCTTGACCTTGACCTTTGACCTAGTGACGTCAAAATCAATAGGGGTCATCTGCGAGTCATGATCAATCTACCTATGTAGTTTCATGATCCTAGGCGTATGCTTTCTTGAGTTATCATCCGGAAACCATTTTACTATTCCGGGTAACAGTGACCTTGACCTTTGACCTAGTGACCTCAAAATCAATAGGGGTCATCTGTTAGTCATGATCAATCTACCTATGAAGTTTCATGATCCTAGGCCCAAGCCTTCTTGAGTTATCATCCGGAAACCACCTGGTGGACGGACGGACCGACAGACCGACCGACATGTGCAAAGCAATATATCCCCTCTTCTTCGAAGGGGGGCATAATAATATGGAATTATGAATTATTGTATGTAAGTTTGTTCCCCATTCTCATAACTTCTCATAATGAAATAAATCCTTATTGGCATCCATATTGAAGATTTAATGGTAAAGCATAGCTTTCTTCATAGGGTGTTGACTTTATAAGGCAGATTATAAATAAAGGCAATTAGCTGTTATAAGGAAGACAGACACACTTGAAACTTTGCTCACCTAGGATTTCACAGGTCTGAGTCAAAGATTCAAATGTACCCGTGTATCCCAAAGTCACAATGACAATCAAATTCCATTTCTGGATTATTATTAGTGCTCAGACCTTTAAACTACTGCATTGGAAAACAAATTGGTTCCTGTGTGCACATCTTTGATTTCATGCAATCTTCAGGGCAGTATTGTTTTCTCTCATGTCTATAACACTGACATTTATTGCTCCTTTCCTGTCCTTCATGGCTTGAAGTTATCCTCTCATCACGTGTCCAAGGTCATCATTCATGACTCAAAGTTATCCGCTCATCACGTGTCCAAAGTTATCATTCATGACTTTTATGTTATCCTCTCATAACGTGTCCAAAGTTATCATTCATGACTCGAAGTTATCCTCTCATCACGTGTCCAAAGTCATCATCCATGAATCAAAGTTATCCTCTCATCGCGTGTCCAAAGTTATCATTCATGACTTGAAGTTATCCTCTCATCACATGTCAAAATTTATCATTCATGACTCGAAGTTATCCTCTCATTGCATGTCCAAAGTTATCATTCATGACTCAAAGTTCATCACGTGTCAAAAGTTATCATTCATGACTCCAACACTTATCATTTATGGCTGACATTCATGTACCCAGTGTTATATTCCGTAACTCCAATAGTATCCTTTATAACTCAAATATTATAAATTAATTGCTACAAAATTTCTATGGCTATCCCCTATGGGTCCAACATCAGCCTTTATGTCTACACTGTTACCTCAGCTGAAAAGAGTTTCGACAACCCACTTCAATTAAGTAATTAATGGCCCCACTGTTATATCTTTTTTACAACTTTAAAACATTCTCATCAATTTCCCATCAAAGCCTATTGGACATTTATTTCTATTTTGAAAGATTATGCTCATTTTGTTTCTTAGAAATTTAATATCTAAACAGTTTTTTTTTTATTTTCTTTCATAAAATCATAAAATAACACTTGTTGCATATTTGGTGGACAGCTTTGGCAGAAGTGTGATTTTTCTCTTGATTTCACACCCATGCAGATCAGCAACTTCCATAAGAGTGCAGTAAGTCCATTAATCAAAGCTTATCATCCCTTCTAGCAATTCCCTTTCTTCATCATGGTGCCAAACACTTCACTATTCACATCATGATAAACATTTTCATCCCCTCAAGACTTTCCATAGATTTCCCATCAATTATGCTGCCTGTCTTTCAGCGAGAACATTGTGTTCCAAAAAGATTCACACCCAAAGAGAAATTGCACAATTGAAAGTGCAGTGTTAACTCCGCCCACGAAAGGTTAGAGGTAGGGTTAGGGGTTAATTGATGAGTAATATCTATTTGGTATCTGTTATTTGTGTTGTATCTATCTGGAAAACAATGCCACCAGTCTTTCAGCACTGAGTATTATAATTATGGCAATGACCTCCATGTCTATTGTTTGAATATAAATTCTTTTAAGACCTAGTAGCTATTAAATAAGCATAGCACACAAATGGCTCAATACTTGTAATATAAATTACATTCTGCACAATATCTTTCTTCTTGACTTGTATATTCATTTGAACAAAAATAGATTTAACCAAAATCCAAAATCTTTAAACCAAATCTTTCTTAAACTGTCAAAAGGGCAGCTAAATTTTATGTACAGAGATAGAAAAAGATTTAAATAGTTTCCAAACTATATATCTAACCCTTTGTATGCTGGGAAATTTGTCGTCTGCTAAAATGTCGTCTGCTGAATTTCAAAAATTAGCATTTTCTTCAATGTTTTTCGAAGAATATTATCCGAATAGCAAACAGTTTGGATCCTGATGAGATGCCACGTTCTGTGACGTCTCATCTGGATCCAAACTGTTTGCAAAAGCCTTCAAAATTTGGTTCCAGCACTGAAAGAGTTAAGCATCAATTTTGTTTATTAATAAAATTCACTGAAATCTAAAAACAAGAGGGCCATGATTGCCCTGAATCGCTCAACTGACTAACCAAATACAATCCAAACCAAGATTTCATCAAGATAAACATTCTGACCAAATTTCATAAAGATTAGATGTAAACTGTGACCTCTATTGTCTACACAAGGTTTTTCTATTATTTGACCTAGTAACCTAGTTTTTGACCCCAGGTGACCCAAATAAAATCCCAACCCAGATTTCATCAAGATATACATTCTGATCAAATTTTATAAAGATTGGATGAAAACTGTTACCTCTATTGTCTACACAAGGTTTTCCTATTATTTGACCTTGTGACCTAGTTTTTGACCCCAGATGACCCAAATACAATCCCAACCCAGATTTCATCAAGATAAACATTCTGACCAAATTTCATAAAGATTGGATGAAAACTGTGACCTCTATTGTCTATACAAGGTTTTTCTATTATTTGACCTACTGACCTAGTTTTTGACCTAGTGATCAAGTTTTTTACCCCAGATGACCCAAATACAATCCTAACCCAGATTTCATCAAGATAAACATTTTGACCAAATTTCATAAAGATTGGATGAAAACTGTGACCTTTACTGTCTACACAAACAAATTGACGGTTTTTCTATTATTTGGCCTAGTGACCTAGTTTTTGACCTCAGATGACCCAAATACAATCCCAACCCAGATTTCATCAAGATAAACATTCTGACCAAATTTCATAAAGATTGGATGAAAAATGCGACCTCTAATTTTCTACAGAAGGTTTTTCTATTATTTGACCTAGTTTTTGACCTAGTGACCTAGTTTTTGACCCCCGGATGACCCAAATACAATCCTAAACCCAGATTTTTTCCAGATAAACATTCTGACCAAATTTCATAAAGATTGGATGAAAACTGTGACCTCTACTGTCTACACAATGTTTTTCTACTATTTGACCTAGTTTTTGACCTAGTGACCTAGTTTTTGACCCCAGATGACCAAAATATATTCCCAACCCAGATTTCATCAAGATAAACATTCTGACCAAATTTCATAAAGATTGGATGAAAACTGCGACCTCTATTGTCTACACAAGGTTTTTCTATTATTTGACCTATTATGTGACCTAGTTTTGACCTAGTGACCTAGTTTTTGACCCCAGATGACCCAAATACAATCCCAACCCAGATTTTATCAAGATAAACATTCTGACCAAATTTCATAAAGATTGGATGAAAATTGTGACCTCTACTGTCTACGCAAACAAATTGTTGATGGACACACGCATGCACGCACACACGCACATACTGGACGCCAGACATCACACTGTCACATAAGCTCAACATGTCACTTCGTGACAGGTGAGCTTAAAAACACCAGCTGAGAACAATAATTAGAAAATGTTTTTGGATATTCATCACATGGAATGTTTAATTTTTAAAACCTGTGTACATTTGACTTCCAATGTTCGTCCTGTCCAATAGTGTTTGTAAGTCTTCACATCCATGTCTCAAGAAGGCTCAGAAAGAGATATGGGCCTCGCTCTGTGAAAAGGGGGTTTAATGCACACGCGTAAAGTTTTGTCCCAGATTAGCCTGTGCAGTTTGCACAGCCTAATCAGAAACAAGGGCTGTTTGTAAAACATGCATGCCCCCCATATGGGCTGTCCGTTGTACTGGCAGCCATTGTGTGAATACGACTTTTGTCACTGTGACCTTGACCTTTGACCTAGTGACCTGAAAATCAATAGGGGTCATCTGCAAGTCACGATCAATGTACCTATGAAGTGTCATGATCCTAGGCAAAAGCGTTCTTGAGTTATCATCCGAAAATCATTTTACTATTTCGGGTCACCGTGACCTTGACCTTTGACCTTGTGACCTCAAAATCAATAGGGGTCATCTGCGAGTCATGATCAATCCACCCATGAAGTTTCATGATCCTAGGCGTATGCGTTCTTGAGTTATCATCCGGAAACCATTTTACTATTTCGGGTCACCGTGACCTTGACCTTTGACCTAGTGACCTCAAAATCAATAGGGGTCATCTGCAAGTCATGATCAATGTACCTATGAAGTTTCATGATCCTAGGCCCAAGCGTTCTTGAGTTATCGTCTGACAACCACCTGGTGGACGAACGGACCGACCGACCTACCAACATGAGCAAAGCAATATACTCCCTCTTCTTCGAAGGGGGGCATTAACAACACTTTCCGCCTAAACTTGATTTTTGCAAAGAAGAGACTTTCTTGAAATGAAAAATATCATAAAAGCTGAAAGTGTTGTTTCTGATTAGCCTGTGTGGACTCCACAGGCTAATCTGGGAAATACTTTATGCACATGCATTAAACCCCCTTTTCACAGAGCATGGTCCATATATATATATTTATGTGTGTGTGTGATATTTTTCATATTATTTTATGTTGGTTCATTAAGCATGATGTAATAGTCTTTGATGAACAAAACATTTGAATGGATGAAAATAATTTTTTATAACATAAAATAGATGTAAAACAAATATTTGGAGATGAAACAGAAATGTATAAAAAAACGCTGTATATGCAAAAACACATATTTTTACATAAATTCTGATTTCCCAAAGCCAAATGCCACATTCAGTTCATTGCTCATTTCCAGCCACAGAAGTAAAAACAAACAAGCTCCTTGCCACTCTGTTTTCTTCATTTTTTCTGCCTGATGTTCCAAGGTTTATCTCCATTCATCACAATGCCAAGTATATCCCTGGTTCTCTATTTCTCAAAACAGTAAAGCCATGCTATACACAACAATAAGATTATTCAAACCCAGAAAGCCAGTAATGAAGGCCTTGCAAGAATGGAAATGCTAAAAAAAATCCTCCCATTGCAAAATCAATTTTCCACTTACTTAATTTCTACTGGAACTGAGTAATTTGATGTGCCAGTGGCAAGGGGAGTTCATTGAAGCTTATGTGAACAGCCAATAGAGGTATTAAATACATTACATGGGGTAAAACATTAACCAGAAATTGTGAATTATGTTCAACATTTACCAGATATTGTGGATTTGGTAAAACATTTTCCAGAAAATGTGACTTTGGTAAAACATTTTCAAGAAAATGTGACTTTGGTAAAACGTTTACCAGAAAATATGGATTTGGTAAAACATTTAACAGAAAATGTGAATTTGGAAAATCCAATGGGAGCTGTAGCTTTTCTAATAGGATGATCAAGCAACACTTAATAATGATGAAATACATTTATCTTCCGAACAGATATTAACCGAAACAGATTGCAAAAAACAAAGTATGGTTAAAAAAGGAAACTAAAAAGCCTCATCACTGCAATAGCATACAATTCTAAAGGCTAAATTGCTGATTGTCTTGCCTTTTAAAAGTATTGCTTCATATTGTAGTGTTGTATTGTTCAAACAGAAACAAGATCTGATTTATACGGTTTCCAATATTTATTAAGGTCCAGCTCCTTATGTCTAACAAATCCAATGCCCATTTTCATTTTATTGCATTTCAAACATTCCATATGTTATGTTTCCAATATAGTTTATTTCATACCAAGTGTTTCCATCATTACCTATTCCATCCAATGTGCTTCCAACATGGCCTTTGTCATCCAATTTGTTTTCCACAAAGCCATTGTCATGCAAGGTTATTTCAATGCTGTCTTCGTTATACAATAAGTTTCCAACAAAGCCGTTTTCATCTTTACGTCATCCAATTTGTTTCCATGATTGCTTAGTCATCCTATGCATTTCCAACACTGTCATTCCATTTGTTTCCAACATCGCCTATGCCAACTGATGTGTTTTCAAACATCGCCTATGGCAACTGATGTGTTTCCAACATAGCCTATGTTCTCCGATGTATTTCAAACACAGCCTATGTCATCCATCGTGTTTCCAATATAACCTGTGACAACCAATGTGTTCCCAACATAGCCTTTGTTATTCAATGTGCTTCCAACATAGCCTATGTTATCCAATGTTTTAAGACAAAGCCTGTGTCATGCAAAATGTCTCCATCATAACTTATATTATCTATTGTTATTTCCACGCTACCTTTGTCATCTGAATTGTTTCCAATCCTAATTGTTTCCTTTGACATCCTATTTGCTCAATGCTGTTCATTTCTGCTTCCAACATATGTAAGGTCTTCAAAAACTGTTTTATTGGATTGTTTTACGAGACACCTAAAGTTATCTATGTAAACTTTTTATATCAAATGTGTATTCATACAACATTTCTCTGAAGATGTAACCCCCAAGACCGACACCTGAAACTTTGCTCACCTGTTTTACTCAGGCTTGAGACAAAATCTTAGGCTCAGACTTCAAGGTCAACAAACAATGTCCTTTTTACTGTACAATTTTAATGTCTACAAAGTTTAATGACATTTATTGAAATGAAAAGAAAATGAATATATATCTGTCCTCATGAAACTTATATTTTGGACATGTAGACAATAATTCCATTTTATTCACTCTCATATATAGAAACAGATTTAAATTCCTTTTTGCAATTGTATGACAGATATAATTGCATTCATTTTTTTCTAACCAATGAATGAACAAAGACAAACATGACAAAATAGTAATACCACACTCAATAATTATCCTGTACAATGTATTTATTTTCCATTTCCCTATTAGCCCTCAAAGCAGCCTATCCTCAAGAACGCCAGCCAATTAAAATACTATACAAAAAAACTATATATCTTCCTTGTTGGATGCTATTAATTGTCCTCGTTAACAAGATCAGATAATTCATAACCCTTTAAACAAGTGCTTTAATATCTCAATTATTTCCCTGTTCATGTCATTATGTGGGGCTATTATTTTTCCTGGAAATTTCAGACCACATTCAGTGTTCCCACCATGCAGACATGAGCATGCTCAACAACATGCTGCAGTCGACAAGGGTCCAGTATTCGATGATAATTCAATCACATCTCTAAACAGCCATAACATTACACCTTGGTCCCCAGACACTTCTGTGAACTGTCTCACAGCCCTAGCCAGACATGAGAATTGTTGATGAACAATCATGGGCGAAAATATGGACTGGATAGGGCACTCATATTGACTGTATATAAGTGCACCTAGGCTGTATTCCAGTCAAAATAGGTAGTACAGTTGACTCTGCCAATACCGGACTCTCTGAATACCGGAACTCTCCCGATTCCGGACGGTCGGGCCAGTCCTGTATTTTCTCCTTCTATTTCTTTGTTAAAAAATGTTGAATAAACCGAACTCTCTGAAAACCGGAAACCTGACGGGTATCTCCGTAAATTTGGTCATTTTCAACGTAAAATACATTGAGTAAACCGAACGGTCTAAATTCTCAAGATGCCCGAGGCGTGAAAATAACAATACCTAGTCAACACAGCGAGTGCGGTGTCACACATTTTGCTCGCGCAATTATCGATAATCAGATTGACCATACCATCAAGGTGTCAAGTCGTTGCCGCGCTATGGGAGTCCGATTAAGTAATGTAAAACAAACTGTGAATGTCTATAATAGACGAGCGGTAACATCAAAAAGTGATTGACTCGATCGTTTTATTAATTATTTATTATCGCCTATGATAAACAATTTAATTGTTGTTGTTTTTTTTTTTTTTTTTTTTTATACCACATTTATATAACGCCCTTTTCATACTCGCGGGTGCGTTCAAAGGCGCTTTACATGTTTTTCCCTGATCACTGGGTCAGAAGTCGTCCGTTAACATCTTGGCGCAGTATGCAGCCACGGCACATTGACTTATTTCCCTCACAGGTACCCATTTATACACCTGGGTGGAGAGGAGCAGATGTGGGATAAATTTCTTGCTCAAGGAAATTCCAGTGGTCAGGGCGGGATTCGAACCAGGGACCTGTCGATCCCTAAGCCAGCGTCCTACAATTAGACCACTGCTCCCATAAATATTGCATCATTAAAATGCATAATTAAAAAATTAATGCATGCCGTTGCGACGATCACTTTCTTGTGATCTTCTCGGGTATTTTAAAAGATCTTATAGCCATGTTTTTAACGCTGAAATGTTTGTTTGTTTGTTTGTCAGATAAACTGTTAGAAATATGACTGTTAAATATCCATCCATCTGTATGCAAATTCATTCATTGCCGTTTACTAATTTCGACCGCATCTAAAATGTCGCAGCCTCCAGCTAAACGCAGACGCGTAGAGCTTACGTTAGAGGATAAGATAAAGCTCATCACGGAATCAACTGCTCAACCAAAACCATCTCTGAAGGCACTCGGCGAGCGCTTCAATTGATTAAAAAACATTTTTTAAGAATGCAATTAACATCATCAGTACCTGCGTACAGTTATCACATGGTACATGTAAATGTATATGGTTTGTTTTATTTTTATGTGATTCTGTACACAAGGCATACCATGTATATTTCGGCAATATGCATACTCTTGGTAAACCGGAACTCTCTGAAAACCGGACGATCAGGCCGGTCTCGAGACCGTCCGGTTTACAGAGAGTCTACTGTATAGAGAGGGTGCATTTGATTTGAGAGTAGTTAGGTTGGATTCCAGTTGAAATTAGTGTAGAGGGTGCATTTGAGCTGAGTATAGTTAGGTTGGGTTCCAGTTGAAATTAGTGTAGAGAGGTTGCATTTGAGCTGAGTGTAGTTCGGATGGATTCCAGTCGAAATTAGTGTAGAGAGGGTGCATTTGAGCTGAGTGTAGTTAGGTTGGATGCCAGTTGAAATTAGTGTAGAGAGGGTGCATTTGAGCTGAGTGTAGTTAGGTTGGATTCCAGTTGAAATAAGTGTAGAGAAAGGGTGTATTAGAGCTGAATGTAGTTAGGATGGATTCCAGTTGAAATTAGTGTAGAGAGGGTGCATTTGAGCTGAGTGTAGTTAGGTTGGATGCCAGTTGAAATTAGTGTAGAGAGGGTGCATTTGAGCTGAGTGTAGTTAGGTTGGATTCCAGTTGAAATAAGTGTAGAGAAAGGGTGTATTAGAGCTGAATGTAGTTAGGATGGATTCCAAGTTGAAATTAGTGTAGAGAGGGTGCATTTGAGCTGAGTGTAGGTAGGTTAGATGCCAGTTGAAATTAGTGTAGAGAGGGTGCATTTGAGCTGAGTGTAGTTATGTTGGATTCCAGTCAAATTAGTGTAGAGAGGGTGCATTTGAGCCGAGTGTAGTTATGTTGGATTCCACTTGAAACAATTGTGTAGAGAGATGGCGAATTTGAGCTGAGTGTAGTTAGTATGGATTCCAGTTGAAATTAGTGTAGAGAGGGTGCATTTGAGCTGAGTGAATCATAAATAAAGAAGTTATGGCAATTTAAGCAAAATGTTCAATTATCTAAGTGTAAAAGGGGCCATAAGTAGGTCAATATGCTTGATACAGTGGTATGGTCTTGTTTATAAGTAAGGGTCATATTGGTAAACAAGTATACAAAATATAAAAGCAATATGTCAAAGGATATAGGAAATATTTGGGGTAGTACGCAAATTTTAACATAGATTTATCAATAATATGCATATTCTAAGTATAAAAGGGGCAATAATTATGACAAAATGCTTGATAGAGTTGTCTGCTCTTGTTTATAGGTTGGGGTGATGTTGGTAAACAAGTATGCAAAATATGAAAGCAATATGTCAAGGGACAATTAAAATAAATGGGGTAGTACACAAACTTTAACATTTGCTGCATATTCTAAGTGGAAAAGGGGCCATAATTATGACAAAATGCTTGATAGAGTTGTCTGCTCTTATTAATAGGTTGGGGTCATGAGGTTAACAAGTATGCAAAATATGAAAGCAATATGTCAAGGGACATTGAAAATAGTTGGGGAAGTATGCAAACTTTAACATTTGCTGCATATTTTAAGTGGAAAAGGGGCTATAATTATGACAAAATGCTTGATAGAGTTGTCTGCTCTTGTTTATAGGTTGGGGTCATGATGGTTAACAAGTATGCAAAATATGAAAGCAATATGTCAAGGGACAAAAGAAAATATTTGGGGTAGAACGAAAACTTTAACATTTGCAAGCTAACGCTGACGCTGGGGTGAGAAGGATAGCTCCAATATATATATATTTCATATATAATAGTTGAGCTAAAACTATTGATATGCCATCAGTGGCAGACATGTTCTGGATTTGAGTGGTTATAGGCTGAATATGAGTTCAGTGTTGGAAGGCTGGATTGAAGTTTAGTGTTTCTGAGTTGATGGAGTTGACCTAGATTCGAGTTTGGTAAGAATGAATAAAAGCCGAGTGTGGAAAAACTTGATACAAGTTTAGTGTAATTATGCTGAATTTGAGTTTATGTTGGATTTTGAAGTGTAAAAAATAATATGAAACTGTAATGTCAACCTATACAATCAGCGCATACTTATGCCTTAAATCCATTACCACCCTTCAAATTAAATTCCAGCATCTCCTCATAACATGGGAGGCATAAAAACACAATGCCTACACTTATGATGAAAGTGTGTTTACTTCTATGAAACATTATCAAGATGGAGTAACTATTTCCCATAGGAACGATTCTGGCATGAATCTGGAACAAGAAATCTGATACTTCTACTAATGCAATATTGTTTGATACATTCCAAATTGAAAGGAGTGTTGTGGCATTTGATCTATTTACATTCAGCCGAATCAAATGAACATTTACATTTCTAGAAATGTTATAACAATTTAATATTGCAAAATGACACAACACATTTTCAAACAATTTTATTGAACAATGAAAGATAATGATAATGTATCTATAAACAATAAATATTTTTATAGTTGTATGCTATGCCATATGATAACAAAACAACAGCGTTTTATATATATAATACCAAACGTTTCAATACTTTGTTAAAGAAACAGTAGATAAAACCAGAAATGGCACGGCAGAGGCTGACGCGTATCCCCACGCCACATGTTTGCCCCAGGGTTGGTAATGGCCATGCATAGTTGAGATTGACTGTATTGCCATACGAGAGGTTCAGTACCAATTTGAAATGAATCGGTGTAGAAATGAAGAAGTTAGAGTAAAAGGCAATTTTGGGTGGGTGTGGCCTATGTGGGCAGGGCGCCCCAGGGTTGGTAATTGGGCCATGAATAGTTGAGATTGACCATATTGTCTTAAGAAAGGTTCAGTATCAATTTGAAATGAATCGGTGTAAAAATGAAGTAGTTATAGTAAAAGGAAATTTTGGTTGGGTGTGGTCTATGTGGGCTGAGCGCCCCCGGGTTGGTAATGGGGCAATGCATAGTTGAGATTGACCGTATTGTCATAAGAGAGGTTCAGTATCAATTTGAAGTAAATCGGTGTAGAAATGAAGAAGTTAATGTAAAATAACCTCAAACAAGAGGGCCATCTTTACGAGGACCAAGATGGCCCTAGTTCGCTCACCTGAGAGGAGTCGGTTCATTTAATCTTTACCAAACGTCAAACTTGACCTAGATATTGTCCAGACAAACATCCTGGTGAAGTTTCATCATTATTGAACCAAAACTCTGGCGTATGAAGTGTTTTTGTAAGATTT
This sequence comes from Dreissena polymorpha, assembly GCF_020536995.1. Taxonomy (NCBI): domain Eukaryota; kingdom Metazoa; phylum Mollusca; class Bivalvia; order Myida; family Dreissenidae; genus Dreissena; species Dreissena polymorpha. The sequence goes on from NC_068367.1 coordinate 54,232,187, forward strand.
TACCTAGTGACCTATATTTTGAGTTGACCCCCCTTACCAAACATAAAACTTTGCTTACAAAAAATAAATCTTTTGACCAAGATTCATAAAATCTGAAACAAAAATGTGACCTCTAGAGTGTTTACAAGGATTTTGTATAATATAGTGAAAATTTGGACAATCTAAGGGCAATAATTATGGAATTAATTATGTGATTTTGCTTATTATCAAACTTGACTGAGATCTTTCAACAACTTTCATAAAGAATGCTTAAGAAGTGTGAATGCTAGAGTGTTTACAAACCAAATGTGGACGAACTGACGGCTGACAAAGACCAATTCTAAAACCTCACCTGAGCAATCAGGTGAGCTAAAAAGTGCGTTTCACCGATCTGAGTCATTTTCCAACTTGTCCGAGAAATCAATAAAACCAATGTATTGACTAAGTTTCAGGATGATTAGGCAAAAAATGAGACTTCTATAGTGTTCGATCACAAGGTTTCTCTCTAGTCACATAATAAAAACTGCCCCCCCCCCCTGGCGGCCATGTTTTTGACCGATCGGGACCATTTGCGAATACATTTGAAATATATATAAAACCAATCATTTCACCAAGTTTCATGATGATTGAGCAAAAAATGTGACTTCTAGAGTGTTCACAAGCTTTTTTTACTATATAAATATAAGAAAACTCCCCCCCCCCCCCCCGGCAGCCATGTTATTCAACTGACCGGAACCATTTTTTAACTGAACTCTCGTATCAAGGAAACAAATGTTCTGACCAAATTTCATGAAAATTGGGCCAAAAATGTGACTTCTAGAGTGTTCACATGTTTTCATTATAAACATATAGAGAAAAATGCCCCGCCCACTGGCTGCCATGTTTTTCACCGATCTGGACCATTTTCGAACTCATCAGATATCAATAAAACCAATGTTTTGTCCAACTGTCATGATGATTTTGCAAAAATTGTGACTTCTAGTGTGTTTACAAGGTTTACAAGGTTTCTTTATAGCCAAATAAGGAAAACTGTTAACGGACCAGAACCACTTTGAACTCAACAAACATATCATTAAGACAAACATTTTGACAAAGTTACATGAAGATTGGGCATGAAATGTGACTTCTACAGTGTTTACAAGGTTTTTCTTTTTTTTGACCTAGTGGCCTAGTTTTTGACCCAGCATGACCCAGTTTCCAACTCCATTGAGATATCATTGGGACAAATCTTCTCACCAAGTTTCATGAAGATCGGACAAAAAATGTGGCCTCTAACTCAACCAACATATCATAAGACATTTTGACAAATTTTCATGAAGATTGGGCATGAAATGTGACCTCTACAGTGTTTACAAGGTTTTTCTTTTTTTTGACCTAGTGACCTAGTTTTTGACCCGGCATGACCCAGTTTCGAACTCGACGGAGATATGATTGGGACAAAGCTTCTGACCAAGTTTCATGAAGATCGGAAAAGAAATGCAGCCTCTAGAAAATACACTCTATTATTATGAAAACATTAATAGCCAAAGGGGAGTAACTACTGTAAACTTAAATGCAATATTTAGAAGAGTTGTCTCGCATGTTACATGACCTTAATTCATGATTATGTACAAGCCTTTTTACTATATAAATATAAGAAAAACTGCCCGTCCCCCTGGCAACCATGTTTTTCAACGGACCGGAACCATTTTTGAACTCAACTCTCATATCATAGACACAAATGTTCTGACCAAATTTCATGAAAATTGGGCCAAAAATGTGACTTCTAGAGTGTTCACAATCATGTTTTCACTATATACATATAGAGAAAAATGCCCCGCCTAACTGGCGGCCATGTTTTTTCACCGATCTGGACCATTTTCGACTCGTCCGAGAAATCAATAAAACCAATGTTTTGACCAACTTTCATGATGATTGGGCAAAAATTGTGACTTCTAGAGTGTAAACAAGGTTTCTCTATAGCCAAATAAGGAAAACTGCCCCGCCCACTGGCAGCCATGTTTTTCAACAGACCGGAACCACTTTTGAACTCAACCAACATATCATTAAGACAAACATTTTGACAAAGTTACATGAAGATTGGGCATGAAATGTGACTTCTACAGTGTTTACAAGTTTTTTCCTTTTTTTGACCTAGTGACCTAGTTTTTGACCCGGCACGACCCAGTTTTGAACTCGACCAAGATTTTAGTAGGACGAAGCTTTTGACTAAGTTTCATGAAGATCAGATAATAAATGTGGCTTCTGGAGTGTTTACGAACAAATGTGGACTGAAAGACGACGGACAAAGACCGGTCACAAAAGCTCACCTGAGCAATCAGGTGAGCTAAAAATGAGTAAAAATCTCTGACCCAGCCCCACTCCAACCCCCATAACTTTTGACTCAGGGGTCAGATCAAAATTCCAAATAATGCAGGGTCACACATATGCTCATAGCAACCATGTGTGTAATTATCGAGGTTCTAGTGCTAATAGTGTAGGAGGAGATAGTGGCCAGGACGGACGAACAGACGGACGGACAGACGGCGGAGATAACCACAATATCCCCACACTTTTCAAAAGCGTGGGGATAATAACCAATTATCTGTATAAAGCATTAAAATTTTAATTATATGCATTCAGCTTTTATCAGCTTCTATTGATATTGATTAAAATCAAACTTGGCATTGTTAAAATAGGAAAACAAGATATCATAACAAGATAGTTGTGTGTGCATTTCCATAACAAGTTTCAAGATGGCAGTGTTCACTTCACACGGCCCTAGTGGACATGTTTTTCAATGGACCAAAACTATCTTCAAACTTTGCTGAGTTAAAATTAAAGTAAATGTTTTAAGCAAGTTTCATGATAATTGGGGACAAATATGACACAAGGTTTCACAATAGCTATGCAAGAAAAACTGCCTTGCCCCTTGTAGCCATGTTTTTCAACAAACTGAAATCATTTTCAAAATCAGCCAAGATATTATTGTGATAAATATTGATAGAAAGTTCTATGATGATTTGGCAGAAAATTCAACTTTTTGACACCACATGTTCTATATTTAAACTTAATATGAAAATCAATGAGACCAAATTTAGTGTTTTTATCAAGTTTCACAAACAATTGGGCAATAAATATGGCCTCGGAGTGTTAACAAGGTAAGTGTTGAAGTGGACAATCATGCAAAAGGTGATCACAAAAGCTCACCAAGAGCACACTATAGGTGAGCTAAAAATGACATGTCAAAATTTCCTCCAAAAATATATAACTTATTATAATGTTTTCAAACTAAGCATATAAATTCAAGCAGATCCTTGTAAGATTCTTTGAAATTTTCAAGCAATAACAGCTTCTGCTGAAATGTAATCCTCGCTGCAGAAGGAATGGGCAACAGAATGACACCTGAAACTTTGCTCACCTTTTTCTATCACAGGCTTGAGACAAAGTATCAGGCACGCCATCCTAGTGCTGATCGAACAGATTAAACCAGTCTCTATGTAATCTTCCACCATGAAACTCTCTGCATGATTTAAATAATTCTCTTATTGTTACTTTGATAACTTCTCCTTTTGTCTTAGTCCGCATGTGACAGTGTAATCTAGCATGTTCAATTCTTCCCTTTCTGCCACTCAGTTTTCATTCTATGTGGTGTAATTATATTACTTCCGTTCCTCAAATATATTTTCTTGTTATCATCTAACACCCATTTCATCCATTTTTCAAAATATCACAAGAAACATTACTTCATATTATCAATCCTTATTGTTTCAAGTTAAGATATTTCCTATGTACTAATTTCATGGGGAAAAGCATATAATAGAATGATTTCAAGTAAAAAAATATTAATTATTGTAAAAATAAGTTTTTTCTTCCCTTCCTCCTTATTCAATTTCATTTCCAAGTCACACTTTCTATACACTCAAAGGGAGAATGATTTCCTTGTTTCACATACCATGTAAATTTAAATCTGTGTATCATGTTTCATATTCATTTTTTTGTCATGTACATTTTCTTACTGAGAAGTACTGATTGAATTTTTGTTTGCTTTTAATTGCATATTAAATTATTGATTGAATTTTGGTGTGCTTTTAATTGCATATTAAATTATTAGTGTTAAATAAAAGTATAAGAATGTAAACAATAAATGTACCAGGTTTAAATCTAGCATTATATTACAACATTACATGTACACACAAAACAAAGAAAGCTTTTTTTAGCAATAGACAAACAATATTATCTTAATATTAAAAGTCAAGAGGACTTTTAAATATCGCAATGAATCCAACAGGCTTCATGGCAATTTTATAGCCAAGGGAAGCAACTCACCTGATGAGTAAAGATATCTGGAATGGTCTCCCTTGTTGCCAGGGTTTCAGGTGGAAGACCAGGTGAAGAGCATGTTGAACATGGGATAAACTGATGTTGAACTGATGGATATTCATCTCCCATTTTTTCAGAACAATTTCCTGAAAGTCGATCACCTAGAAAACAAAGTATATATATTTTTTGCAAGTTGCAAGGGATTGTGTTTGCATAGGTTTAAATATGCACTAGATAAGGCCAATGACTTAACTTGATACACTGCTTAATACTTTGCTAATTTTCTCAATTTATAGCATGTCATCTGAGAGTAAACCTGGCTCACAATATCCCTTAGTTTTTCATACACACATGACAGATAGAATATTCCATTCGCAACTCTACGCTTACTTCAAGTATGATTATTTGTTCTGACCACTGGCATTAAACTCAACCATTGTCAGAAAACGCAATGTCATCTTCATAAGATGAGGCTAGTCAAGACTGTAACCATAGTGAAGTCCTCAGAAAACACTGACATGATTTAATCTTAGCCCTCACTCTGTCACTTTCATGGCGCCAAATATTCTCTTTTTCAATTTTAATCCGACGCCACACTTCAGTCAGCATCCTCCCATATCCTGTTTTGGCACCGAAAATGCGCGATGAAATATTTTACAGCAATTTGTATCAGTGTCAGAATGATTCATAGGAGTGTGTTATTTGTGTTCCCGTGTCTGGCCTACTGAAAAGCTTCGCTTGTCCCTGAGCAAATAAAGATTGATCGAAACGGTGGCTACCAATCCATGCCAAGGATCCGAACATCTATCTTCATAACTCGTAGATATTCTGAAAAGCTCGAATGGCCTAAAAGAAATCAGTCTGCAGCAGCTTTGAATTTGGTTGGCGACAATCAATACATTCCTCGTTCAATCACAGAGGAATATAAACTGGACTGAGAAACACAAGTACTAAATGATGAGAATGACAATTATTGAAGGCTTTTTGTTCTTTCTTGGCAATCATTAATTCAAGCAGCACACATTAAATGGAGTCAACACCAAGGGATTAATGCTTATATATGGCTTTTCAGGAATTCCTCATAGGAACATGTGGGCAGAGCATTTGAGAATATAAAAGAATGTGTTTCCCTTAAGAGCCAATAAAGTATCAAATATCTTCAGTTATTTCACTATTAAAAGAGACATTTAAAACTACCTATATGGGTGTTTGTCAGGGTTATTTTACAAGGTCTAATGGTTTTCATATTATACAAATTACGTTGAAAGGCAAGCTTCAGATGTTCTTTCAGGAAATGGCCTCTATTGCCCCCTGCTATTGGAATTGAAAGTGAACATGGTTATAGAAAGTGAAGCACTATTATATAGGGCTATTTGTTAGATTTGATTACATAGGATGCAGTTGATAGTATGATGCAGATTTGATACTCTCCAATGTTCATGATCATGAGATTCTGATCAGAGATGCTTGTTTCAAAAGTGCATGTAAATTGAAACTGAATTTAATAACTAATAAATATATTTGCGACGGTAGTTTAAGCAAACAATATTAGTGCTGCTATGCAAGCATTCATGCTCATTTGTCTTAATGTCTTAATAAATTGGCACAATTATACCTATTTGTACCAAGGCTTTTTGTCCTGAATACAAATGAACATCAACAAATTTCCAGATCTAGCTAGACCTTTATATTCAACTAAAGTAATGTATGGACATCTGTGGCCATAATATTGCTCATTTTGCCACTACACATTTTATTCCAAGCCAATTTGTCAATCAAAACCACTCTAAAAAGTAATTCACTAATAAAAACACACCTTGTGCCAACATTAACACAATCATGATGCTGGCCAGAGGAAATTTATTAGAATTGGATGACCATTAACAGGTCAGTGATTCCCCTGTTTTTCCATTACTAATTTCCAGGAATAACACTACCAAGCAGAACAAAGCTTTTGTCAATTTTCATGCCCAATATACATTTATAGATACACTTTTCTAGCAAAGGGCAATTTTAATAAAATAATAGATTTCCCTTGGCCAGTCATGAAGAAAACCATACTGACTTATCTTTTAGTCCGCAAAAATACAGATACACTGTTTTAACAATAAGCTGTTTAATAAAAGTTATTTCCCTTGTTGAAGCTTGAGCCGCCAGCTCTGGAGTTGTGTTGACAATATAAAGGAAATATAAAGGAAATTCTGTATTGATTCTGTCCCCAGTAATTCCTATCAAGACAGCGGGAGTGGACCACGACAATATTAAGACTTAGAAATCTACCAAAGCTCGCCAACTTTATTAGCGCTGACATTCAGGCCTGGTCATAAAACGTATGTATTTAACACGAACACTGCGTGATGGCTCATGAAAAGAGTGGTTTATGGTAATTAATTTAAGAATTACCAGTATTTTTTAGTACAATAAATCTTGGAGCAAAGAATGGCTATTTGTCACAGTGGAGTACAACACCTTTAGCACAATTATGGGAAATTAAGCTCTGCAGTAGATTTCAGCGTACATAAAACTTTGAAACTTAAGTCTTTTTTGTACCAAGTCCCAGTTGTTTATCCAAATAAGTCACTTACTAGATATCTATATATTCATACATGTACAGATGTCACATTTTGATGGGCTTTCTTTTTTAACTGTGATATTGAGTCAAAATAGACAAAAACATTTCCAATTTTGCAGCAGATTCAATTAAGACTGTAATATTGTTAAGGCTTTAAAAATAATATCATAGAATTATCAAGTAACATCGAACATCCATGAACATGATTCAACAAAGGTGGATGATTATGCTTTGAGCTTTATTATCCACTGAATAACTTTCCATTTTGAAGGCAATTTTTTACAACATCCCATAAATAATGTATTGGAATGCATTAACATGAGTTTAAATAGCATTTCATTTACATCAAAGAAATTTCTCCTTTTGACCAAAAAGCAAACATGTTTCCTTGTGGCAATGTTAAACACTCATCCCTGGATCATGTTTGCCGTGTAGTAATTGTATAAAATGTATAAATCCAACTTTACAGCCGTCGGGGCTAATAAAATTGGTGTTCTAGGAGCTTTCATTTCCAATTAGGTCTTCCACATCAGTGGTGGGCATTAAAGCTATACCTCGAGCCGAGAGAAAGTTTCTTTTACAAGCACTATGATCATTATTAAACTGTTTTCAGAACAAGGAATTGTCCATAAAGGGATATTTATGTGGTAAGGCTTTAGGGATGTCTGCATGTTTCAAAATTGAGGTTACAATGCACCATACAATTGGTTGCCCACAGCCATCCCCTAGGCAATGGTTTTACGGCGAGTATTTGAAATTGTTGTTACTTAAAATTCAAGGTTGCAATCCATGTTTACAATACAACCAAACATAAATTCATTATTATTATTATCATTATGATGATGACAAAGTGCAATTATGTTCTTTTTAAACCAGATCATATTATTTTTCTCGCACTGAAGAAATAATTACAATATGTAAGAAATGAGTAAACAAGTTAGGTGTAACGTTCTCCAATAAGAATTGATAATTTTAAGAATATATATATAAATAAATAATATATATATATATATATATATATATATATATATACCAACACACAGACAATATAAGCGCTGAAAACATTAAAGGGATCTTTTCACGCTTTGGTAAATTGACAAAATTGAAAAAAGTTGTTTTAGATTCGCAAATTTTCGTTTTAGTTATGATATAAGTGAGGAAACAGTAATACTGAACATTTACCATGCTCTAATATAGCCATTATATGCATCTTTTGACGATTTTAAAACCTAAAAATTATAAAGAGTTGCAACGCGAAACGATTGAATAATTGGAAGAGTTCTGTTTTTGGCGTTAAATTGTGTGCAACTACGAAGATTGCTTATATAAGGTATAAAATACGTCAAGTACGTGTACTAGGCGGAATAGCTCAGTAGACTAAAGCGTTTTTACTTCAAGATTCTGGCAGGACTCCAGGGGTCACTGGTTCGAAACCTGCTCCGGGCAATGTTCTTTTCCTTTTTTAATTTTATTCTTGATTTTTTACTGGAGCTTTTACGATCCAATGTTTACATTTATCAATATAAAGAATTTAATGAATAAGTTAAAAAATGCCAAAATCTGTGAAAAGGCCCCTTTAAATACTGCTGAGCCAGAAAAAGAGTAGACTAAAATGACTACACAGGCTTAAACACTAACTTTCTAGCCATGGTTGCCATCCCTCAGTTTTTCAATTCTTCTTGTTAAGAAAAAACAAACAAGTATTGTCAGAAAATGAAGGTGGCCTAAAACTTATTTTAGGCAACATTTGCTAGTGGGCCCTTGCTATAATCAATGCCATAGTACATACTTGGGATTTAAGAATAGGCAGCTCCACTTGTATGTGATTGTCTGGTTCCAGGTCCTTTACTGATATCGGTTCCCCGTTGCATGTGAACAGCTCCAGTCCGCTAACTACTGTCTGAATCTGCAAACACACAGCATAAATCAGTATCGGTGTATTAACATTTAGTTTAAACCTATTTATTTGAGCTTGATAGAATTAAAAGCTTAAAGTTAATTGAAATACTCCCAAGTCCACTTCCAGGGTGGAACCACTTGGTGTCTTTCAAGGAGATAGAAAGAATGCTCTCACAGTGTGGATCAAACCCATGACATTCTGGTTGCTAGACAGACACCATGTCCTATAAGCCACGGTGACCTTAATATAAATATTTTGACATGACTATCATAATAGTGCCCACATCTATCAACAGCTTCTGCTTATCTATCAATATTGCGAAGTATTTGTTATTTAACCATTATCATTTTACATATCATATTAATTAATGGATTCTGGTACCTTTTCATGTTGTATTATTCAAGGGATTTTAGTCCCAAAAACCAAGTGTTATGGTTCAATATATGGTCATTTACTTGGTTGGGGCTTTTAACTATTGCGTCTTATTTGGAATGTTTCTACAATACAAATGCAATCAATTATTCCTCATGAGTATTTTGTGTCGCAAATATACAAGCATTCTTACAAAAGGCAAAGCATTTAATAATATCAAGTGCACAATTCACATTTTAATAATGAATTATGTTCAATAGTCCCAAACAATCGGGTCTCAGACAAGGTTTAACATTTAACTTTTCACCATTTATTCCTCCTTTCATCCATCAAGACTTCACAGCAATGAATCATTCAATTTACCTATCAATTACGTTTTCAATCTCATTATATCAAACAGGTTTCTGAGTAACATTGATTTTCACATGGGCAAGGAGGAGAAATGATGACAAGAACATCCCATTACCAAGTCAAATAATGTAGCTTGTTTATTCAAAATGCAAGTTCTCTGCAGAGGGAGACACAACAACGCATGGCAACTGATCTAAAGCACGGAATTCCTGCATAATGACACACTTTAATACCAGAATAAAGGAACAAAACAATCCTGCAACATGTATTTGTTACATCGATGATTCATTTAGGGTCCCCAAGTCGTTGAATTGATTGGGCTGCATTTCTTAATTGTGTCCATTTGGGGTTTTATATTTTCGTAAGAGCTCTTCCTCTCTTGTCTTTATTTCTCAGATAACAAAAAGCATCAGCATTTATCTGTAGAAAGATAACATCTACAGTCAAGTAGTATACAGTCAAGTAGTATATACGTAGAAATGAATATCAAAGCAAGCAAATTAAAGTAAGATATTTGATGATCTTTAAACAGTAACAGTCTAAAATCTAACTTGTCACCCTGTGTTAAATATAGCCTGCCTAGAAACCCTTTCCCACTCAGAAGAAAGGAAAAATAGCTATGTGCAAACAGCATAAAACCAGGACAGCCTGCAAGTAACATGCAGTCTGTTCAGGTTTTATGCTGTTTGCTGCTCATCAGTATCTAAGGGCTGGAAATGAAGCCTTTAAAACTTGTAAGAAAGGTCTTTAATGACATTAATTTTTCTAAGGGACTACAACTTCGTAAAAATACGTATCTTAGAAGTAAAGGGTTAAAAGATATTTGCTGATCTTTAAACAGTAACCAGGCTAAAATCTAACTTGTCACCATGTGTTAAATTTAGCCTGCCTAGTTAAGCAACAAAGAATTTGATACAGTGAGTTGCTTCCAGCACAGAACAATTTTGGACTAATGATGCATTCCCCCATTTCACAATATTCAAATTAGGCAGACTGTGAGAGAAAATCACAATATATTGACATTAGGTTTCTCCCATCCATATAAATAAAATAAATACAATCTCAGCTTGGAAGATCCCAAATTTGGCATGAATGTAAGTCTTGAGTAATTGATTCAGTATTTCCATAACAGATTTGTCAGGCTTGCTGTCAAATAATTGAGCATTATTTTGAGAGGATCAGACACGGTGTACTCTAATTCTAACGGAACAAATGAATCTTTTTTTCCGAGATTTTGTTTTTTCACCGAGGCAAAGGATAGTTTTTCACTGAGAAAAACGTAGGGTGTCAGTTTTTATCCCCCGCCATAGGCGGAGGGATATTGTTTTGGCGTTATTCGTCCGTCCGTCTTTCTGTCCGTCCGGAGCCATATCTTGGAAGTGCTTTAGCGGATTTCATTGAAACTTGGTATGAGTATATATATGGATAAGAGGATGATGTAGGCAAAATGGCATTGTACACCAGGTGTTAACAACGGAGTTATGGCCCTTTGTATCTTGAAACAAGATGTGTTTGTGAAACACAATGTCCCCCTATATGATGTTTGACCTTGTAGGATGACCTTGACCTTGACCCTTCACCACTCAAAATGTGCAGCTCCATAAGATACACATGCATTTCAAATATAAAATTGCTAGCTTCAATATTGCAGAAGTGACATTACATGAGCAATTTTGACCCATAGATTTGACCTTGAAGGATGGCCTTGACCTTGACCTTTCACCACTAAAAATGTGCAGCTCCATGAGATACACATGCATGCCAAATATCAAGTTGCTATCTTCAATATTGCAGATACACATGCATGCCAAATATCAAGTTGCTATCTTCAATATTGCAAAAGTATTCATAAAATTAGCGATTTGGGCCACATATATTTGACCTCTGACCTTGAAGGATGACCTTGACCTTTCACCACTCAAAATGTGCAGTTCCATGAGATACACATGCATGCCAAATATCAAGTTGCTATCTTCAATATTGCAAAAGTACTCATAAAATGAGCGATTTTGGCCACATATATTTGACATCTGACCTTGAAGGATGACCTTGACCTTGACCTTTCACCACTCAAAATGTGCAGCTCCATGAGATACACATGCATGCCAAATATCAAGTTGCTATCTTGAATATTGAAATACTGCAAAAGTGTACATTAAATGAGCAATTTTGACCCATATATTTGACATTTGACCTTGAAGGATGACCTTGACCTTGACCTTTCACCACTCAAAATGTGCAGGCCCATGAGATACATATGCATGCCAAATATCAAGTTGCTATCTTCAATATTGCAAAACCAACCAACCAACCAACAGACCGTTAACCAACAAACAGACCAACAGACAGGGCAAAAACAATATGTCCCCCACTACTATAGTGGGGGACATAAAAATGCTTTTTTGAGTGTCAAATATAACACTTTTGTGTCCAGAAGCATATTGGCGGGGGATATCAATTCAACGAATTTGCTTGTTTATAATACTACTGGACTGGACTGTCCATCCAGGATGGCGTTATTGAACCAAGTTTAAACCAAGTTTGAGGCAAGCCCCGATCGACGTATAAATTGTTTTGAGACTGATCATGGAATTATTGGTGAATCAGTTGACAAGTTATTGATCAGAAACAATTTTCACTTTTAGTGTTACAGTGACCCTAGTGACCTAGTGACCCCAATTTCATTAGGGGTCATCTACTGGCAAAGGCCAATGCACATGGGAAGTATCAAGCCAATTGGTCAATCCGTTCACTAGTTATTGATTGGAAACAAACTGGTCTATCGACAGACAGACCGACCAATCAACATCCTGTAATACAATATACCCCCTCTTCTTCCAAGGGGGGCATACAAATAAATGTTCATTATAAAATGTATCAATATCAAACTGCGGTCCAGAAATAAAATCACATGACGTCAATCCAAGCTGTCTTTAATGTTAATCACAATCCTACGATGTATTGCTGACGTAACAAAAAAATTGGGTTATCAATTGATTGTCAATAAACTTTACGTTTGAGCGTGTATCTATAACAATCTTTAATGACCATAAATGTACCATAAATGTCATTTCTCTGAAAATGCTAAGCGCTATATGTTTCTGTAATATTTGCAATATTGATAATATTCTAGATTGGAACGATGTTTGGGATGGAAACTGCACGAAAATCAATCAGAAATATTACACTTCAAACCCGATTTTCCAATAAAAACAACCACTCACTCTGTGGTTTCCAAGCAGCTGATGGAAGATAAAATAATTAGCTTTTAATTATAGCTATTTCTTGGAGCTATATTTTGATTTTAGAATTGTTGAAAAAAGCGCTTGTCAACTGTTGTGTGCATAATTGTTCAACTTGCATTTAAAGAAGTAGATAAAACTATATATTGATTTGGATCGATTTTATATGAAATTTTGTTATAAAAGTATATACATTTGGAAAAGAACATGTTGCTCCATATGTGAAAGGATCGTTCTCATACAGATTGTCTGTATGACACTATTTGATTGATTAACCAATTTATGCCTAGTGGACTCTCCCATCCTTCTAAATTGGATCAATTTATTTCCAATATTAGGGATGTCTAGTATATTTATTTCTATATTTAAAATATTTCTTACAGAAATTCCTTTAAGCAAACAGCGTAGACCCTGATGAGACGCCGCATCATGCGGCGTCTCATCTGTGTCTACGCTGTTTGCAAAGGCCTTTTTCTAGACTCTAGGCATAAATGGGTTAATTACCAATCCTTAAAAGTGAGACAAATTAACTATAACCAGATGTTATTTGTAAAGAAAAATATTTCCTAAACAGTGCTCCAGCTAGGATTTGAAAAGGGCAGGGGGGGGGCTTTTTTGTCAAAAGGGCACTTTGGACGCGCATTATTTTGTCAAAAGGGCACTTTCGAGCGTGCAGGCGTTTCTGGAATGCTTCCTCTTATATGTAAATTTATATGTTATTACTAATTGTTAGAATATATTATTCCCATTATTATTAAACAATTCAAATATAATGTCTACAATGAGGAATAAATTAATTGCAATGTATTGTAATAAGAGATTTATTAATCATCATGTGTTTTTTTGTTGTGTTTTTTAAGGGCAGGGGGGCCCAAGGGAGGGCAGGGCGGAGGTTCGGGAGGGCAGGGTGGGGCGCCCTTCAATTAAGGCCTAGCTGGAGCACTGCTAAATATTGAAACCCAATCCATATATGACCTGCTCAACTCTTTATAATGTAAATTACTTTTTAAAGCATTTTCAAAATCTTAGAAAAATATTACCGCTGGATAAAAAATTCTGATCAAGCAAGCATCAACAAAACATACTCATTGAAACAGAAAGCAATTGACACAGAAACACGTATCCTAATTATTGTATTTGAAACCAAAACAAATGCGCTTAACTGTTTTTCATGTATAAAAATACTTTAGACGACTTTCAAAAATCAGACGATTTCAACATATGCAGATTATAATGTCAGCATTAACCGGATGTTATAATGCACAGACAGTATTTCAATTAGGAAACATAATGCATTATTAATGAGTGCATAACAATCCCTTACCGCTAATAGCGGTATGCAGATCAGATGTTGAAGATTCAAAACAAAAGCTTGTTTACTTGATGACCCTGAGTTTTATTGTTTACAAGAAAATTCTTTAGGATTTTAGAGATAGTTGCTTAAATAAACTTTTCAATGTGTACTTGTTCTTTCTTTTTGTGAAGTGTGCCTTGGTTCAAGATATTACCTTCCAACTGGATTGAAATTTCCTTTTAAATTCTCTAGGTGCAAATTTTTTATACAGATAAATGAAGAAAGCTCAGCTACTTGCCCAATTCCTTTTTATCGGAATTCAAAATAAATGATTTTTGCTTAATGTGTTGTTGTGTTTGAAACACCAAATCCTTATTCAGGTGCCATGTACTCTTGGTCAAACTGGTCAACAGTATAACAAGTTCCCCTTTTTTTGTAATTCTCTAAACACAAATAGCATGTTTTTCGTGGAATTCAATATATATATTTTTTCTTCTTAAAACACATTTTGTTGCCATGACGTTACTGCAAACATTTTGTGTTCATGGGGAACAACTCTTGCTGATCAAACAGAAAACAAACCCCAGATATACAACTTAACATTATATAAATTTATAATACTGATACCGATAAACGTTTTTTATGCAAATAACCTCAGATTGAGACCTAGGTTAACTCAACATTTTATAAAATCTTTAATTATCATAGCTGGCCATCAATTACTTTAAACAGTGATAGAGCAATACAAAACTCACAGTTCAATAATAATGGTGGTACAATCAATGGTGGGAGGTTTCTGTATCTGAAGCAAACACATTTATAACACTAATGGAAGACAATGTCATGCCATTCAGGTGAAGTACATGTAACAAAATGGTCTGTAAAGTACCAGTCAGCTCAGTTACATTTTAATGGATGCTTGGTGATTGTCATCCAGTATCAGGATTATCTCTGTACTGAGAGAAGTGATAGCGATCAGGAGTACATGTGTATATAAGGTTTAATGTCTTAAATGTTAGGGGTGTTAAATGTTAAAAATGGTTTTTATGGCAGGTTTCTTAATTATTGTTTGTCCCCCAAAGTCGAGTTCACTAATTACATTTGCAAATAAACAGGATATTTGAAATTCACAATATTATGGTTCAGCTAAACCGAACATTAATTTTGCCAGAGTAAAGGCGTGAATACTGACCAAAAGTAATACATGTGACTGGTCACTTAAGTAGTGTAAAAACCTTTAATGCCCAGTATGGGCAGTTCTCAAACTCAGAAAATAAGAAACATTTGGAGGAAAAATCTTAATTTCTTGAAGTAAATGGTTGAGTTTGAACTTCAATATGAAACATATATTATTTCATTACAACAACGCTGGCTCCATGCATGAAATAATCTGCTCCCCCCCCCACAATTTATATTTATTATCTTACACATATACAAGCATCTCTGAATACCTAGAGGTTTAATAGGTCTGCAGTATCCTGCACTCTATACGTCAGACCACCCAGTACGTTCAGCAGTTTTTCTGCGCCATTAACTTGTAAATAAATAGATTTCAATCCTATTAAAATGCTTAATCTCATCAATAATTCTAACTATTGATGCCAAAGGCCTAAACATGTTTGTAATATCACAACATGCATTAAATAAAAGCAAAAACTATTTTTTGAGTATAAAAGTTCAACCATTATTTGTATTTCAAGGCCAACATTTCAATGATGTTTTATAATAGTTTCCAGTGACAGTCAGAAGGGATTACCAGCCTCCTTTGTTTAAAATTATGTTGATAGCGCATTATCATGCATGACAATATGGAGAATTATTTCTTGGATCATACAAGAAGCATGGGTGGCTTTTGAAGGAAGGTCCTGAAATTGAGTCCTGGGCCCTTATTTACCAATTTTTTTTGCCTTAATTCTTAGAAATAGTTGTAGATTATGGGCCCTGGTAGATTTGCATTTTGAAATGATTTCCATTTCATTTTGTAATAACACTTCCGTTATTTGTTTTAGCATGTAAAAATGAACTTATAATGAGTGAAATAGCTTCACGCACAATTTTATCTATTACTCTTGATTATTTCCTTATCATCTTATGTTTACACACAATATTTTTTATCAACATCTTTTCACTTTGACAGCGACAACTGCTTGCTATGTGCAGGCAAAATGCTAAAAAAACAAGAGGGCCAAGATGGCCCTAGTTCGCTCACCTCAATCTTTACCTAATGTCAAACTTGACCTAGATATTGAGCAGACAAACATCCTGGTCAAGTTTCATCATTATTGAACCAAAACTCTGGCGTATGGAGTGTTTTTGTTTTTGTAAGATTTGAAATGGTGACCTATCATCAAACTTGACTGAGATCTTTCAGCAACTTTGATAAAGAATGCTTGAGAAATGTGAATGCTAGAGTGTTTACAAACCAAATGTGGACGGACGGACAGCGGACAAAGACCAATCCTAAAACCTCACCTGAGCAATCAGGTGAGCTAAAAAGTGTGTTTCACCGATCTGAGCCATTTTCCAACTTGTCCAAGAAATCAATAAAACCAATGTATTGACTAAGTTTCACGATGATTAGGCAAAATATGTGACTTCCATAGTGTTCAATCACAAGGTTTCTCTCTATATAGTCAAATAAGGAAAACTGCCCCATCCCCTGGCAGCCATGTTTATTGACCCATTGGGACCATTTGCAAACTCATCTGAGATATATATAAAACCAATCTTTTCACCAAGTTTCATGATGATTGGGCATCCATGTTATTCAACTGACCGGAACCATTTTCCGTCTCAACTCTCGTATCAAGGAAACAAAAGTTCTGACCAAATTTCATGAAAATTGGGCCAAAAAAGTGACTTCTACAGTGTTGACATGTTTTCACTATATACATATAGAGAAAAATGCCCCGCCCTTTGGCGGCAATGTTGTTTCACTAATCTGGACCATTTACGAACTCGTCCGACATATCAATGAAACCAATGTTTTGACCAACTTTCATGATGATTGGGCAAAAATTGTGACTCCAGAGTGTTTACAAGGTTTCTCTATAGCCAAATAAGGAAAACTGCCCCGCCCACTGACGGCCATGTTTTTCAACGGGTCTGAACCACTTTTGAACTCAACCAACATATCATTAACACAAACATTTTGACAAAGTCACATGAAGATTGGGCATTAAATGTGACTTATACAGTGCTTACAAGTTTTTTCTTTTTTTTAGACCTAGTGATCTTGTTTTTGACCCCGCACGAACCAGTTTCGAATTCGACTGAGATTTCATTAAGAAGAAGCTTCTGACCAAGTTTCATGAAGATCGGACAATAAATGTGGCCTCTAGAGTGTTTACGAACAAATGTTAACGGACGGACGGACGACAGACAAAGACCGGTCACAAAAGCTCACCTGAGCAATCAGGTGAGCTAAAAATAACAAGCAGTGAATTTAGTTAAGATATCTTCAGCATAACTAAGTTCCCCTATAGCCATCTCACCATCAACATTTGAGAACTCCCAAGTAATTTAACAAGATAACATTTCACTTTAATAGGCTGCAAATTGATAAAATGCTGACACAAAGTGCAGCCTATAATCCCCTTGTTGTTCATCTTTCACTTTTTTTTTCTTACAAAAAAAAAACAAACTTTGTTATTTTGCTATCTCATTTAAGGATTTCAGAACAAATTATCAAGATACATTAATCAGATAAAAGAATAATCCAGCCAATGGAATGTGGGACTGATTTTAGGAAAGTTGTTAGAGATGTATAAAGATCATAAACACATTTGAGTCATGTTCTGAGAAAACTGGGCATAATGCATTTTGTTTGTTTGTTTGTTTGTTTTATTTGTGCATACATGTCAAGCAATTTACAATTCAATGCAATCAAGGCAATAAGTAACGTATAGATTGCATTATTATCATATTCAGAAACATGCATTACATGAATGGTGCCATTTATCACAGATCCAAATAAGATTACGACATGATGTATACACAGGATAACCCGTAAAGCTTAGACATGTAAACATGAAAAAGCTTATTTCCAACGGGGTCCCTGATGTGCGTAAAGTGTCGTCCCATATTAGCTGGTGCAGTCTGCACAGGTTCACCAGGGACGTTAATTTCCGCCTAAACTAGCTTTTTGCTAAGAAAAGACTTTCTTTAAACAGAAAATATCATAAAAGCGAAAAGTGTCGTCCCTGATTAGCCTGTGCGGACTGAACAGGCTCATCTGGGACGATGCTTTACTCACATGCTTGAAACCCCATTTTCACAGAACAAGACTCAATGTATTATTATTATGTGAATTTATTGTGCCATTGGAATGAAACAATGCAGTATATATTACAAACAGTTACAATATTTTCACTCCAAAACGTCCAAAACTGAAAGCGCTGAAACTGTTGTATTTAAGGTTTGAGTGTTCAACTGTTGTATCCGAGGTATGAGTGTTAATCTTTTATATCCGAGCATAGCAGGGCTTTTTTCCTTCTGTGAGAATGGCCGTTTTTCACAATTTTGGAAAATCAGTGACTCAAAATTTCACAATTTCAAGAGGTCCGCAACTCAAATTTTCACAATTTCGAGAAGTTTGCAACTCTAATTTTCACAATTTTTAAAAGTTTGCAACTAATTTTTTCACAATTTTGAACAGTACGCGACTAATTTTTTCACAAAATGGAGGGGGTATAAGGCCGCTTCACAAAAACAGGAAAAAAAGCCCTGCATAGGGAATGAAACTGTTGTATATCATGGGTGATCATGGGTGATTGTGAAACAGTTGACATGTCCAGTGAAATTTTCTATTGGAGTGTTACGAGATAAATTGTTGTATCAGAGGGTAGCAAGCATAACTGTTGTATGGCAGGGAAGGGTGCGAAACAGTTAGATAGGAGTACACTGTAACTCCAATATAACGCGGATAACAAGGTCTAAGCCACAAGAAAGCATTATAAACGGATTAGCGTTATAAGTTCTGAGCTCATTCATTCATACCTTATTGCAAGATTGTGATGACATTTGCCAATACATGCATATACAATGTAAACCCTACCGTATCCATAACTGTATACATATCCATTTTATTATGTGCATATATATCCGATTATCCTATATAATTACTATATCAATTAAAAACAAGAGATGTGTTTGACAGAAACACAATGCCCCCTCTTGCGCCGCTTTGAAGCTTTAAATTTGACCTTTGACCTTGAAGGATGACCTTGACCTTTCACCACTCAAAACGTGCAGCTCCATGAGATACACATGCATGCCAAATATCAAGTTGCTATCTTCAATATTTAAAAAGTTATGACCAAACTTTAACGAAGGTTCAAGTTTTAGGAAAGAAAAATACAATGATATGTGACCTTTGACCTTGAAGGAGGACTTTGACCTTTACTTTTCACCACTCAAATTGTACAGCTCCGTGCAATATACATGCATGCCAAATATGAAGTTGCTATCTTAAATAATGCAAAAGTTATCAAGTTTTAACCAAGGTTAAAGTTTTGGGACACACACAATGAATGAATGAATGACAGACAGACAGACAGGCTAAAAACAATATACCCCCGAGCTTTCAATCCGGGGGGCATAAAAAATACTCTGGCAATTTAGAACAATAAATGTGTTTAAGAATTTTAAAAACACAAATATACGCCATTTTTCAGAAGTTTAAAATGAAGAATGGGACAAGGGTTTCATGGGGCACTGTTCAGATTTAATTGTTACATTTACTAATGGACCAGCAATTTTAAATTAGATTGAATGCATAAGGATACAAAGCAATCTTTTATTGCCTCATTCTCAGTCATGCAAAAAACGTGCTGTCCGGGGATGTCCTGAAATTGCGTAAAAATGAAAGTGAATGTCTGTAAACAATGACCATGCGTTTGGATGAAACTTATCCTCTTGATAACTTACTAAATTTCTCTTTGCCTGTTACGTTTTCAATTGAATTTTAGCAGACAATCTTTAAATTCATATTGTCTACAAATAACAATGAAGTGCTACATGTATCGTAAAACTTGTCAGAGTTGTCAATGATTCACATGATATTTTCACACCTGTATTGCACCAAACAATAGATAACTAGAGCTTTGTCACAGACGTGACGAATACCCCCAGATGGCGCTATGACACAGAATATTTTGCATGTTGTCTTCACAGAAAACAGCGGACACCATGCTCTATGTTTAAAACGCACTAAGTGACCCCTTGACCTAGTTTTTGACCCGGCGTGGCCCATGTTCGATCTTAACCTACACATCATCTATATACAACATCTGACTAAGTGTGGTGAAAACCGGATGAAAACTACTTGAATTAGAGAGCGGACACCATGCTCAATGTTTAAAACTCACTAAGTGACCCCGTCACCTAGTTTCTGACCTGCCATGACCCATGTTTGAGCTTGGCCTAGACATCATCTAGATACAACTTCTGACCAAGTTTGGTGAAGCTCGGATGAAAACTACTTGACTTAGAGAGCGGACACTATGCTCAATGTTTAAAACGCACTAAGGGACCCTGTGATCTAGTTTTTGACCCGGCATGACTCATATTCGAACTTGACCTAGTCATCATCAAGATACAACATCTGAACAAGTTTGGTGAAGACCGGATGAAAACAACTTGAATTAGAGAGACAGACAGACAAGCTCACTCCTATATACCCCCCTAAACTTCGTTTGTGGGGGTATAATCACACTTAAACTGTCCAATTTCCTAGTAATGGTTAGTCTCTAATCAATTATATTTGAGCCATTATACAATCAACACATCTGAGGCCGCCATATTAGAATGTCAAGAAATTGCTCTTGACCGATATGGAAGGTTGGTGAAAAAATGGGAGCCAAGACCCACCCGCGTTATATTGGATTCAGCCTTATAACAGAGGGAGTTATTTTGGATTTACAGTGTAATACAACAATCATAAGCAATATATATATGTATATATATATATATATATATATATATATATATATATATATATATATATATATATATATATATATATATATATATATATATATATATATATATATATATGTTTGCATTATGCTCCATATGTACACACTTTAAATTATCACGGAAAACAGGCAAAGTGATTGAATTCAATACATCAACCTTATTTCGAGGGGTAGAACTAATAATATATTATTCACACTGCATGAGAAGCTTGAAAGGTGGTTGCTCAAACATTTTCCCCTTTACATTATCCTAGGAAATAATTATAGAATAAGCTCCTGAAAACAATTACTTCTTAAGAGATACTTATAGCTTTTTTCACTTCTTTTTCCAATTGACAAGAATACTTTGAAAATGAATTATTAATACCTTACAGTAAGTGAGGGAAAAGGAGTGTGATCAGAGAAATCCTGACAACTCAGAGTATAGCCACAATATGCCTTTCAAGGCATTTAAGAAAAGAAGAATGCATCATCACTTTGCCTGTCAATATCTTCAAAAGCCAGCCAATGGCTAAATACCTTTTAGAGAACCAGGAAATTGCTTGGGAAAATGATAGAATGTAAATCAACCCCTGAATCATGTAATATCATGATGAAGGAAAACACAAGTGGGTATCTTAAATTGGAACGTCACATTTGAAGCAATACATTACATCAACTTCAATTCCACTTTCACCACAAAATGTACCTCTTATGAATTCTAAACTTTTTTTCAATTGCAAATGTTTGAATGATTGTCTTTGTTAAGAATTAGACAAATGTATTAACAATTTACAAAGCCATATCAGCCATAATACGTTGCCAGATGAGATACAGACTGCTATGATGACCTTATTTGTTTGCCTTACTTAATAATAGAAAACAACCTTTCAGAAATGGAAGTGTTCTTACCTTCAAAAATCAATAAATGGTTAATTAACAATCCGTGAAATAAACAGTCAAATGAAACTCCTTTCTCTTTTCCATATAAATACTTTTAAAAAAACTCAATATTTATGAAATTATATCTACAACACTGTTTTTAGAGAACTGTCAATCACTTGAAAACTAGTTGTCAAAAGAAAAGTAAGGAATGTAACGAGTGTAATCAACCCAACTAAAATGGCCTTCATTCACCTCACCTTTGCATGTCAAAATTAATTATCTGCGTGTAATGCTCATTGTTTAGTGTCATTCAACCAATTTGGTCCTAGCGTTTGCGAAGACTCATTAACAGTTGGGTAACGAGTCAAACCAGATCACAAGATTACCATTATAGCTCTAATTAAGGTTCACAAAATTCAAAAGCTCTATTCAGAGTCGGTTAACCAAAAGTTACTCTTTACAGCTTGAAATAATTTATGAGCCCAGGTTTACAGAGCGTGTGGTTATCAAAGGGTTCTCGCAGTGCATTCCATATGGATTCTGCATTCATTATGCAACGAATTATGCCGGGAGCGGATTGTTTTACAAAATCCTGTTAAATATATTTTATTCAACGCGTCCTTATAATGAGCTGATTACAGCAACTGTTGCTAGTTTTAAAAGGTGTACTTATTTCATTGTATAATAAGGCATCAACATTTTAGTTTAGCCAAGCATGTTCAATTATGAAATATATTTTTCTAAGGAAAAATACTTTACAATCCTACCTATTTCAAATCTTGAAATCCTGGTAATCATAATTCCAAATTTACCAATGCTAGGCTTATGGGCTAGTGATAATTTTGATAACTGATTTATTCTTATTGCTACCAGGTTTTAAAGCCTCAATACACCAAGTTAAGGTATAGATGGTGCTGACAAAAAAGGCTTTAAATTGGTAAAATGTCAGGCCAGAATGAAGCTGATTTGATACTGAAACAGATCTTTCATAAAAACTGGCAAATATTTAAGAACTTTGTGTATTAATATCAGTGAGATGTTGAATTAAGAATCTTGTGTATTTTCTGGGTATAGGAAATACCTGAATTTCATCTCCAGCATGAAATGGATTGCTCTCAAAGCTGGTCATATGACTTCGAAAACATCTTCCGTTGGTTGACTCCATCTGACCCTTTAACCTCTGGCTGGGACTATTTTCCGTAGAACTGCTCTCTTCCGAACTTCTTTCTGTGACATATTTAAGGTCAGGAGGAAGGTGAAAGGTGGTCTGTCCCAAAGAAAGTGTTCCGTTGGCAGACGACGCTGTGGAATGCTGGGCGGCCATGATGGCGTAGTCCTGGGCAACTGACAAGATGGGCTCCTCCGAGGTAACCTGATACCGCATTTCTGTCTGGAATAAAATTACGTAAAATTGATCTAACATTTCATTTTTATTAATTTTAACATAACAATCTACAATCTTATGTCTCTGTGCCCTGAAAAGAAATAAATGTGGGTACTGTGGGTACTTTACAGTTGCTCAACTTAGGTAGGTTTCTTCACCCTTTAACACTCAAAAGCAAAGTGAAAATGGCTATAATTATGTAAACAGCATAAAACCAGAACAGCCTGCGAGTAACTCACAGTCTGTTCAGGTTTATGCTGTTTGCCGCTCATCGCGAGTATCTAAGGGTTGGAAATGAAGCCTTTAAAACTGGAATTTTTTAAGAAAGGTCTTAAATTACTTTCTAAGGGACAACAAATGTGTAAAAATACATATCTAAGTGGTAAAGGTTTAACACAATACTCTTTGAAAACTGTTCCAGATCAATATTAGCTTCACATTACTTAACATAACAAAGAGAAATTACTTAAACCAGAACTAAGGGACAAACATAAATATGAAGTTTTGTAAATCTTTAAGTCCAAGCCAAAGAATTGTTGTTTCTAGGAGTGATACACCAACAACCACTTGTTCTAGTAGGGCTGTTGTAATTTAGTCTAAAAAGCACATAATTATGTATGTTGTGCGTGTTCACCGCATAGCTCAACTGAATTTGCCCAGGGAAAGTATAGCTTCTTAATTGATCACCATTTTATAACTGAAGAACTGTTAAACAATATGCCCAATAATGAAGACAAATAATTATAAGCATGCATACATGCATAAGTACAACAAAGGTCGAAATCTCCACATGTGTTATAATACAGAAATAAGGAGTGTTTTCTGAATTGTTGATGTCACTGCAGACTTTGACCAGAAACAAAGTAAATGCCTTTTTAATGCCTAATTAATTATTCATGAAAATGTAGTTTTGCTAGCTAAATCCCACCCCTAGGTCAAACAAGAAGCTTATTTGATCTGAGCAGTTTTGGCCAACAACATAAATCCAACATAGGGCTCTCGCTGGGTTTAACCCATTTTATGCCTAGTGGACTCTCCCATTCTTCTAAATTGGATAAATCTATTTCCAAAATTAGGGATTTCTGGTATATTGATTTCAATATTTAGAACATTTCACAGACACTGATGAGACGCCGAATTATGCAGCGTCTCATCTGGGTCTTCGCTGTTTGCCAAGGCCTTTTTTCTAGACGCTAGGCATTAATGGGTTAATCCAACACAGGGCTCTTGCTGCGTTTAAATGTTCTTCTGCCACGAATTTTAGCTTGTTTAAAACTTTATCACCACTTTAGTTCTTGGGTGAATGTCGAGTTTAAATCTGTGGTCATGATAAAATAAACATACATTGTAAAGAAGAGCCGTGATTTTTGCAAAGTGAAAGATTGTATCGCCAATTTTTGAAAACTTTCGCCAATGGAAATAGTAGCCCTGCAACATACCTGTACTATATCCTCCGCCAAGGCCAGTGCATCATACATCATCCTTCGGTACACTGCCAACATCTGCTCACTTGACGTAGTGTGCCGCAGGTTGGTTGCCGTGACAACACTCGACACCGCGCCCACCACCAGCGCCACAAGCTCGCCGGATGGCACCAAGTCATCGTAGACGGAGCGGGCTGTTGACGTGATCTTTCGCAGCACTCGTAAACTTTTATCCAGAGCATCGAGACTTAACTGAAAATTAAACAAAAAAGGCATTAACAAATAATACGAGTAATAATACCTCTCACAGTTTTCATGGGTTTATTTTCGCACAACAGGGCAATATCCAGTTTTTTGCAATGCATTAATCTTGCATTTTACAGTTAGTAAAAATCTATCATCCTCAAGTGATTGGATTTATTTCGTAATTTTTTGCTAGAACAATCAAGTATATGCATGATTTATGTAAATATCTTTTAGGAGGAAAACATTCACCGGTTGACTTGCTGAGTTAACAAAAACTTGAGATTATTATCAAGAATCATTCGATTTAGAAAGGACTATTTGTGAAGCTATCTTAGTTCTAAAACAGAGGAAGTCTGCTAAAAAGCCCATTCCTGTTGATAAAGCACCAGCTTGTGGACCATTTATATATATAATAACCTAGTGTTTCTTATCTTTGGGTCCCGAGCTATCAAATTGTGTTCTTCTATTAAAATCAGGAATGTTTTCCAAATAACATGTGGTATTGTTTTTCATGCATACAAAACCAAATTCAACTGCTCATTGCTTTCCCCACATATTTTTCCAATCCCATCCAAAACCAGCAAAGAATTATAGTATTAATGACTCAGTTTCAAACTCATTGTTATTCAAAATAATGATTCAATTATTTGAAAAATATCTTCCGTACACAATAAATGTTTAAATGTGTGGATATAAACTAAAATCATGAACACGGAATTCCCATGGTTTCCTTCAGGCAACAAAAATGCAAATTACATTCAGATTTATGATATATTTGCATATATAATACAGCCTAAAACAATGGAGGTTCACATTAAATCATTCAAGCATTATGCATTACACCCTCAGGAACAGATTCAAGCCATTTTGATCGTTTATTAGCATGAAAATCCCACGGAAGGACGTCAATGATAATAAACCCAAATAAAAAATATAGCAATGTGAAGTGAAACTGTTAACCAAACTTTTAAATACTAATTTAGAGATATCAACGCAAAATCGAAGTACGAGAATAACCAATACAAATAAATGGGATATGTTGAAATGTATATGGTCCCTGTAGGAGTGAAAACATGAAGAATTCTACATGAAGTTTTCTGCTCTTCTTATTGATTGAAGTTCTATTAACCTTTCAAAGCGCTTTTTTCCTCCCACAGTTTTCATGAGCTTATTCCAGCAAAACATGGCAATTTCCGGCATTTTCCAAGGCATTGATCATGCATTTTCAGGGAGTGAGTGAAAATCAATCATGCTGAGAGTGACTGGATTTATTTTGTAATTAATTTCAAGCAAAAAGAGTCCATTACCAGGCTCTTAGTTTACAATATTGATTCCTTACACAATCTCATCAAATATGTTTCATGTAAATAAAGGTTCACTTGCACCTTATAATGGATGGCCAAAAAATTTACAGAATTCTGAAGGAAATGCAAAATCAGTAGATCAAGCTTAATATTAGAATTTAATAGTTAACTATACAACAAAATTAGATTGATCCAATTTATTTTGGGTAGAAAGCCTTAAGTGGTATTGACATACATGTACTCTAGGTCTGCTTCGTAACCCTTTACCACTTAGATACGTATTTTCAGGCATTTGTAGTCAGTAAGAAAGTTAAATTTAATGTAGACCTTTCTTACTAGATTCAAGTTTTAAAGGGTTCATTTCTAACCCTTAGATACTGAGGAGCAGTTTAACAGCATAAGACCTATACAGACTGCTATAGTTAAGTGAGAAAGGGTTAAGTATAACTAATACTTGGTGTTGTTTGAGAAAGATATTTTTAACTGACTGCACTGCGCCCAGCAGAATGCACCCCAAGTTAGTATCAAACTCAATACCTCCAAACTGGTGTGTTAGAAACCCTATAAACTACACCATTATGCAGAAATCATAATACTCTAGACACTTCCACTGTCCAATACACTTGATCCAGTATAAAGGCAATGAATTGTTGTACAATTTACACATAACATTACATATTTACAAAGAAAACAGACTCGTTTCTTCTTTCCCAAAGGTCACCTTGAAAAGTCACAAACAACACTGAACAATACAACTGTACATAGCTAGACAAGGCATTAAATCACAGAGGAATCTGTTTTTGAACGAATACCATCATACACACTAACAAGGGTATTACAAAGAAATTAATTGCATTAGTTATATTGGAAAGGCAAAGAATTAAATTAGAATCAATTCCTACAGGATTGAAAATTTAATAATTCGTGCAAGCTTCATCTTTGCAAAGTTGGTCGATACTGGAGTGGGAGTTAAATGAACCACAATTTGTTTCATTGAATACATGATTGAATTCATAAAAAAAACAGCCACCGACTGTCATCCAACTCGACAAACAACACTTCTCCAAATGACCATGCAATTAAGGTGACACAAGTTTATAAACATCCAATATTAATTGTTCTGATACAGGAAATTTTATTTGTAAATAGATTCCTGAAAGCCTCAACGAAGGTTTAAAAGGTTTAAACAAAATTCTACAAAATAATATAACATTCAATATTTATAATAACGTCAGCTACTGAATTAATTTTTTTAACCATTTTATGCAAGAAGGCACTAAATAAACACGACAGTACTCCAGCCAAATTAACTTCCATATATGTAATACATTAACCAATTTATTTACACATGATATTTTTATTAATGGTTAATAGGAACATTTTCCTTCATTGTTTCTCATTCCTGAACATCACAGATAAATAATGCTTACGCCATGTCCCATCCAAGAACAACCTCTATATTGCACAATAAAACCTCTCATCAAAGAACACAAACTGAAACATCCAGTGCATTTTCATTAAATAAATTAAATTAAGCCATCTCAAATTTATCCAACTGTGTTTGTTAGTGGCTGGCATCATTCATAGCTCCAAAAAATTCAGTATTTTGAAAGATTTAAAGATTAAAACCCTCGTCTCCTTAAATTCAAAATGCCTTTAGAAATAAAAATATAAAACAAAAAAACACTATTTTAAAGTTTTACAAAACAAAACAGAAAATCCGACATATCTTATAGGAACTTTCCTAGTTTGCATTCAACCCACTAACGCCACAGTTTTTGCAGTCCTCAGTTCGTTAATGCCACAGTTTTTGCAGTCCTCAATTCCTCAGTCTACCATATTTTAGTCCACATGGATTGAATCATAGCTCCTCATGTCATTTGCAAGCAGTGGCAGGGACAGGGAAAATATCACTCAAAAACATCTCGTCCACATTGACTTTACCACTGGCTTCGAAAGCTGAGATATGCCCGGAGATTGGCTGATAGATTTCCAATGTCCTTAAGAGAATAAAAATGCATGACGAGCCTTTGGCCTGAAGAAAAACAAATCACAGACGTATGGATTGGCTTGAGGCAGTTCATATTGAGGCCCTTCTTCATTCGTAACCAACCCATTCTTAGACTTAGGAATAATTAACCCTTTGCATGCTGGGTAATTTGTCGTCTGCTAAAATGTTGTCTGCTGAATTTCTAAAATTCGCATTTTCTTCGATTTTTTTCAAAGAATACTATCAGAATAGCAAACAGTTTGGATCCAGATGAGACGCCACGTTCTGTGGCGTCTCATCTGGATCCAAACTGTTTGCAAAGACCTTCAAAATTCGGTTCCCGCACTGAAAGGGTTAAGACCTGGAACCAAGAAAAATACATCCAGCATTTGAATATATATATATAGGCTACCCAAGTTTTAAAGGAAGGATGCACATAGAGATAGTTTAAGCCATGTTTCTCTGTTTTAAAAGAAGGATGCACATATATATAGTTAAAGCCATGTTTTTACTCGTGTTTTAAAAGAAGGATGCACATAGAGATAGTTTAAGCCAATTGTTTCCCTCATGTTTTAAAAGAAGGATGCACATTAGAGATAGTTAAAGTTATATCTTTACTCGTGTTTAAAAAGAAGGATGCACAAAGAGATAGTTTAAGCCATGTTTCACTCATGTTTTAAAAGACGGCTGCACAAAGAGATAGTTAAAGTTATATCTTTACTCGTGTTTAAAAAGAAGGATGCACAAAGAGATAGTTTAAGCCATGTTTCACTCATGTTTTAAAAGATGGCTGCACAAAGAGATAGTTAAAGCCATGTTTCACTATTATTTATTTAAAGCAATTCTTGAATATACCAATTCAAACAATATTTCTTGTTCCGAGACTTAAGTCTAAGAATTATGAGGTGTGGTGAAAAAGTAACCAGGACCGGCGAATTGTTGCCATGTATTTTTGAGACTTCCAGAGTCCCTTGTGTTTTGGTCTATATAATGTGATGACAATTCAGTACTTAGAAGTAAGATGCAGAGAGAAATCCCTTGATACCAATATGGATTTTTGTTGACAATTTAGATCTCACGATAGCAGCCAAAATAGTCAAGGCTTCAGACCTGTGTTAACCAAATTATAGTAACTTGCAGAAATCGTATGTCCCTATAATAGCATAATATCCATACGCTTGCATGTCTGTGCTTTGTTACTTAATGTGTCTGCAAAGGAACAGGCACAAAATGATATATTTCATCCCAATAATAATTTTTATGTATGTAATTTAATCACAGAGTTTAACAAGAGCTGTCCGAGGACAGATATTTGGTGTAGTAAAAAACTTTAACATAGATTTATCAATAATATGCATATTCTAAGTATAAAAGGGGCAATAATTATGACAAAATGCTTCATATAGAGTTGTCTACTCTTGTTTAAAGGTTGGGGTGATGTTGGTAAACAAGTATGCAAAATATGAAAGCAATATGTCAAGGGACAGTAAATAATTGGGGATGTACGAAAACTTTAACATTTGCTGCATATTCTAAGTGAAAAAGGGGCCATAATTATGACAAAATGCTTGATAGAGTTCTCTGCTCTTGTTTATAGGTAATTGGGGTCATGTTGGTAAACAAGTATGCAAAATATGAACGCAGTATGTCAAGGGACAATGAAAATAATTGGAGTAGCACGAAAACTTTAACATTTGCACGCTAACGCTTACGCAAACGCCGACGCCGGGGTGAGTAGGATAGCTCCACTATATATATTTCATATATAAAAGTCGAGCTAAAAATGATTTTCCTTGTTTCTGTCCCACAATAGATTCTATAAAGCATTCACAAAATAAATGCACACTAAGAATTCCCAAACTTTGGCCACCAGTTTTCTTCTTTTCTGATTTGTTTTCCATAGCCCACATGGACTTAGGCCAACACAATTAGCCACTGACTGAGACTAGAATACAAAGTCTGATCAATATCCAACCATCATTTACAGACTGATAAGGTTACTATTGTATTGACATTATCTGCTTGAATTACACATCCTCAATCTTAGGATATGTGAATTCTGCAACTGATCAAACATATTTCAAAACTCTTTTAAGCTTATTGCTGGATTTCTCAGTTTTTTCACAAATTGGGACAACTCAGTTCTTATCTATAACCCTTTGCATGCTGGGAAATTTGTCGTCTGCTAAAATGTCTTCTGCTGAATTTCTAAAATTAGCATTTTCTTCGATTTTTTTCAAAGAACACTATCAGAATAGCAAACAGTTTGGATCCTGATGAGACGCCACGTTCTGTGGCGTCTCATCTGGATCCAAACTGTTTGCAAAGGCCTTCAAAATCCGGTTCCCGCACTGTAAGGGTTAAGCTTATTGCTGGATTTCTCAGTTTTTTCACAAATTTGGACAACTCAGTTCTTATCCATATAGCATGTCTATCTGCAGTATCGGCCCTCTTAATGAATACATACACATTTTGGAAGTGAACAAATACAAAAACACGCATGAGTTATATGTCAATCTATAGAAAAATGTGTTTTCTTGGACATAAGAACGAAAAATACATTTAGATCGGCATTGTTTTGACAAAATACTGGCTAGACTAGCTCCCTGTAGTAATCTGTATCACGTACACTGGTTCTCATAATATCAGCCCTTCTGATTTGTTGCTAAGATTTGTTACTATAGGCATGTTCTTTTTCTATAAGTTTCTTAATGGAAAAAAGAAACTCTTGTCCATGTTTCTCTTAAATTAATTTTGTTCACAAAAAATTGCTAATACAACATTGGATAAACCTACTAAAAAAACAAAAACAAATTAACACAATTACTGTATTTGTAATCATAATATCGGCCTTGAATAAACATGACCTACTTACAAATAAAAACTAGAAATCATGAGAAAGATCGTTTTAATAGTCATTAAGATACTATGAGAATAAGGAATAGGGACAATTCAGTCCTTATCCTACATTGGGAAAATTCACATTAGAACTACTCAGTTCTTCTCCACATTGAGACTATTTGGTTCTTATACACATTTGGACTACTCTGTTCTTATCCACATTTGGACTACTTGGTTCCTATCCACATTTGGACTACTTGGTTCCTATCCACATTCGGACTACTCTGTTCTTATCCACATTTGGACTAATCTGTTCTTATACACATTTGGACTAATCTGTTCTTATCCACATTTGGACTTCTTGGTTCCTATCCACATTTGGACTTCTCTGTTCTTATCCACATTGAGACTCCTCAGTTCTTATCCACATTTGGACTAATCTGTTCTTATACACATTTGGACTTCTCTGTATTTTATATAATTATTGTACTTGATACATGTGTTATGTGGCTTTATTTAAGGAAAAAAAGATCAGTTCTATGTTTTTAAAAACGTACATAATAATTATTAAAGGCTATCATAATTTTGCATTTATATCATTGTATTGTACCTATGTACCGATATACCAACTTTACCAGTCCCTAAATGATCAACTTATCCTAAAATTAGGTTTAATCAATTGCACGCCAAAGTCTGAAAAATACAAAAAATTTATTTCCAAATGTTTATTATCATTGACAAAGAGCATAGTACTTATTGATTTATTCCACACTGAAAGTTTTTCCCTTCATCACTGTTTTTTTTTCAGTTTGCTTTGTCACTTTAACCTGCTTATTATGAAAATACTTGACATGAAAACTGGTACCTACACGCTATAATCACTCTTTATTCCCCACTAGTCCTTAAATGTCTATGTAAGTAATGTCTCCAAACTTCAAGGATGAATAGCAATACTCAAAGTGCTCCCAAACCTCCACTAAATATCAGTGTGAATAAAAACACTCTTCCATTGTCTGAAGAAGTTGTCTCAGGTACAGAGTATGTCATCCCAGGGAATTGTAATTACATGTTAAGAATATCAAAATTAAAGCATTTCACAAGACACTATTATTCCACTGTGTTCTCAACTGCCATTTAAACTCCGGCATATCTATCCTCGGGGAATGTTAAGCCATTTATGTTCACAATGAAATGCTGTAGAGCTGATTCACCATAAATGGATGTTACATCAGTTTGACACTCAAATTACACTGTTACACCAACATTGATCCTGCATGTACAAGTTATTTGGACAAACCTTCAATTATGGTTCAATGTCACTACCACTATATCTGCCTTGCAACCGCAATTAAGAGCTTCAATTATACTAGTCATGTGCAATGGCCCAATTATCCTGTAATGTGGGGTGCATAAAAAAATAAACTTTTATACCTTTTTTTTTGTCAAATATAATCCCATAGCAAATCTTACAGTTTAAATCAAGACAGATGTGATAAACATTATAATTAAAAAAAATGTATCATTATTATTGATTTCTTCAAGAATTCAATACATTCAAGGAATACGAAGAATGAGAATATTAAATCCAACCCAAAACATTTTCTAAGCAAATGATGCACATTTTTCTGTAAGTCACTAGATTAAATATCTTAGCATTGTTTTCTTGGAGTGAATGTATTGAATCAAATTCTCTGAACTTTGTTTTCCCACATAATTTACTTCCCAAGGTCACAACAAAATACTAAGTATATTTTGGGAATAGTGTGTTTCTAAGAAACATGCTGTGCAAAAATACTACTTTAGTCTGAAACAACAAAATAGTTAAACTGACAGGAACTTCCTGTGATATTAAATCATCATAACAGCATATGCAAAGTTCATTGTTACAGATAATTCAATACAACCATGTGTTTTTGTTCCTGGATGTTTTTGACAGTTTATACTGCAATAAGCAGTTAATGTTTATGCATAATGGCATACTCTGCATTATGCTTTTGTCACAAGCTTTTTTAAAATTTAGTAAGGTTCTTTTTTAAATCTTATTTTATAGAAGTATTTCTCATCCACTACTGGAAAGCTGCCTAAAGATAATAACTAAATGCTAATGTGTTAAAGAGAAAAAGACCCATGTAATGACCTCAAGCTTATACAAATGTGCAGCTGGCTAATTCAGCTTGTGTCTGACGTCATTCACCAACCCCTCCCAAAACAGCAAACAAAAAGATACAAGGATATACAGGCAACAAACAGCAAAAAATACAACAATAATACTGAAATAATTTGAAACATGTCGGTGAAAAGGTGAAAGCTGTTCCGCTCATTTTGGCACTCAAATCACCCCACTTCCACGAAGAATAACTTTTGAACACAAAAAGTAGTTCATACACGAAAAATAAAATATGCTGCAATGTCTTCTCATAACAACAATTTACCCACTTAACTGCCCATGAAAACAATTTAAACACAAGAATAAACTGTAAACTGTAACACCGAATCAAAACCAATCCACATTTTTATTTCACTGAATCATAGCTACCTAAAACATCTTCCTCTACATCCTTGAGCTCAGGCAATAACATCTCTCACATTTAACCTCCAAAACATCAGTGTGTCCCACAAAGTCTCCGCCAAGTCTCCAGCATGCATGCCCTGAGCAACCCTCTCGTGTCAAGCAGGACAAAAGATTGCATTCAATCTCGGCTGCATGATGGGTCATTAAAACCACACCATTTACCCTGGAAACAAATTGATGTGGCAATACCAACAACAAGTGCTCTTCCGATTTGGTAATTGAAAAGAATTGTACCTGCATCTGGCAGCCACTTCAAACTTATATGGAAATGCAGCTTTTTAATAACCACCCAACAAGCAATGTGCAATTCATGAGCAGGGTTTAATTAAAAAAAAATTTGGTCACCAGCAAGGTATAAAATATAAGTTTGGACGTTACTCTATGTCTAACAATTACAATTCTCTAAGAGAATATTCTCCTTTAAATTGAGCCACTTATGAACACTGTTGCATTTACACTGTTGATTATATTCTTGAACATGTAGAATGCTTCTCTTCTGATTGGACTAGGTATGCTTTAACCAGAAGTCTTGAAATCTAATACGCAGAAGTGTTGTCACATGATGAATAATTTACAAGTAAAGCTTCATGCAGCATGAATGTCTGATTGGCAAAAGACAAGATTTCACATTCCCCAAAGGAAATATCTGTTGCTCTCCTGCAGAAGTTTTTGCATGTCGTCTACATTTTGAGGATTGCATTTCAACCCAAATTCTTGCCATATGAACTAATCCGTCTAATCATCACTTTAACCCTTTACCACTGAGACTGACACTGATGCTTTTGTCAGTCTCTTAGAAAATAAATTTAATTTAAGACCTTTCTTAAATAGCTTCAACTTTAAGAGGCTTTATTTCAATTCTAAGGTACTGATGAGCAGCAAACAGCATTAAAGTTGGACGGCCAGGCAGTTAATCACAGTCTGTTCAGGTTTTATGCTGGTTCGACAGTCTGTTTCAAATTGCTTCTGTGCAGAAAAGGTATAAGCATTACAAACTTAAACATAACTTTTATAATCACTGGTGAAATAAAGTCCCAGAAATGTTATACTAATGGTAAGGGTGTGACTCTTACATAACAAGTAATGTGATCACATTAAGCTGTCACATGATCAAGGTCACTGAACTAAAAATGGTCAAAAGGTCAAAACATGCAACATGGCAACAGTGGTGTGTTGGCTATAATGCCCTCCTTTCATCTGATTGATTAACAATAATTAAACAATTATTTGTAATGACATGCACAACACCTTGCACCTTGCAAAACCAGATGCATTCATCTCTGATAATTAAATTTAGTTGTGAAACTAATGCCTCCTGTCAATCACAGAAAGTTGCCCTGGACTACAGATCTTGGTCTTCAAGTTTAAGATTGAAGGAGTTGAATTCTACTCAGCTCTGATTGGTCAGAAAACAAGCTTACCTGTTCCGGTATGTGGGTGACAACGGCCAATGCCTGGGCTGCCTGCAAAACCTCTGCCTGAAACAAAAGAGAAACAACCAATAAGCAAGAAGCCTAAAATAATGTGACCAACCAAGGTCTAATCATTACTAAAGTAACAATAGAGGCTATTTGATCATTAACATGTGTAAGATAGGCCTTTTCAATCTTAAAGGGGCCTTTTCACAGATTTTGGCATTTTTTAACTTATTCATTAAATGCTTTATATCGATAAATGTAAACATTGGATCGTAAAAGCTCCAGTAAAAAATCGAGAATAAAATTAAAAAAAGGAAAAGAACATTGCCCGGACCAGGTTTCGAACCAGTGACCCCTGGAGTCCTGCCAGAGTCCTGAAGTAAAAACGCATTAGCCTACTGAGCTATTCCGCCGAGTACACATACTTGACGTATTTTATACCTTATATAAGCAATCTTCGTAGTTTCACAAAATTTAACGACAAAAACAGAACTCTCCAAATTATTCAATCGTTTCGCGTTGCAACGCTTTATAATTTTTAGGTTTTAAAATCGTCAAAAGATGCATATAATGGCTATATTAGACCACGGTAAATGTTCAGTATTACTGTTTCCTCACAAATATCATAACTAAAACGAAAATTTGCGAATCTGAAACAACTTTTGTCAATTTTGTCAATTTACCAAAGCGTGAAAAGATCCCTTTAAGGTAGCGTTATGGTCCTCTTTGTTGATTTTATTTGCTCTGGACTAGGCCAAGTCCTTAGAGCAAATAGTGGCAGTCCATAGTTAGAATTATGCAGAATCATTATTATGTATGCAAGTATATTGATATGTAGTCATTTAATCATATATAAGAGAAATAGCTTAAAATAAATTCCCAAGAACGAAGAATTTCTCATTCTTGGATTGAAACGTCACATGTAAAACTTTTGATTAATATGAATACTAGTAACACTTGAGCCATGATATCCATTGGTGAAGCTTTGATGAGAGGACAAATAGATCAAAGTCAAAGTTGTGCAGGGGCTATGATGTGCATCAAGCAAATCAAAGAAACCAAGACTTGTGTGATACCAATTCTAGAACTGTTCCCAATATTTAATGGAGTGATACTAAGTAACAGTCCCTCGCTAGAAAATATCTTGTAAGAAAACAAATAAGCCTTAGGCTTTCAATGCAATGTAACCAAAATAAATAGGTTTAAACAAAGACTTAGAGCTAAAGAATTATCTTAATCACAGTAGGGAAGTCAACCTGGGCCCGTATTCACTAAACATTTTCAGACTTCAGTCTTCCAGAATAAAGAATATTCTTTAACCCTTACAGTGCGGGAACCGAATTTTAAAGGCCTTTGCAAACAGTTTGGATCCAGATGAGATGCCACAGAATGTGGCGTCTCATCAGGATCCAAACTGTTTGCTATTCTGATAGTATTCCTTAAAAAAATCAAAGAAAATGCTAATTTTAGAAATTCAGCAGACGACATTTAAGCAGACGACAAATTTCCCAGCATGCAAAGGGTTAATGTGGAGTATTCAAGAGCTGTTTAGTTTTGAGTCAAACTTGCAATTGACCACCTCTAAATGCATGGTTCTTCATGTAACCCACTTGGTAATTGACTTCATGTAACCCACTTGGTAATTGACTTCATGTAACCCACTTGGTAATTGACTTCATGTAACCCACTTGGTAATTGACTTCATGTAACCCACTTGGTAATTGACTTCATGTAACCCACTTGGTAATTGACTTCATGTAACCCACTTGGTAATTGACTTCATGTAACCCACTTGGTAATTGACTTCATGTAACCCACTTGGTAATTGACTTCATGTAACCCACTTGGTAATTGTGATAATCCTAGTGGCAGCATGTACATTTTTAAATGGTGGACGTGTTTTTTTGGTCTAAAGAGTTTCTTTATTCTTAAGTCTAAGAAAAGGTTGGTGAATAAGGGCCCCCTACATATTGAATAATAGGTCATAATTTGTATATGCCCGTTAAAAAGGAATGGTGGGCAGGTGAGCTAAATATGATTTCCGCTTGATAACTTCAGATTAGAGGTATTGTTTTCAAACTTTGCGTGTAGGTAACTTGGGATTGGATGTTGGGCCTATTGAGTCAAGATCCAAAATGAATGGTAGCAATGATATGCGATTTTATGTCAACATGCTAAACACTGCAAAGTGTAAACAAATTCAAACAATATAAATCCAGTGCTAGAAATATGAAACATATTTTATGTCAAACTATTTTATTTCCATTTCCCCTTTTACCACGGTGTCGTATGTGAAACTGTTGTATATTTATATTGAAATATCAAGCTGATAGGACAGTCATAAAACATGATCAATTCATACAAAAACATGACATGTTCATATTTGCAGATCATAATTAACCCTACTGAGGCAATTACACAGTTATTTACCCTTATATTGGGTAAACTCCATATTAAGAGAAGCAATCAATTATGAAGATTGCAGACAGCTCACTTAAGACTTACTGGAAACCAATGGCAATTATGTGTGCCAAAGAAGCGGAAGGAAGTTCATATCAGGTTTAATTCTGACCTGCGTCATCAAGTTTTTGTTCAGTGCATGCTTGAAATGTCATTTAATGACACTTTAGGACATGTTGTCTGGCTTCAAATTGCAATTAATTTTCCTGACATTTTCAAGCTCAGAAAATCCCAAGAATAAATAGATCAGCCCTTTAAGACAGGGCCTCACCATTGACTCCATGGTCTTCATTATGCCATTAATTCATTCTTGATTTTTCTAGCGGAATTTTAAATTGTGCAAAAAAAGGAGAATAATTTGTGCAATGTTTGAATCATCACAAAATTAGTAAAATATGACAATAGGTTTTATAACAAAACTAGAAATGCCAGAAAAGGGATATACCAACCCTATTTATATATATATATTTTTAAATGTCATTACGCTATTTTTTGCATGATAGGGTTTGGGGTAGGGGGAGAAAGTAGAAACAAATAACTTTCTTTTTTTAATATAAACATGTTCTATTACAATCATGATCACTTAAACATACCAAATTAGCATACACACACCTTCTTATATTGTTCAAGCATTTACGGTTACAGACTGCCATTGGCTCTTTATGCAATTAACCTAAATAGGTTCTTTCACAATAAAGCCCCTGAGTTATAAATTACCATGCAATGACAACCACTTTCTGACCCACATTTGACCCAGCTGAGGATTGAAATGCTTAGATAGATCTACATCCATGGACTTTGTACTTAACCCTTTGCATGCTGGGAAATTTGTCGTCTGCTAAAATGTCGTCTGCTGAATTTCTAAAATTAGCATTTTCTTTGATTTTTTTCAAAGAATACTATCAGAATAGCAAACAGTTTGAATCCTGATGAGACGCCACATTCTGTGGCGTCTCATCAGGATCCAAACTGTTTGCAAAGGCCTTCAAAATTCGGTTCCAGCACTGAAAGAGTTAAATGATGAGGAAGCATTTTCCATGACAAGTCAAGTAAAACAAGTAAGAAGTCCCCACAACATTTTTGAAAGTGTCAAATTCACTTTGTGTGATCGGCCATATTGTCATGCTTATTGAGGTGTACAGAAAGTGTTGCTACAAGAAAAGGAACACACAAAACTCTAAAAAAATTTAAACCTTCCATCATCTTTCAATTTGTATTTTACCGACAAATTTCAAATAATCACCAAAACAGTCCCAATTGCAAAACGAGAAGTGTTGCTACAAGAAAAGGAATACACAAAACTCTTATTTTTTTTAAGCCTTCTTTTATCTTTCAATTTGTATTTTATCCAAAAATTTCAAAAAATCACCCAAACAGTCCCCATTGCTAAACAAGAAATGCTGACTTATGAAAAGGTTTGAAATGTCAAAATCCCCCATCTGAAGAATTTTCAAAAGGCCAGAAGTTATGACCCTAAAAATAGGCTGTACATTATTTCTTACTTATTTAAATTTGCTTATAATTTCATGCAATTATGTGTCTCATGTATTCAGTCAAATTTTGATTGCAAACTTAAAATAAACTCTCTTGACTAATAATATCCAATAACTGATCTTATATTTACTTGAGTAATCAATTTGTGATTTATAGAACCCACACACAAGATAAAGAATTTGAGTGATCAAAATATCTTTAATTTAATAACAAAAATACTGGAAAAGGATGAAACAAAATTCAAACATCAGTGGACTTCAGTAAAAATTATTCATCTTTGAAGAACTCAACATAAAACCTTTCAGGGCAACATATTATCAAACAAAACCAACTTGCCATGAAATTTTGTAGAGGTTACCAAGTATTAGTTAATTATCTTCATCTTTAAACTCAAGAACCTTTTAAATCTTACAAAACCAAACTGCATAGTAATTTTGTTCAAGTCATCAAGTAAAATATTAATTATCAAGCCTTTATCAAACAACTGTCAACATTCATGTGAGGAAACAAATGTTTCAGCTTTTCAGGACCCTTGTAATCAAGCTGAATTTGTCAAATAAGCAGCTTTCTTAATACTTGGTCTTAAACGTGATATATACACTCTGACACATGCTTTAATTAGAATGCATGTTTAAAGGTCTGTTTTGATACAACACTGTGGGAGGAAAGCGGTACAGGTTAACTGACTCATTGACTAAGACAGATTTCCCATCTCCACCCAGATTAGCTTATTTAGCTTCAGGTTACACTACACTACAGCACACTTGAATATAATTAATTACGTGTATCATTTATTGTATAGTTTCAGGCTATATGTGAAGTAAGCACTTGTACTTGATTAATCTTATAATGAAAATTGCATATCTTTAAATGTTTTTTTTATTAACCATTGTTTATCAGCCCATAAACAACATTTTGAGGCAGACTGATTCTGTAAAATGAAATCACAAGGTTGGATAGCTCGATCACAGCATTAACCCATTTATGCCTAGTGGATTGTCTCATCCTTCTAAATTGGATCAATTTATTTTTAAAAAAATGGGATGTCTAGTATATTTTAGAATATTTCTTACAGAAATTCCTTTAAGCAAACAGTGCAGACCCTGATGAGACACCGCATCATGCAGCGTCTCATCTGGGTCTACGCTGTTTGCCAAGGCCTTTTTTCTGGACGCTAGGCATAAATGGGTTAAATAGCCACTTCTATCAGAATGAAATTAGTTTATTGGCTATGTTAAATTATTGAAAACAATTAATTATTCAAGTGTCAATAACTTCCTGGAAACCCACTGGAGCAGAACGACATGACCATGTGCACCCTGTAGGAACTGCGCGTAATAATTACTCAAATTCGGATCATTAAAAATAACTGCCAGAAAATTAATGGTGGGGAACAATTAAAAAATAAATGCATTTCCACCCAATAGGGTTGTTGCATATGAACTGTTATACAATATGGATCAAAAGTGTCAGAGATTGAGCATGGCAAAGAATTATTATTCAATTTTAAGGGCAATTAATTGATGAAAAATCATTTGTGCGCAACAAACTGACAATATCAACATGTCCACGCTTGAAAGAAATGGCATATAAACTTTAATCAAATTCTGATCATTGATTAATTCCTGTGATCTTGCGCTGAAACAAACAAATGCATTTAAAAAGCCATTTATTATCAATGGGCATTAACTCTCTCAAAAATCATTGGACTGGAACGACCAAAGAATGATGCTGTCCACCCAATAGGAAAGTTGCCTATCATTTATGCCTAGCGTCTTGAAAAAAGGCCTTGGCAA
This sequence comes from Dreissena polymorpha, assembly GCF_020536995.1. Classification (NCBI taxonomy): domain Eukaryota; kingdom Metazoa; phylum Mollusca; class Bivalvia; order Myida; family Dreissenidae; genus Dreissena; species Dreissena polymorpha. Next base: position 54,272,969 of record NC_068367.1, read on the forward strand.
ACAGCGTAGACCCAGATGAGACCCAGCATGATGCGGTGTCTCATCAGGGTCTGCGCTGTTTGCTGAAAGATATTTCTGTAAGAAATATTCTAAATATAGAAATAAATATTTTAGACATCCCTAATTTTGGAAATAAATTGATCCAATTTAGAAGGATGGGAGAGTCCACTAGGCATAAATGGGTAAACCAAACTCATTTAATAAGTGTCAGAGATATCAGGCAGAAACATACAAGCCCCGCTCTGTGAAAAGGGGTTTTAGTGCATGTGCGGAAAGTGTTGTCTCACATTATAGCATGTGCAGTCCGCACAGGCTAATCAGGGATGACACTTTCCGCCTAAACTGGATTTTTGCTAATAAGAGACTTTCTTGAAACAAAAAATATCATAAAAGCAGAAAGTGTCGTCCCTGATTAGCCTGTGCGGACTGCACAGGCTAATCTGGGATGACACTTTACACATATGCATTAAACCCATTTTTCACAGAGCGCGCCTCATATTAATAATCAAAGTGAAAATCATTGGACCAGACTGCCCAAACAAGGATGCGCGTGTCCGGCTTGTAGGGAAAATGAATACAAAGTTCAATAAAGTTTGATCAAAGTTATATAATAATTGTCTGAGATAACACACAGAAATGAAGAATTATTACCTTGTCTTACCGGTACATAAAGGTAATAAATTTTCTGTTAATTTCATGAAATGATATTAAAATAACCAGTACTTTGAAATAAACGGCTCATCATTTTAAAATACACTTGAAGGCTGCATGATATTTGAATTCATTATAATTTATTGCCTCTCTATGTTCATGAATGGGGCTACTATTGTTGCTTGTTCTCAAATCTTTGCACAAAGATGTTACAGTTTTAAAACATAAAGTATTTTAGACTAACTGGAAAATAGCAAACAATATTTCACAACTTGTTGGCCTTTAAATGATTAAGATGGCTACTCAAAGACATTTCATTTGAAAAGTCAATGTGGCTAAGCATGGACATTTCATTTAACCAGGCAATGTGGATTAACAAAGACATTTCATTTAACCAGGCAATGTGGCTAAGCAAAGACATCTCATTTCACCAGGCAATGTGGCTCAGTACCAAAGACATTTCATTTATGCAGGCAATATGGATTAGCAAAGACATTTTATTTAACCAGGCAATGTGCCTTCGCAAAGACATTTCATTTAACAAGTCAATGCTGTTTAGCAAAGACATCTCATTTCACCAGTCAATGTGGCTTAGCAAAGACACTTTATTTAACCAGGCAATGTGGCTTAGCAAAGACATTTTATTTAACCAGGCAATGTGGCTTAGCAAAGACAGTTCATTTCACCAGGCAATGTAGCTTAGCAACAAAATTTTATTTAACCAGGCAATGTGGTTAGCAAAGACATTTCATTTAACCAATCAATTTGGTTAAGCAAAGACATTTCATTTAATCAGGATAGGTGGCTAAGCAAAGACATTTCATTCAACCAGTCAATGTGACTCAGCAATGACATTTCATTTCACCATTCAGTCAATGTGGCTACTCACAGACATTATTCTTTGAGTGACATTGCTATGAACACATATTAAAAAGAATCAAATTTGTAGGAGGGTAATAAGAACAGCAGAAAAATCATCTGCAACTGTCTTCACACTGTCAACTGATTTTTATGATTTATGTTTATTTACCGCATACAAATTTCCTGCATCCATGATACAACATATTAAAATGTCATTAGTAATTAATGTAATTAATCAGCAGGTGTTAGAAATAAATTATTACTCAGAGCACAGCATGTTCATAACCAATTCATGAGATGAAATTTCAATGCATTTCATGGACATAAACCTCAGAATCAGTAATTTATTTTCTGTTACACATAATTAATGAGACATTTTCAGCAACAAATTCATGCCAATTAATTTAGCAGATTTTCATATTTAGTTATTCTGTTATTAATCTAGAATTTTACTTCAATTAGTCCCAGGACTCGCATATTTGAAAACTATGAGTCCCAGGGAAAATTTATGAGTCCCAAACTCAATTAATGAGTCCTAAAATGTTTAACGATGAAACCGAAGAAAATAGCACTAAGACAAAGTTTCCAATTTTTAATCACAAGTTTTAACAGTGTAAACATTCTAAATAATAATTTGAAAATGTTTGATCGTAACATTTGTTTTAAAATTAATTTTATTTAAGTCTGAAGTTTACAGACAGTTACCTTTTTAACTGGCCATTAAAAGTTTTGAGCAACCAGTCTAAAAAAATTTTTTCCTTCAGGTTAATCAAGGTTTGAACAGGAATTATGGGTTATTAGACATTTCACTGTACAATAAGGAGATATATTTGGACAAGCACACAGTTTGAAGTAAAGGCTCGTCCAATATGACTTCAAACTGTCTGCGAGTCCAAATATATCACGTATTGTACAGTGTAAACGTCTAATAAGCTTTTTATTCCATATCCCTTTCTTAAGCTCTTTGTTTGATTTTAATCTTAATTTTGATTTTAAAATGCTTTAATTGCATCTATGCTATTTGCCAGACAAGTGCCCGTGTGAATCGATTATTGTACATTCGGATACTTTTTCTCTTGTTATAAAACAATTGCTTACTGCACTTGTAATCAACTGTCCAATATGGAAAAAATACAGACTTTTGGAATCCAATACCTGAATATATTGCACGGTCATGTGGTTCATGATGAAGAATGCCCATTGGACAAATTTATTGGATATAGAATAAACTAAAGTATTACAATACAGACAGATGGCAACAGATGGATCCACTGAAAGACGTGATTGCTGGAACAATTATTCCCATATTGCCCCACTAGTTGGGGTTTAAAAAATGCTAAACCACTTGGGCACCCTCAACATACCAGGTTTCAAGGTAATGATAAATATGTTCTACATGTGTGCTACCTTTGTTTGAAAGCCACTTTAATTAAAAACATTCCAGTGTTTTAGATTAAGTCTCTTTTATCAATGATTTATGGAACTCTGTTTCAACAGATATCAATAACCCATTGCTAACATTTTGGCAGGTGTTACCCTCCATGCATTAGATAGGTCCTTAACTGCACCATGAACCAATTTTAATGACAACCTTGAGTAATAAATTCACCTTATTAAACATGTGAAGATCACCCACAAAGCTTTGGTACATAATATGATCTGGCAATAGTGGACATAGCTTTATGGTACATAATATGATCTGGCAATAGTTGACAAAGCTTTATGGTACATAATATGATCTGGCAATAGTTGACAAAGCTTTATGGTACATAATATGATCTGGCAATAGTTGACAAAGCTTTATGGTACATAATATGATCTGGCAATAGTTGACAAAGCTTTATGGTACATAATATGATCTGGCAATAGTTGACAATGGCAATAGTTGACAAAGCTTTATGGTACATACATCTGTATATGATCTTACATGAGTTGTCATTTTTCACCATATTTTATCAAACAAATTCAATGAGCTTACAATTTTTTTTCCTGCATGAGCTTAATAAATCATGATACGAATTAATCATATCACGAGTTTAATAAATCATGTTATGAAATGACAATAAGGGTTAGATCTTTTTTGGCACAGTGAAGTGCTTTTAAATTAGGAAAGAAAGTTGAGATACACGTCATGATAAAGTTGTTCTTTTCCTTTCCTCTGAAGATGTCACTTGACTTTGCAACATCATTCCAGGAAAAAATCATAAGGCAATTGGTCAGTCAAACAAAAAGTAGCAAATGAAAACGCTTAAAAAGCTATATTACAAATTGAAAATAAAAGTGTTCATAATGGTCACATTATATAGAAAACAAGTTTAGCATGTGATTTTTTTAATCAAGTCAACCTCTCATCATTCCACAAACATATGACTGAATATTTTTGTAAAAATTTGTAAAAAATATCCTTCATATTATAAATTGTTGAAATGAACTATGCTAAATTTATCTAAACTAAAAAATTGCGATTTACACATTTATAGATTGCCACAGATGTAGATTTTGATAGACATTTTTTTCATATCATTCTCATCCATATAGGTAGGGATGCAGAAATCAATTACCCAACACTATAAATCTGTATGTTGTTTGCTTATCACTGTTGTCAAAATTTGTCAGAACTTAATACATAGAATTTGAAAGGACAAGTGACAGCCAAATTAAGTAATATTAACGGACACATCATCTATATCTGATTTCGCTTTTTTATCACAACTTTTTACCAAGTAGTTTGTGACATTGAACTTATATGTTTACCTCGTCTCGAACAGGCATTTTTTCCAGAATGTTCAGAAGGGCTGTACGAGCTTCTTGAATCATGTCTGTGGCTTCCTTGACCCTGCTTGCCCTTTGTGCACTGCCAACAATGATGCTATGGTTGTCACTGGCAACCTTTGAAACTTCTTCCCATGCATGCCCAGAGCGGGCATTGTCAAAGTTGCTCCTTGAATCTGAATGGCCCATATGCTGGTTTTGCAGTTGTTCTTCACTAGTTGCTGTGTTTTCTGACCCATACTCTGGCAGGTCGTTGAGTCTGGTTGCCAGGTAACCAATGTAGGCCTTGGTAATGGCATCATCTCCATGGCTGAATGACTTCTGAAGAGCACCGTCAGGGGAGGCAATCTCATCATTTCTGAAAATAATCACAAGGGCCTGCTATTTTATCTTGTTTCATATTGAAAGCATGCTGTTATCTTAAAATCTGGTATCTATTGATCTGTAAAATCTATTTGATTGTTTCATGACTAACAACTTAACAATTTGTTTATCGCATAATTTTTTTATGTGAAATGTCAAAAGTGATGTACAATTGTTCTCAGTTGTACAAATCGTGCCTTTAAGTATCAACTACACTTGGCACCAAGTCTTTCTATAAGAAAGAACAAACACAGCTAATTTTTTTTAAACTTACATAAGTTAGTGGAACAGTCTAGTCAAACAATGAACACAAGAACTTAACTGCCTGTAAAGTAGTATTAACAGCCAATTGGCACAAAGTCACTTCAATTTTCCATGTATCCACACAATGTGTATCTCTTTCAAAGTCACTTCAATTTTCCATGTATCCACACAATGTGTATCTCTTTCAGATCCTATGAACCTAATGAAACCAATAACAACTTTAACTTCCTATCAAACACTTTTACAACTCGGTCTCATGATGTATCACAGCCTACTTTTAGTCATTGCACCATGTACATGAGCTGCACAAAAAATACACACCATGATACTCCACTTATTTTAACCCTTTCAGTGCGGGAACCGAATTTTGAAGGCCTCTGTGCAAACAGTTTGGATCCAGATGAGACGCCACAGAACGTAGCTTCTCATCAGGATCCAAACTGTTTGCTTTTCTGATAGTATTCTTTGAAAAAAAATCGAAGAAAATGCTAATTTTAGAAATTTAGCAGACAACATTTTAGCAGACGACAAATTTCCCAGCATGCAAAGAGTTAAGTATATGTATACTCCAAAAGGAAAAAAAGAATGTATCTACACTAACATTTACATCTGAGATAAAAATACATCAAGTTCAGCATTTTTTATGTAAACTTGTCCCCAACATTTTTGGTGAATCATAACCTTCAGGTTGTTTTTGCATGCACTAAAGATGTGACATGAGTTAATACATGTATTATTGAAGTATCGCTAAGTATATACACATTTATTGCCATAAATTTGAACTTTTGACACAAATGAAAACTTTCCTTCATAAGTCTTTCAGTGCTGGAACCGAATTTTGAAGGCCTTTGCAAACAGTTTGGATCCAGATGAGACGCCACAGAATGTTGCGTCTCATCAGGATCCAAACTGTTTGCTATTCTGATTGTATTCTTTGAAAAAAAATCAAAGAAAATGCTAATTTTAGAAATTCAGCATACAACATTTTAGCAGACAACAAATTTCCCAGCATGCAACGGGATAACATCTATGCAAAAATTTCAAAAGAAACTGATATTAATCACATCGTGTACTCCACATTATAAATTTCTCAGAAGTACACTTACAAAACTTCTTTAAAGAAGATAAACTGGTAGTTAATGATTCATTACTTCATCGATCAGTGCAATGACAAACATTTATCCTTCAACTGGTGGTATAAAAGTAGGCCCTTCAAGGTAAACATTATGTTGTTGTTTTTTATTTAAAGGCGCTGCATACAAATTGAAAGCATTTTTTCGAAAACACCCTTTGAACACTTTAAGATGACATAAAGTCGTTATAATTTATATGTAAAATATTGATGTTCAGATAGAATTATATTGATGTTAACCAAAATTATTGATGTTTAAAAGAATAACTATGATCATCTAAAATAGTAATGTTCTTGTGCAATAATTATGTTCACTTAAAATAGTGATATTCCCATGAAATACTGATGTTCCAGGGTTAAACAAATATTAAGAAGTCTTCATTGTTACTAAAGGGCTTCTTTGTTACATAATAAGGAAAGCTTTTTTTGAAAATTCTTTGCTAAAAAATTTCTGTCACATATTGTATCATACTCATATCGTAAACTGCTTATTCTGAAGCATTTCTTTTTTCTAAAAGCATTGCCATCACAATGTTTCAGTGGGTTAGATCCCCACTTTGGGAGAGTTATCAAGATCCCTTGGGACGTCAAGTTCTGGTCCTTGACAGGGAATGCACCATAGACTGTCTCTAAAAACCTATTATTTTCGATACGATCAAAATATAAAAATATTAAAATAAATAAACACAAAATAGAACTTATTAAATTATCTTTAAAGAAATATGGCTTTATGCTTATCATTGCTTCTGAAGAGGCAAAAAATTACAAGATATAATTTAATTTTCTGCGACTATTAAATGGTCATATTTTATCCATATTTTGAGAAAAACCTGCTAATTTTTCTGATGTCTTAATCCTTACAACTCTCTTAAGGCCGGAAATGTGATTAAATTTCAAAATTTCATCGCTAGTGCAGTTTTAATTTTTCTGTGCAGCAGGGATATTAGATTCATTTAGACAGACAGCCTTGCAATTAAAATATCAAGCTATATATCATCTCTCCCATATCAAAGAATAAATTCAATTAAGTGTCAAAGCTATTCAGCTCCTGTCTTACTCATTATTTAACTCTTTAAGTGCTGGAACCGAATTTTAAAGGCCTTTGCAAACAGTTTGGATCCAAATGAGACGCCACAGAACGTGGCGTCTCATCAGGATCCAAACTGTTTGCTATTCTGATAGTATTCTTTGAAAAAAATCAAAGAAAATGCTAATTTTATCAATTCAGCAGACAACAAATTTCCCAGCATGCAAAGGGTTAACAATTAAGTATGACATCTTTCCTGGAGTTTTTTTAATCAACAGGCACTTTAGAGCAATTAAAACATAATTACTTCAGATAAAGTCATTGTATTAATCTTCTTTCTATCACACTACAAGGATTAGAAATAACTTTCAAATACTTAAATCAATAGAATCATGAAACCTGGCTGTTGAGGAGGAAAGTATAGTCCATTAGCTTCCAGTCAGGAAAGGCAATAGAAATAAAACAAAATAATGACCCAAAGTTTCATTTAATCTAAAACACACTTGCTTGAAGATCAATACAAACTTTGATAAATTTTTTTCCATAGCACTTCTTCACAAAACTTCATAGCCATTATGCAGCCAATTTCCCACAATGCACTGCACATTTTAGGCCAATGAAGAACTTTACCATAGTTTTTCTGAATAGCTTAAAGGGGTTCAATCATTAATCGCTGTAGCGACGCTACATAAGTCAACTTTAATCCTATTTGGGAACCAAACGTAAATAGAATATAAAGATTTCCTTGTTTGTATTCCAAAAATCATGTTTGCATAAACTGTTTGATTTGAGTGTCTCATATTTGAACATCAGTGGCCCAAAGTTGTTGAAAACTTGAATCGCTACTTCTTGATTCTAATCATATTGACTCCTGAATTTTACGAGGGCTGATCCAGTATCTTGGAGCATTTTACAACGCTTGATTAAACACTAGATACGATGAAACACACAAAATTCATGGTTGTTTGATACATCACTTAAGTTTTACATCAGTATTTAAGAGCATACACAATTCTTGAAATCTGTGCTGCGCTATTACACACCCCATTTTAATTTGCAAAATACTTAGATAATGAAGTTAAGTTAACCCTTTGCATGCTGGGAAATTTGTTGTCTGCTAAAATGTTGTCTGCTGAATTTCTAAAATAAGCATTTTCTTCGAATTTTTTCAAAGAATACTATCAGAATAGCAACAGTTTAGATCCTGATGAGACGTTACATTCTTTGGCGTCTCATCTGGATCCAAACTGTTTGCAAAGGCCTTCAAAATTCGGTTCCTGTGAGCACTGAAAGAGTTAAAGATATTCTCTTTTAATAAATGAGTTGACAGGTGTTTGTAGACTATTTGCACAAATTACGTAAAGGAATTTTGCACATTTGGCTTCAGCAATTCAAAAGGTTTGCAAAAAAACATTATTGATGGGACTACAAATGGTTTGGTATTATTCTTGAATGAGCCATGACAATAAAAAAATGTTTATGTCATGCAAATTTATGACAAAGAGATATACTTGAGAAGCGCAAGTTAAAAACTTTCCCTTACTTAACCAATGAGGCACACAACCATAAAGAACATTTAAGACAAAGCCTTTAGCCAAAATGTCAAAGTTTTCAACATCAAAAAGACTGGGTGGGCAACATTGTTTCTCTACAAGTAATAAAATGCATGTAGTATTGTTGCATTTCTTGTCAAAATTAGAAACCATAATGGGTTTCTTGGAGCTGAACATACTCAAAGAACAATCAATTGGAAAATATTTTCCTGAGTAATGAAATACAAAACATGAAGCCTCAAGATTTTTTTAAATAAAGAAACAGCTATGTCTCCAGATTTATCCACACCGAGTTAATTAAACCACAATGTATACTAACATAGGAAATATGAAATAATATTAAGAAGGCCTTAATGACTTGACAATGCCCATGGCAAATGAGAGTCAAAGGGGAGCAACTGTGAATACAGGTGACATAAACACAAACAGAAAAGGCTCTAACCTATAATATTCTACATTATTATTGATTACATCAGAAAAAGTTATCCGAAATGCATGGACTATGCCATTTTTAAACAAGATTAACTATTTTATAACTTTAATGAAAATCTTAATGCTATTGGAGAAATTTAAATATGCCATTTTGAAACATCTTTGATGAGGTATTTTTCTGTGAGAGGAAATTGAAAATTGGAAATCATGGCACAGTCAATGAAAATAACAAGTAATAACTCAATGACATGATGTTTAATGTGGTCATGCAACAGCAATTTCAATGTTTTCTGAACTGATAAAGCGCCCATAAAATCACAAAATCACTAGCACTGGAAGGCAAAATAGCTGTTTGTCAATAGCAGCACATGGCCTGACAAGAAAAGTTACTGATAACTTCTATCTCTACCATGTTTCATGATGACAGTATGTCAATATTTGGGGAGATATGAATGGCTTGTTTAATACAATTTCCAAGATAAAATGAAGAATTATGCCAGACATAGTAAACAAGGTTCATCAGGAAATGTTGTGCAATCATGGGCAGCCAGCACTTTTATCTTGTATTAAAGTCACCTAAGTTTTACTTTTCCAAATGTCACCAAAATGAATAATTATGTACATTCATTTACAGCATTCTTCTAAGGTAATGAATAGAGTCAGGAGGCTGAATTCAAATTTAACAAACTAAAATTAATCCAACCTCCTCCCTTGAGGGGGCTGGCTTTAAGCAAACCCCAACCGCTTACCTGACATGGTAAAGTTTGGTATAGATAAAACCTGCAAATTCAGGTTCAAAGATCCTGATTTATCTACTATATAATTAATTAACTAGAGCTTTGTCACAGACATGACATATACCCCCACGTGCCGCATTGACACAGACTATTTTGCATGCTGTCTTCACAAAACAAGAGAATCTAATTTATGGCGATTTTTAAGAATATTATGCCTTTGTTATGTATGGCCATTTTGACCTTTGAGCTCTTGAATTCTTTCTCATGACACGCCGTCCAATGACTGTGAACAAAATTAATGTACAGAGTCATTTTAAAATCTCACAATGAATGACATAGTTATGGCCCGGACAAGATCATTTATGGCCATTTTTTACCTTTGAACTCACAGTGTGAACTTGACCTTGGAGATATCGACGTAATTCTTTCGTGCAACACACCATCCAATGATGGTGAACAAATGTGCCTGATGATATTAAAATCTCACAATGAATGACATAGTTATGGCCCGGACAAGCTCATTTATGGCCATTTTTGACCTTTGAACTCAAAGTGTGACCTTGACCTTGGAGATATCGACTTCATTCTTTCGCATGACACGCCGTCCAATGACTGTGAACAAATGTGCTAAATGATTTAAAATCTCACAATGAACAACATAGTTATCGCCCGGACAAGCTCATTTATGGCAATTTTTGACCTTTGAACTTAAAGTGTGACCTTGATCTTGGAGATATAAACGTAATTCTTTCGCGCGACACACCATCCAATGATGGCGAACAAATGTGCCAAATGATTTTAAATTACCCAATGAACAACATAGTTATTGCCCGGACAAGCACATTTATGGCCATTTTTGATCTTTGAACTCAAAGTGTGACCTTGACCGTGGAGATATCGGCTTCATTCTTTCGCGCAACACACCGTCCTATGATGGTGAACAAATTTGCCAAATGATTTTAAAATCTCACAATAAATGATAAAAGTTATGGCCCGGACAAGCATTTGACCTTTGAACTCCAAGTGTGACCTTAACATTGGAGATATTGACGTTTCACCAACACACCATCCCATGATGGTGAACAAATGTTACAAGTTATTTTAAAATCTAACGATAAATGACATAGTTAAGGTCCAGACACACTTTCGGTTTAAAACACACTTAGTGACCCCTTGACCTAGTTTTTGACCCGGCATGACCCATATTCAAACTTGACCTATACATCATCTAGATACAACTTGTGACCAAGTGAAGATTGGATAAAAATTTCAGGACAGACCGACCGACGGACAGACCGACCGACGGACGGACCGACCGACCAACAAAGTGACTCCTATATAGCCCCCATTATCAATGGTAATGGGGATATAAAAATATGATTTATTTAAAGCCATAATAGGGCATCATGTTCTTAGTTAGGGCACCACATATGCGTTGAGGGTTTCAATTCGTAACTCAGCCAAACTTTGCTTTGCTGATATATAACAAAATGGCCATATACAAACTCCTTCAAATTCAACACGCAATACTTCCTGCAATTTAACAAAGCTACACAGAGAACAAATTATAAGCTCCAATTTTAAGACATACAATTAAATCCCAATTTTAAAACAGAGGTGACCTATAACAATTGTTCAGAAAAGCATTTACAACTTTTATTTCATGAGTCACTTTCTAAATATGGTGCAAATGGTTCAATTTATCTACAAGATCTTAATGCAGTTTCCTGCATCAATTCAACTGGTCATCAGATTTCCATGGCAAACATGAAAACCACTTTATATATAAACCGATTTTTTTGCACTTCATATTGCTTAATTAAAGGACTTTCACCAATTGAAATGGAGTTTTGTTGTAATCAAACAGAAATGATGCAAATTGCAAACCAACAGAATTAGGTTTTTCCATTTACAATGATTAAATTCCTTAAACAAAATGGCATGACAATTTAATTTTGCAAAGAGCATTTATTAAGAATTTATTCATATTCCATGTTAAATGTCCATAAGCTATGTTTCCTGTTCATATTGTATGTTTTTTTATCACAATCTAAATTTTATATATCACAATTGTACCAAACATGATAAGCCACACAATCATAATACGCACAGTGGCCCAAACATCACATGGGCCAAACATCATGAGCTAAACACATCATAAAGCTGTGGCTGGCCCAAACATCACATGTACCAAACATGATAAGTCACACATCATAATACTGAGGCCCAAACATCACATGTACCAAATATGATAAGCCACACGCATCATAAAGCTGTGGCCAAAACATCACATGTACCAAACATGATAAGCCACACGCATCATAAAGATGTGGCCAAAACATCACATGTACCAAACATGATAAGCCAAACACATCATAAAGCTGTGGCCAAAACATCACATTTACCAAACATGATAAGCCACACAATCATGAAGATGTGGCCCAAACATCACATGTACGAAATATGATAAGCCACACACATCATAAAGCTGTGGCCCAAACATCACATGAACCAAACATAATAAGCTTACACATCATAAAGCTGTGGCCAAAACATCACATGTACCAAACATGATAAGCCACACACATCATAAAGCTGTGACCCAAACATCACATGTACAGAACATGATAAGCCAACACATTATAAAGCTGTGGCCTAAACATTACATGGGCCAACATTATGTTGTGTTACCACTCACTTTCTACTCATCTTTCCTTTTTTTTCTTAAGCACAATGATTTCAACATGGACTGTATGAATAATCATTTGTATTGCTAAAATTAAATCTGACATCAAAGAAAACAACAACTGATTATCATAAAAACAAATGTTCTTCTGAACTGGCAGATAGGAAAATGTAAAAACAGCTAGAAGGAATTTTCAAATTGCAAAATAAATCCTGCAATAAATTTCCAATTTAAAGATAAAATTGATATTAACAATCTTTAATCTGCCGTGTTAAAGTGAAGTTTATCTTTTGGAGAACAATCTGACAGGTAAGGAATGTAGAAAATTTGTTGTCTATTATTTAAGCCATACACTGGCCCAGCATTTGACAAAAAGTATCAAAATTACGGTATCAAATTTAAACCCATTTTGTAACTTCAAATTGACGAAAAAAGCCTTACCATCATGTATGAAGAAAAACATGTTATACTAAAGTGAATATGTGGTCAAAATGATGAATGTTTAGGCAATGAAAATTGGGCCTAAGAAACAAAAAGAGTTTCATTAACTAAGATTGCCACTGCAAATGATACACATTACGATCAATAAGCAAACATAATGCTAACTGATGGGGGTATTTATTTAATTGAGTGGTCTAATGGTAGGACGCTGGCTAAGGGATCAAGAGATCCCGGGTTTGAATCCCGCCCTGACCACTGGAATTTCCTTGAGCAATTAATTAATCCCACATCTGCTCCTCTCCACCCAGGTGCATCAATGGGTACCTGTGAGGGAAATAAGCCAATGTGCCGTGACTGCATACTGCGCCAAGAGGTTAATGGACATCTTATGACCCAGTGATCAGGGAAAAAATGTTAAGCGCCTCTTAACGCAAATATCGAGTATGAAAACAGTACTATAAATGTGGTATAAAAAACAACAACAAGAGATGTGTTTGTCAGAAACACAATGCGCCGCTTTGAAGCCATATATTTGACCTTTGACCTTGAAGGATGACCTTGACCTTTCACCACTAAAAATGTACAGCTCCATGAGGTATGCATGCATGCCAAATATTAAGTTGCTATCTGAAGCGACATAGCAATTATGAGCATTTTTCAAAACCTAAACGCAAAACCTAAACGCAAAGTGTGACGGAAAGAGAAACAGACAGATGGACGGATGGTCCGATCACTATATGCCCTCCTTCCTGGGCATACAAAAATAATCACAAACACAATTTTCGTAAGATAACATGCGCATGGCGTCATAAAGAGTATTGGGGGATATGCATCTATTTGATGTCAAATTGTTACAGGGGTATTCCAAATGAGTATATAAAATGTGATGTGTGAGCATCAGGCACTTATAATGACCAATCAACAAGTACTTTTTAGTATTTAAAGTCTTGTAAAACCGAAGGTAAATTTCTGAGAATTTCTGCTTGCATTTGTTTGCATATCAATGACTCATTTGTTAATTGACATACAAAATTACTCTTTTGACAGTTGAGACTTGCAAATCTAAACCTCAGATGGTTTAAATACTACACAGAAGCCTGACTAACAGTCAACAAAGTGCGAATGGGGTATAACCCTTAGCATGCTGGGAAATTTGTCGTCTGCTAAAATGTTGTCTGCTGAATTTCTAATACTAGAGCTTTGTCACAGGCATGACGAATACCCCAACATGCCACATTGACACATAATATATTGCATGTCGTCTTCACAAAAAACAGCCGACACCATGCTCAATTTTTAAAACGCACTAAGTGACCCCTTGACCTAGTTTTTGACCCAGAAAGGCCCATGTTCTAACTTGGCCTTAAGATCATCTCCATAAAACTTCTGACCAAGTTTGGTGAAGATCGGATGTAAACTACTTGAATTAGAGAGCGGACACCATGCTGATTGTGAAAAAACGCACTAAGTGACCCCGTGACCTAGTTTTAAGCCCGGAATGGCCCATGTTCAAACTTGTCCTAGAGATCCTTTAGATAAAACTTGTGACCAAGTTTGGTGAGGTTTGGATCAAAACTACTTGAATTAGAGAGCGGACAACATGGTGAGGTTTAAAACGCACTAACATACCCCGTGACCTAGTTTTTGACCCGGCATTACCCATATTCAAACTTGACCTAGACAACATCTAGATACAACTTCTGACCAAGTTTGGTGAAGATTGGATGAAAACTACTTGAATTAGAGAGCGGACAACATTGTGATGTTTAAAACGCACTAAGTGACCCTGTGACCTTGTTTTTGACCCGGCATGAACCATATTCAAACTTGCCCTTGACATTATCAAAATACAACATATGACCAATTTTGGTGAAGATTGGATAAAAACTACTTGAATAAGAGAGCGGACAACATGGTGAGGTTTAAAACACACTAAGTGAGCCCATGACCTAGTTTTTGACCTGGCATGGTCCATATTCGAACTTGACCTACACATCATCTAGTTACAACTTCTGACCAAGTGTGGTGAAGATCAGATTTAAACTACTTGAAATAGAGAGCGAACACCATGCTCCATGTGTAAAACGTACTAAGTGACCCTGTGACATAGTTTTTGATCTGGCATGGCCAATGTTCGAACTTGGCCTTCAGATCATCTAGATAAAACTTCTAACCAAGTTTGGTAAAGATCGGATGAAAACTACTTGAATAAGAGAGAGGACACCATGCTGAATGTTAAAAAAGGCACTAAGTAAACCTGTGAGCTAGTTTTTGACCCGGCAAGGCCCATGTTCGAACTTGACCTTGAGATCATCTAGATACAACTTCTGACCAAGTTTGGTGAAGATCGGATGAAAACTACTTGAATTAGAGAGCAGACACTTAAAACAGACCGACAGACAAGTTCACTCCTATATTCCCCCTTACTTTGTTTGTGGGGGTATAATTAGCATTTTCTTAATTTTTTTTTACAAAGAATACTATCAGAATAGCAAACAGTTTGGATCCTGATGAGAAGCCTGTGGCGTCTCATCTGGATCCAAACTGTTTGCAAAGGCCTTCAAAATTTGGTTCCAGCAATGAAAGAGTTAATTACTGCTATACTTTGATAAGTATGTAACAGGTATTGGTGTTATCAGGACTGGTGAGGGCATTAACTGTTCAATCTGCAATGTAATCTTGATCATTTTGATTGAGTGGGACAAACTGCATATTAGCGGGACACCCCAGGACCCAGTTCACAAAACAAGGAAATATAACATTTTGAATCCAGGACATATAGTTTGATTTTCTTTTATCTAAATTGATTTGTTTAAAATGCTTTAAGTAAAAATAATCGCCAGTGCATACAATTCAATGTATGTTAATTCTCTAAATCAAAAACCAAATCTACTTCACAACTGTTGCAACCTTGCATTATGTGACGGTTTATGAGCAAAACCTGCAAGTCTCCACAAAATGTTTTTCCATTGATAATGGGCCCTCTATCCCTGCAGCAATCTTGGTCTGTTTATAACCCTTTGCATGCTGAGAAATTTGTTGTCTGCTAAATTGTCATCAGCTGAATTTCTAAAATTAGCATTTTCTTCATTTTTTTTCAAAGAATACCAAAACAATAGCAAATAGTTTGGATCCTGATGAGACGCCACGTTCTGTGGCGTCTCATCTGGATCCAAACTGTTTGCAAAGGCCTTCAAAATTCGGTTCCAGAACTGAACGAGTTAATAATGGGCCCTCTATCCCTGCAGCAATCCTGGTCTGTTCATAACCATACAAAGAGACTTTCCAATTAGTTTCACACGATTCTCAAATGTGACTCAAACCCCCGTGATCATCTCATATGCATAATTATATCCCAAAGTCAAATTGTGTCTCCTTCAATGACATTTTTGGGCAAAAGAAGAGAATTTTTGTAATTTTTCACGTTTCTTTTTTGCATAAACATAGGAAGAGTAGAAGATAGAAGGAAAATAAAATGACCAATTGTCTGGCAATTATTTATTTTGTTACAATGTTCAGCTTATAGGCTGCATATATTAAGACAGACTTTTTGTCTCATTAGTTGTTTTCCTTTAGTCAAAAAGAGATTAGAACTGGACAAAAAAACAATGAACAGTGTTGAATAAAAAATGGGCATTTGTTCCCATGAAAACCCAATCAATACCATACTTGTTTTACAGATTTTTACATTAAAGAATGCAAGGAATTTCTGCTTAAGATTGGCATATTTACAATGAGGCTTACTGTAGGCATGGGAATACTTTATCTCCAAAGATGAGGGTTTGTTTGTGTTTTTTTTTGGGAGGGGGGCGATTTCATTCTTCAACTGTATATGTACAAATATGCTTTAGCTATATTAACACTGAATGGGAAATCGCAATAAAAAATAACACTGAAAAAACCCTGCATTTAATTGAATTTTATATGATTATGAATGTTAACTAATGCACGGTATACATGTATATATTGCATTTGGTTTATCAAATAAATTGCTGTTTTTCTTTACCAAACAAGAGCTGTGTTTGTGAAAACACAATGCCCCCTCCATATATTTGACCTTTGACCTTCAAGGATGACCTTGACCTTTTACCACTCAAAAATTTAGGTCGCCATGGTGTAATGGATATGGTGTCCGCCTAGCGACCGGAAGGTCAAGGGTTCGATCCCCATCGTGGGAGCGTTCTTTAGATCTCCCCCAAAGACACCAAGTACTGGTTCTAGGCCCAGGAAACGGACTCGAGAGCATTTATATTAGCCTAAGGCTTTCGATGCAATCGAGCTAAAATAAATAGGTTTAAACTAAACTACCACTCAAAATGTGCAGCTCCATGAGATACACATGCATGCCAAATATCAAGTTGCTATCTTCAATATTGCAAAAGTTATGACCAAGGTTAAAGTTTTGGGACAGACAGACAGGCAGACAGGCAGGCTGGCTGGCTGGCCGGCCGACCGACCGACCGACAAACAGGCCAAAAACAATATACCCCCGATCATTCAATCAGAGGGCATAAAAAGACACAAAAGGAAACTCATGACATTATTTTGACCACAACAGTAATACTTAAATGCAGAAAAAAATGTATAAAAGTTAAAGATTAAGAAATTGCCATAACGTAGAGAAATAACTCAGTTTTAATGCATCAAGTTGATCTATGTGTACGTTTGCCTTCATTTAGTGTCAATTTATAAGTATAACTAAAATTTATTATTTACATTGTTAACAGAACAAAATCCTGCAATGCACTTAAATTCAGCATTTTCTTGAAGAATGTTACAAAACTCTTTATGAAATGTTACAAACCATTATAAGGCTCAATAAAATGTGATGTATCCTTTAATACACACTTTAAAATCCAAATATTAAAATTCTCCCTTCAATCATTCATCATATTATTGGTTATAAAATCTGCATGATAAATAAAACTCACACACAGAAAAAGAGTAAATTGATTATATTTGACAGCTGATTATCTTGTTCAATAAATATAAGCAAAAGCATGCAATTATGGGAACCATATTTGTCATAATAACATAACCTGCTTAAACTTTTAAATAAGTCTTACCTTTACAAGTTTTTTCCCAGTATTTGTTTATGTCTATCCTTCTATTTTTTAGTGACATACTCCATTAGTCAAACACAAATGTAAGCGAAATTAACAAGTACTTAATGTTACCTGTATTTTATGTTGATGTTTCATGCATAATTAAACATTCTAAAATCTATTCATGTATGATTTTTATGTATACCGCAGTATCAATAAACGATGAATTGCTACATTTTAAACCAGCATTTATTAGGCATAATATGGTATCCTTCAAGCAATAATTGAAAAGCAAACACAACTTGACCTATATGAAAATTGTAACTTGTCAAAATACAACAAATGAACAGAAATGATTCACTATATTTGACTTACGACCTAATTTGCCAGGACTGTTTAAACCTAACAACTTTGGGGTTTTCAATCATTCGATTTCTGTATTACCTGGCATATTCATTGTGGGAGTGTTCAAATACTTCTACAATGACTACAATATAGGTATGTTTAGGAACCTGAGAGCTGCAACTCGATAAATGAATGCTTTCATTTCATTTTAAGACACCAAGAAGAACGTCATAATTGTCAATTCAATGGTTTTTTTTAATTCTACAAATTTGAATTATTTGTTTAAAGGAATTTACCATTAAAAATAATGTCATCCTTCTAATAATCAGCATTGCAAAAGTTGTGTGCAGCTAAATTGAACTGCAGCTCTAAGAAACCCATCTGGCAAGGGGTGAGGCACATTTGGTGTGCAGGCCCTAGGGGATGGTTGGGTATTGGGTGGGGTCAGAACATTTGACTTGAGCAGAATTCACACATCATGGCAATAGAACAGGGTATTATCTTTTCTTGCAACTTGTATATGTTAAACATTTTTTATAACAACTTAAACTTTGTAATTGCAAATGGAATATCTAATGCAACCCTAGGTGCAAAGTAATTTGCTTTGTGACAAACTTACCATCTGACCCTGCAGGTGTAGTCAGCGTTTTTATTAATTGGTAAACATGCTCTATAATTAATTACACACATTTTCTCTGATTAACCCAAAATGTCTTTCTTCCACATTGAGTTTGAGAGGCACACAGAAGGCATTTAAAGTTTAAAGAGAACAAAAGGGCCAAAGGCGCTCTCCTGACACCAAAATTAACTATTAAGAATTGGTACTGTCCCACTAAAGCAATAAAATGAAAATGGCTAACTAGCCCCCAATAGCTTTTTTAACTGAACAAAACCATTTTCTAACACAGGACCAATATCATTAGCAGAAAATTTCTCGACTAGTTTCATTATGATTGGGCTAAAAATGTGACTCAAGAGTGTTCACAAGGTTTGCCTTCTAAGCCATATAATAACAAAAGGCCCATGAGGGCCTGAATCGCTCTACTGCTATAAACACTGTGCAAGTTTGGAAAGAATAAGATGGAAACTGTGTACTTAATCGCGCAAATAAGGAGAATTTTCTCAAATTCAAGGGGAGATTATTGTGTACTTATTTCTCTGATAGTGCTCATATTCAATAGGGCTCAAGTCCTCATTGATATAAAGATACTGTGCAAATTTGGAAATAATTGGATGAAAACTGTGGAATTAATTGCGTAAACAAGCGGGATTTCAAAATGTTCTTATATTCAAGGGAATTAATTGCGAAAACAAGCGGGATTTCAAAATTTTCTCATATTCAAGGGGAAGTCATTCTGGACTTATTGCTTCGATATTGCTCTTTTTAAAAAAGGGTTTGAGTCCTCATTGATACAAAGACACTGTGCAAGTTTGCCAAGAATTGGATGAAAATTATGGACTTTATCACATAAAAAACTGAATTTTCATTCTGGACCTATATCTCCGATACTGCTCATTTTCAATAGGGTTTGACTCATCATTCAGATAAAGACACTGTGCAAGTTGGGAAATGATTGGATGAAAACTGTGGACTTTATTGCGTAAACAAGCATTATTTCACAATTTTACCAAATTCAAGGGGAGATAATTCTGGACTTTTTATTCTGATGTAACCCATTTTCAATAGGGTTCGAGTCCTCATTAATATAAAGACACTAAACAAGTTTGAAAAGAATCGGATGAAAACTGTGTACTTTATTGCATAAACAAGAAAAAGTCTTACGCACGCAGGCACGGACGGACGACGGAAACCACACCATGACATAAGCTCTCAGGCCTTCGGCCAGTAGAGCTAAAAACTGGCGCACCCTCTGGCAGCCATGATTTTCAACAGACCAGACCCATTTTTCAAATCAGCACCCATATCATTGCAACAAATGTTCTTAGAAAATTTCATTTTTTTTTTTAAAGTTTCACTAAAGCCATAAAAGGAAAACTGCCCCGCCCCCTCACAGCCATGTTTTCAATGGATAGAAACTATTTTCAAACACGGTCAAGATATAATATAAATAAATGTTCTGGACAAGTTTATAGGAATAGAACAAAAAAATGTGACTCAAAGGGTGCTCACAAGGTTTCATTTTGCCCATATAAGGAAAAATGCCCCCTTGTGACTGTGTTTTTCAACAGACTGAAACTATTTCAAATTTATCCAAGATATCATTACAACTATATGGGTACATGTGATTAAGATTGTACAAACGCGACACTTTTAAAAAAGCATTTAAAATAAAATGGGAAATATGATATATTCTATGTATTTATTTATCAACTGTACAAACATGCATTAAAAGTGTTAACATAACTATATGCAATACATTACATAACAAAACATTTCATATCATTGCTAAGGGAATAACAACTGAAATAAAACAATTGAACCTTTGTTTAAAATTAAAAATGTATACATTTAACTGTCATTATCAAGATAATGATGTAAGCTGCATTATCTTTATAAAAGATATTTCTTGTGTAGATGCACAATATGTGTCCAAAATTATAAAGATCACTTAATCACATTCACATGGGAGCCATTGTACAAACGTGCACAGTCTTTGATGCCAGTTCAAATTTCACAAGAAAACAAAATTAATCCATTCAAAGTGAAAAAAACAGACACAATGGGCCATAAAAATGCAAATAACACACAAAAACCACTGCTCTGAAGAATAAGAAATTAGTGACAAGTCAGTGCACTCTACAATCATGTCCATGAAGCCTGCTCCACCCCCAACCCTCTCTCTCTCTCTCAGGACTTATGCAAATTATGTAAGATGATCCCTAATCTTTAACTTCACATAAATTTCACACTGGGTCAGTTCACCCCTAAGGTTACACTTCACATAAATTTCACACTGGGTCAGTTTACCCCTAAGGTTACACTTCACATTAATTTCACACTGGGTCAGTTCACCCCTACGGTTACACTTCACATAATTACCACCCTCCCAACAAACCACTAAGGCATAATCATCACGTTAAGGATGAATAAAAAGTTCAGCACAAAAAGCAAAAAAAAATGCATTCTAAGCATGAATCACTTCCTTAAATGATACTTAAAGTACTTAACTCTTTGCATGCTGGGTAATTTGTCTTCTGCTAAAATGTCGTCTGCTGAAGTTCTAAAATTAGCATTTTCTTCGATTTTTTTCATAGAATACTATCAGAATAGCAAACAGTTTGGATCCTGATGAGACGCCACGTTCTGTGGCGTCTCATCAGGATCCAAACTGTTTGCAAAGGCCTTTGAAATTCGGTTCCCGCACTGAAAGGGTTAAACAATTAGACAAAATTCTTTCTAACAACCCACTTATACCACAAGTGTATGCATTGAATTGTGCAGAGTTAGCTTAACAAAAATCCATCCTTTTTGAATCACCTTGTGTTTATGTCTATCTTAAATAAACATTGCATAACAGTATTCTGAAGTAATGCAAAAAATTGAATTCTTAAATTCCCCTGATACTTATCAAATCAGCCCATATGTATTTTAGTATCATCCTTCGATGATAAATATGTACCAAAAATCTAAGTTCAGAATCAAGAGTACAAACACATAAAAGCACTTAAATGCTTTATACACTACCTGAACAACAAACACTGACTTCAGTCAGTTTAAAGGCTTCATTACATTAAGACTGATACATAAAATGTTAATGAAGATAAATTACAGTGAATGATGTCCATGCTAAAAATGAAGTCAAGATTTTAGTGAATTTTTTTTTTTTGGGGGGGGGGGTGAAGGGGAAGGGGTTAGGAGGCTTATCAATTTTGCTTCATAAATGTTTTGTGTCTTTTAAGACAGTCTCAAGATAAAAATGAGTCCTGTAACATATTCCCTGAAGTTAGCAATTAATGAATTAATTAACAGAAAAGCCAAAATTGACCTTCATAATTTGTAAATCAGGCATGCCTTTCACTGAAAACGTCCCCAGTTGTTTAATGATCAGAAATATAATTATTGTTTTAATGCAGGGTAATCCGATTAAATTGCATGGAGGATGGATTGTCAGGTCTTCTTGACCTTCAGGGCCTGAGGGTCTAGAAAAATTATTCAACCCTTAAAGGGTTTAAGCCTTATAGGGCCTAATGTTATCAATATATGAATGCAAATGTTACAAAATACATACTATAAGTGCCAATAAACACTAGTATGTGATGAACATGACACTTCATTCTATAATGCTCATGCTGAAAGAGCTGTAAATCCCCCATTCATATTTAGGATAATAAATTACATACCGTATATTCTCTAATAAATGACCCAACCATTGAAAAGCCCCATTTTTTCCAATGCACATAAATACTTCGTGACAAATTAAAGCCACACACCTTGAAATGAAAAACATGGCATAGTTAATTTAAGTATAAATAAGAAACATATTGTATCTATGCCAATTAGAGTATATCTGGTGGTTAAAAGGTAGAAATCCGTCTTTTTTGCGCTTTAAAACTTATAAATAATCACGTTTGTCGAAATGGACGTATACGTCTAGAAATCCTACTTTCGGTTTTAAAAGCGGTACCCTTTAAAAATAATAAATAACTTGCTAACTAGGCTTTAGATTTAATTGTATCTATGCCTATTAGAATATATCTGGTGGTTACAAGGTAGAAATCCATCTTTTTGCGCTTTACAACTTAAAAATAATCGCGTTTTTGGAAATGGATTTATATGTCTAGAAATCCTAATTTCGGTTTTAAAATTTAAAAACATAATAAATTACTTGCTACCTAGGCTATAGATTTAATGACAACCTTGCACAATTTCAATTTGCATCTATATGTATTGATTAACATGTACTTCATTTCAAGGTGTGTGGCTTTAAGTGCTTTCATTTGTTTAACCCTTTCCCACTTAGAAGGAAAGTGAAAATGGCCATGTGCAAACAGCATAAAACCAGAACAGCCTGCTAGTAACTCGGAGTAACTCGCAGTCTGTTCAGGTTTTATGCTGTTTGCTGCTCATCAGTATCTATGGGTTGGAAATAAAGCCTTAAAAACTTGAATCTAGTAAGAAAGGTCTTAAATTAAACCTAACTTTCTAAGAGACTTCAAATGCTTGAAAGTGAAAGTGTCTAAGTGGTAAAGGGTTAAACAGTCAATGCAATAACATGCATAAGGTTAATCTTTGACTGCCATGATTTATATGTCTAGCAACACAGTCAAATTATTATCATTTTCTAATAGTGTAATGTATGAAATAATGCCAATATTTTGACCTATAATAAATTTCCCCTTAAGAAAATAGTTCAAGTAAAGCCCGAGGGCGCGTTAATAAGAGAATATACGGCATGTTTAACATGTGCTGAATGTGCAGTTTTATTAACAAGGAAAATTATTTGCTTCAACTCTAACATGGTATCTACATGAAAAAAGTCATGTTCACAACTACGCACTATGTGGCCATTAAATTTCCTGCCCCTATGTTACAAAGATACACTCATAAATCAACAATTAACTTTTAAAGCAGCTTTTTTGTTGGATAAACAGAGGAAGCATGTCTCTTTGCTTCACTGCTCCTAAACTGACAAAGAACAATGTTCAAGTGAAAAATGTGATCTTATTAAAAAAGACTGGCAAATAAAACTTACATATATTTGATAAGATTTAACTCTAGATGGACAGTTTATTTTGCACAAATTTGCATCTGAAGAGTTGCTATATAAAAAAACAACGTCATTTTAAAATATAAATCTTTGCATAATTGTACATAAAACATACAATTTGTTTGCAAAACTATTCAGGAATGACAAAATAAAAAAAAGGTTCATGGGAAATAAATAAGGCTTGATTCAGTTCTTTTCACCAAATGCAAATAATTATAATGTACAAGAGTAGTTACATTTGTTAAATATGTTTATGTTTTAATCACTGCTAGGTTTTATATTGTTTATTGAGATACTTCACACGCTATTTTTTAGTTAATAGTTTCTTTCTATGCTCAGTGTTTTAAAGACGTAATCAAAATATCCAGTCTCAGTGAATATTTAATGCTCATTTCCAGTCGAAAACTAGGAGTTACTCAACATTTCGAATTACAGTTAAGAGTAACTTCCACTTCTGTGTCAGTAAATGATTCACTTAATTGCCATGTAAGTGTCAGTAAAGAGCTACTCCCCAAGTCCAGACTTAAGACTAGAAATGGCCAGTCTTAAGTACACAGATAGTTCCCATGTTCATTTCGGTAAAGGAGTAACTTGCCATGTCAAGCATCAGTATTGAGTTACCTCCCATGCACAGTCTCAGCAGAGTTGCTTCCCATGTCCAGTCTCAGCAGAGTTACTTGCCATGTCCAGCCTCAGTATTAAGTTACCTCCCATGTCCAGTCTCAGTAGAGTTACTTCCCATGTCCAGTCTCAGCAGAGTTACTTCCCATGTCAACTCTCAGTATTGAGTTACCTCCCATGTCCAGTCTTAGAGGAGTTACTTACCATGTCCAGTCTCAGCAGAGCTACCTCCCATGTACAGTCTTAGCAGAGTTACTTCCCATGTTCAGTCTCAGCAGAGTTACTTACTTTGCCCAGCCTCAGTATTTAGTTACTTCCCATTCCAAATCAATAAATAATTTATTTCTTGTCTTAGTAAAGAATTATTTACAATGTATAGATCAGCTAAGAGTAACTTGCAATGTTCAGTATCAGTAAGGTTTCTTGCTGTGTCCAGTCTTAGTAGAGAGTTACTTCCCCTGACCAGTCTCATCAGAGTTACTTGCCATGCGCAGCCTCATCAGAGGTACTTGCAATTCCCAGTATCAGCAGTTACCTCCCATTTCAAGTGTAAGAACTCTGAAGAGTAACCTTCCATTTCAAATGTCAGCAGATTTACCCTCAATGTTCAGTGTCAGTATAGAGTCACTTCCCCTTCTCAGTCAAGACTTGCCGCCTGCTTTGTTAAGTAACAAAACAGAGTCACTTTATATGTCCAGTTTCATAAGCCAATCTTCCCATGGCAACCTTTGTCTCATGACAGTTTGATGAAAGGTTAAGCAAAATTCATGACCAACAATGTCTGCGACATTTTACTTTTAGGCATCCTAAATCTCTTACTGCTCTCTCTGTTCCAATGGATAGTATATCTAAGTGACCTTTTGGACATGACATTAACTTGCTGTCAGGACAGCGCCTGGGAATAAGACGTGCTGGGAAGTTAAAGAACACTATCCTATAATGCAAACATAATTGGGCTTACACTTCTGTTTCTAACATCTATTTGGCCCTTAAAAGCCAGAAAGCTGACTTTGCACACAAGTTTAACCCATTTATGCCTAGTGGACTTTCCCATCCTTCTAAGTTGGATCAATTTATTTCCAAAATTAAGGGTGTCAAGTATATTTATGTCTATATTTAGAATATTTCATAAAGAAATTCATTGAAGCAAACAGCGCAGACCCAGATGAGACGCCGCAGTATGCGGCGTCTCATCTGGGTCTACGCTGTTTGCAATGTCCTTTTTTCAGGACGCTAGGCATAAATGGGTTAATGGCCTTCAAATGGCAAATTGACATAATAAAACAAGTTGCACAATCCTTGTGTCACTACAGTGTAGATCCGAGGTAAAAATGCTTAAAGTGAAAATTATGCAAAACAGCAGTCATTAGCACGGCTTGAAGCTCCATCCATAGATTAACATAGGAACAAATTTGCCTTGGATTGTTAGATTCCTGTTAAGTCCCCTGTGCTCAAAATTGTCACACAGAGCCAGCTAATTTTCATGCCAACAATTTTCAATTACTTCAAAGATAGGGTAAATTGCCGTTAAATGATGTGACTTGACTTCACCACAACTTCACAATTGATGTTCGAGAAATCAATCCCCCCTCTATTAAAATAAATTGACAATTTGCATGTTGTTAAACCGCAAGCATAATCAAGCCCACGAATTACGTGGTCCATTCAGTATTCAATTAAGTCACACACGAATGTCGGACATCTTTCATTCAAACAAAGAACACAGGTTTTGCACTGAGGTGGTTTCATAATTAGAAACAATAACTTTTGAACTTTTAGGTATTCTTATTCCACAAACAAACATTTCTTTAATTAATATCATGAACAATTCAGATCTATGCTTTACATTTAATACACAAACAGGAATTTAAATACTTGAATAACTAATTTTACCAATACTATGAGTATGTTTATGAATGTTATAACTGCAAGAATTTTGATTTATTATTTTGATTTTGTACATGAAGATTTTTCAGTAGTATAACTAATACAATCCTGATAAGAAAACACAAAATGGGTTTAAAAACTGCAAAAAAACTAGATTATTAACAAAAATAACAACAAAACAACAACAACAATTAAAGCTTAAAGCTATTTAAATACTTTTGGAAAAACTATTTGGTAGAAAATGCAACATGTATTAGGTTAATAATTACATAGATATGTATTACCTTTTTTTCAATCACAAAATCGTCCTAATTTCATAGTGTATACTATTACCGTTTTGAGCCTCCACTCCAATCAAATCACCTTCAATACAAGATATTTAACAGCCATGTACATCCTTTTATAACTCACTGTCTTGAATTTTCCTGTTCAATACTTTCATACAATGAACAAGGATGAATTATGCACAAGGCAAGTATCTATTTTCTTCAGTGTTATACAGTTTATTATTCTAGATTTTACATTCAACTAAAGTGTTTTTAAAAGCTGACTCATCGTTTCTGTAAAATTCATGTTACTTCAGTTATTTCATTACAATGAAACAACAACTGCACACAAACATCTTCTTTCTGCATAATATCTTATACTTCAAAAATCCCGTTCTCTCTTATTGAAACTGAAACCAATATTCTCCCATCCCTATTAAGGTTTTAAACCAAACTGAGCAAACTGCTCCTTCACTGCACCAGTACTAATAACAAATACCATACACACACTGCCCTTATAAACACCACCACACACCAGTCAGTACACCAGTCGGTACACGAGTATCAGAGAGTCGGCATCTGCTCTATATCACATACCTGTTGCAACTTGTTTGTGTTCAACAGAGAGGCAGGGGTTTAACCCATGTATAACAGCATAATAGCGTTCACTCACTAAATGAACAATGAAATCTCTTCACGGAAGAATTTTTTATCAAGGCACTGATAAAATTTCACAAATCTCAGCAAACAATGCTCTCTTTTATTGCCACTCTCTGGGTAGAAAATGCCTGGTTTGTTTATGGACCAGGGGTCAAACACTGAGTGTTGAAATATGTGCGTATCAGTGCACAGGAATCATTGATAAGGTTAGACCTGCAGTATTAAATACCCAAACGTTAGAATGTTTTCAATATCCCCTCTCATGAAGTGAACAGGTTATTGTGATACTACCTTATATTATTCGAGTCATAAAAATGCAATTTCAATGGGGTTTCAAGTTGCTAAATTAATTGCTTTTAGGCATATTAGGAGCTATCACATTATTGACAAGCACTAAACTCGCATAAACAAGATTTTTGTTTTTGTTGCACTTTTAATACAAGTCTGAACTGACAAGAAATATGTACCAGAAACGGATGCCCAAACAACACAAATTTGGACACAGACAAATCTGATATATATTCTACGGTGGCCAAAAAGACAAATGGCCGAAATTGTTCCAAAACCAATCACAGTCAAAATTTCTTTCTTTAAGATTTCATACACATTGAGGTAATTCAATTGTTTCAATTAAGAAGTTTTGAACTTTGAGCCAGTAGTAATCGTAGTTAAAGATGAGTTCAAAACTCAATCCTCTGGACATACTTATGAATTGATGGTTGGAAAAGTGCAATCCTTAACCCATTAAAGCCTTGTGGACTCTCCCATGCTTCTAAATTGGATCAATTTATTTCCAAAATTAGGGATGTCTAGTATATTTATTTCTATATTTCGAATATTTCTTACAGAAGTTTCTTAAAGCAAACAGCGCAGACCCTGATGATACGCCGCATCATGCGGCGTCTCATCTGGTACTACGCTGTTTGCAAAGTCCTTTTTTCAGGACGCTAGGCATAAATGGGTTAATGCTTCATACTCTTGAAGGAGCATACGAAAAAGTTATCTTTGGAAAATAGCAAAAGCAAGCATCCTAATTAACAAGTCAATAAACTAGATACATGCAAATTAATTTTCTGGTAGCCTCCCCTTGCATGAACCTCAACAGCCACTTTAAAATAGTTAGATTATTACAATAACATAACTTGTTGTGGGCATTTAATTAGGATGTTAAAAATGCACATATCCTATTATACCACAATGAACAAAATTTTGTTGAAATAAATGGTAAGACTATCAAACAAAATGTGTATTGAACTCCCCAAATTATCTAGCACAGAAATGCAAGTGAACTTAATTTATTTACCAAACTGCATCCATCCATATACCTGTGTACCAGTTCATTCACAAGGCAGAAAACATTCCATTTCCAACCATGCCCTTGATTCAAAGGTAATTCATGAAGGAACCAACAAATGATTAAAGAGCTAGCCAATTATCCACAGGCTAATCATATCAATTATAAGACCGCTTGCACCTGTACATTGTCAGATAAACATTGATAGGGGAACTTTCTAATCTGTCTAATTATCACCCTTCTATTTGTGAAACCATTAATTTTGTCATCTAACAACAAAAGGAAAGTAGTGTTTTTACTAAATTTTCTCTTCACTAATTAACCCTTTCCGGCTTAGATATTTTTTTTTGACGCATGTGCAGTCCCTTAGAAAGTTACATTTAATTAGTATAATACCTTTCTTACTAGATTCAAGTTTTAAAGGCTACATTTCCAAGCCTTAGATACTGATGAGCAGCAAACAGCATACAGACCTGAACAGACTGTGAGTTACTCCCATGATGGTTTTATGCTGGTTGCAAAAGCCATTTTCACTTTGCTTCTTATGGGGGACAGGGTTAACCCATTTATGCCTAGCGTCCTGAAAAAAGGACATTGCAAACAGCATAGACCCAGATGAGACGCCGCATAATGCGGCGTCTCATCTGGGTCTGCGCTGTTTGCTTAAATGAATTTCTTTATGCAATATTCTAAATATAGACATAAATATAATTGACGCCCCTAATTTTGGAAATAAATTGATCCAATTTAGAAGGATAGGAGAGTCCACTGGGCATAAATAAACAAGTAAGAACCTCAAATATCAGATAATTGCAAAGATTGCGTGTGTCTCTGAATTAATATTTTAACCCATTTATGCCTAGCGTCTAGAAAAAAGGCCTTGGCAAACAGCGTAGACCCAGATTAGACGCTGCATAATGCGGCGTCTCATCAGGGTCTGTGCTGTTTGCTTAAAGGAATTTTTGTAAGAAATATTCTAAATATAGAAATAAATATACTAGACATCTATAATTTTGGAAATAAATTGATCCAATTTAGAAGGATGGGAGAGTCCAATTGGCATAAATGGGTTAAGGAAAAACTGTGACGCGTGTTAACGAAGATTCCAGGTCCGCTTATACTTGCAGTTCTGAAGACAAAGCGGGACTTGTAAATAAAATCTGAAATACAAGCACACAAACACAAACTGTTATTGAAGTTCAAAATTTCACACAAAAAAAGCTCATTGGGCTGGCCAAAAAATCCCACCCTATAATTTATTCTAGTTTTAATTAAAAAACCACCTGTTGCTCTTAAAAGAAAACCAGTTATCACACCAGGCAAAGACCAAACACATGGTCAATATCATACAGATCTTATTTGGATTCAGTGTATATTTTTCAGCTCCAACGATTTTATAACAAGGGCTGTTTTTAAAACATGCATGCCCCCCATATGGGCTGTCAGTTGTAGTGGCAGCCATTGTGTGAATACGTTTTTTGTCACTGTGACCTTGACCTTTGACCTAGTGACCTGAAAATCAATAGGGGTCACCTGCCAGTCATGATCAATGTACCTATGAAGTTTCATGATCCTAGGCATAAGCATTCTTCAGTTATCATCCGGAAACCATTTTACTAATTTGAGTCACTGTGACCTTGACCTTTGACCTAGTGACCTGAAAATCAATAGGGGTCATCTGCCAGTCATGATCAATGTACCTATGAAGTTTCATGATCCTAGGCCTAAGCATTCTTGAGTTATCATCCAAAAACCATTTTACTATTTCGAGTTAATGTGACCTTGACCTTTGACCTAGTGACCTGAAAATCAATAGGGGTCATCTGCCAGTCATGACCAATGTACCTATGAAGTTTCATGATCCTAGGCCAAAGCGTTCTCAAGTTATCATCCTGAAAACATCTGGTGGACGGACCGACCCACCGACAGACCGCCTGACCGACTGACATGTGCAAAACAATATACCCCCTCTTCTTCGAAGGGGGCATAATAATTGCTTAATCAAATAACAAGAGTGCCAAACTGTCACAAGATGAAGGTTTTTGAGGCCATGCTAAATGCTTGAACTGCACTAAGTGACATAGTTTTTTACCCAGCATGACCCATATTTGAACTTGACCTAGATATCATTTAGACACAACTTCTGACCATATATGGTGAAGATCAGATGAAATCTACTTCAATTAGAGAGCGGACACTATGCTAAATCCTTGAAATGCACTAAGTGACCCAGTGACCTAGTATTTGACCCAGCATGACCCATTTTCGAATAGACCTGGATATTGTCTAGATACAGCTACTGACCAAGTTTGGTGAAGATCGATGAAAACTATTTGAATTAGGGAGCGGACACTGCTGTGGACGCCGCCCGCCAAGGGTAAAACGATAATAAGTCCCGTTTTGAAAAAAACGGGCGTATAAAAAGTCTAACAAATTGTGCCATCCATTCTGATTCATATAAATATTCTGTATTTTTTCCATTAAAGATTGTAGGTTTAGTTGTCTTCAAGTGAGGAACAAGTAACTTATCACATGTGAACAATATTTATAAAACAAGAAACCGTCAGAGAAGGGTGATGCTTCCCAAATTTTTTTTTTCCACAATATTGCACTATATATTCAGATAAAAGGAAATGTCTTGAGGGCACAGTAGTTGGGGGGACAATATTTTTTTTATAGAAAATTTCAAAGGGCCATAACTCTGTGAACAAGGGCTGTTTGTAAAAACATGCATGCCCCCCTATATGGGCTATAAGTTGTAGTAGCAGCCATTTTGTGAATACGTTTTTTGTCACTGTGAATGGTGGTGGTGGTGGTGGTGGTGGTGGTGGTGGTGGTGGTGGTGGTGGTGGTGGTGGTGGTGGTGGTGGTGGTGGTGGTGGTGGTGGTGGTGGTGCAGTAGTAGTAGTAGTAGTAGTAGTAGTAGTAGTAGTAGTAGTAGTAGAAGTTAGAAGTAGTAGTAGCAGTAGCATAGCAGCAGCATTACAATACCAATACTTAAGAATGATCAAATGGGAAAAGGTAACCTAGCACTGGCAGTAAATATGGGGCTCATTTACAGGTCAGATTTGGAATCTCCGCTGTAAAATGAGATCTTAAATGAATTAAAGGGAGGCAAATGCTGTAATAAAAAGAACATGCATAAACAGTAGTTGTTTCCCTTGTTTGAACCATGCTAAGTCCTTAAAATGCCTATATCCAGTAACTGTGACCTTCACCTGTGACCGTGACCTTTGACCTAGTGACCTCAAAATCAATAGGGGTCATCTGCGAGTCATGATCAATGTACCTATGAAGTTTCATGATCCTAGCCCCAAGCGTTCTTGAGTTATCATCCGGAAACCACCTGGTGGACTGACCGACCGACCGACCTACCGACCGACCGACCGACATGAGCAAAGCAATATACCCCCTCTTCTTTGAAGGAAGGCATAAAAATCATCTGACCAGAACCCGCTGATAATATGCACATCTACTCTTGGTAGTGAAGCTTCCCATAAAGTTTCATTGAATTCCGGTCATTAGTTGCTGAGAAATAGCCCGGACAAAATTTGTGCACGGAAAGACACACGGCCGGACAGACAAAGCGGCGACTATATGCTCCCCCGAAAATAAATTTTGGGGGTGCATAAAAACAACAACATTGTATGTTTTAAAACTTTCAACAATTTAGATTTTATATTCAATCCACAAAAACTTAAACCAAACAAGCAAGGTTAATTATATGGGGCCTTAAATCAAGAGCTGAGTCATAAATGAATCAATTAAACAGGTGTATTAAATTTCCTTGCGCCACATCAAAAAAACAAAACCTAAGAATTTATTTGAACAGCTGATAGAATTCCTTTTGATCAGTAAAAGATGTAAAACAAACAATACGAACAAAGGTAAATTGAAATGTTCTATTTATGCTTGAAAAATGATCAATGAAAGGTTCTCTAATTATGCCTTATCGTAAATCATGTTTTAATGTAATGTCATTTTAACAGTGCAATTACGAAAAATGCACATATATAATACTGCAGGAAAGCATTTCCCTCTGATGCTTATGAGAGAAACTACAGACTATGTATACCATCAAAATATGAAGCATATAGAACATACATCTTCATGAAAATAGAAGCCAGATTTCTCTTGATTGATGGAAATTGAAAACATACCAAAATTGACAATATTAAAAATATGACCATATCACATATTTCTGTCTATAAGAGAACCATGCTGGCCCTGAAATGCTCATATGATTTTAGGGACCATCAACTGTAAAAGACTTCATCTAGTGACATCCTTGATAAGCTTGTGCGCATTGCACAGGCTTATCAGTGTGCACAGGCTAATCTTATTTGACATGCATTAAGCCCCGTTTTCCCTGAAAGCAGCCAATATGTACAGATTTCAATGAAAAACACTAGACTGGCGAATGCCGTCTTATAAGCTGGTATATACACTCACTGCAGAAGTAGAGCAGAAGCATTTGTCGTCTGCAGTGCAGACAGGCAGCGGTTATCGCTCCTAGCATAGCGAATTGCGGTTCTTACCGTACCTAAGGCTTCTAAGCACATACTGATTTGCAAAATATGCTCTGTAAATTTAGTTGGCCGCTTACGCAACAAACTGAAAATGGCTTAGATATTTTCGAGACATCATGAAAAAGTTTAATTGAGAATGAGTTATTAATGAGGCTTAATGAGTGGTAACAAGGCCTTTCTAAAACTTAATCTGATGACCTAGTTTTTGGACGTATGTGACAAAAGTTTCAAACTTTGTACAGACTTTGTAAAGATAAACATTCTGACCAGTCGTTTCATCATGCTTGAGTCATAAAGTTTGCCTTTAGAGTAGTAACAAGGTTTTTCCAGATTTGACATGGTGACCTAGTTTTCAGACTCACATTATCCAGGTTCAAACTTGGCCTAGATATTTTAAAAATTAACATTCTGACCAAGTTTCACAAATTTGAAGTCTACATTATTAATAATAATTCAGTGTCTACATTTATAACAAAGTTTTTCTAAGATTTGACTTTGTGACCTGGTTTTGGATGCAGGAGCACCCTCCCCCTAAGGATTCAAAAGCAGCCAAATTATTATCAAGATAAACATTCTGACCAAATTCTTCAAGATAAAACATAAATGTGGCCTCTACAGTGGTAAAAATGCTTTTCTAGCATCTGACCAGGTTACCCATTATAGTTTATGTACCCACATGACCAGGGGTATGACCTTGGAACAGATACTGTCAAGATATGTCCCACCACAGACAAAAGGCAATCATAAAAGCAAACCAAAATTATGCAGGTGGTACCCAGATAAGCTTATAAATGTGAATATACTGAGAGATGTATTTGTATAAACAATTATATTAACTGATAAAAACTAATTGATATTAGTCACATTTCTTGGTAAAACTATTCTTAATGTATTTCAGGAAAGCCTAATTGATTCCTTTTCCAACATAAATTACTATTGCTGCATCCAGCCAGTTCTACATTAATGGAAAATAAGATAAAGGTTTTATTATCTAGGCAATAAATTATTTATAATTAAGGAGTAATGCAATTAAATGAAGGTGAAAGAATTATTGATAGCATATCTCAAAACTAAAAAAACCCAGACACTCTGGGCTTTTACCAATGTCATAAATCGTCTGTAACCTTAGTAACATTAAAATTATAGCATTAACCAAAGTTACTTTGGTTTGAAATGGAGACTGCATTAAAGAACAAACCAAAGAGTGCAAGTCCAACAAATATGAACTATGTAAATATTACTTGACAATACTTACTAAAACAAGACAAACCAAGACACATGGCAACACTACAACAGCAGTTTTCAACGTGATAGTTTATTAATATGAATTAAAATGAAATAACAGTGAAATCACAAACTGGGTCTGCAAGTAAACTTGTAACATTCAAACAACTTTATGAGCAATATCTCAAACCAAATTAAAGTTGAGCGTTACAGATAATCTACATTGTGTAACAGTGACTTTTACCTTGATCGAACTGGCACCAAATAATAACCCAAGCTATGATTAGCAGAAACAGTTTTCATTCTTCAGAAACAATGTCCTTGACCCAAGGTGCCAAATGGAATCTCAAGCTAGGTATAATTGTAAGCTATGTATACATATTTCAGCACATTATTTCTACCCTTAAGGTAGTATAAGCAAAACAAAATCAATTTTTATTATTACAATAACCTTGACCTTTATATGACAGGCTACAAACTAACTGCTATACCGGTACTTGGATTGTATATAAGAACATTCTGCAATGCATATTCTTAATGTAAAATCATGTTTTCCTATTCCCTTCCTTGGGTTCAGAAGTGTCTTCTTACCTAAAAATAGCAACTCAGCTTTTCAAAGACTTACCAATGTTGTATCTATAATTTGAAGGCGCTTACTCAATTGTGTTAAAATGTCACTAAAGGGAGCTTACCCATTTCCAAACTGGTTGCCCCCCCCCTCACACCTTTAGTCTGACTTCACAGGTTCCTTGATATGGTTCATATTTAACCCATTTATGCCTAGCATCAAGAAAAAAAGCCTTGGCAAACAGCGTACACCCAGATGAGACGCCACATGATGCGGCGTCTCATCAGGGTCTGCGCTGTTTGCTTAAAGGAATTTCTGTAAGAAATATTCTAAATATAGAAACAAGGGCTGTTTGTAAAACATGCATGCCCCCCTATATGGGCTATAAGTTGTAGTAGCAGCCGTTGTGTGAATACGTTTTTTGTCACTGTGAACGGCGGTGGCAGTGGCGGTGGTGGTGGTGGTGGTTATTGATACAATGCATTACAAAAATGCAGTTAGCCTTACATTTGGTAAAATTTAAATTTATTACAAGGGAGGCAAATGCTGTAACAAAAACTTATTGCATTTGTTTCCCCTGTATATAAGAAAGATATTACAGTGTATTACCTCCCCTGTCCTGCTTATATTTATATTAATCAACAAAATTAAACATTAACACAATATTTAATATACAAAATATACAAAAAATCTCATATTCTGATAATATTTTTACTGATCCACTGTATTTTACTAAAAGGATGATGTTTCATTGGACTGATAATTATAGATTTAGGATTACAGACCAGTTGCTTCAGTAATATTGTTCAGAGTGTGCCCTGTTGGCTGCGTATGCATTCTTGAGTTATCATTCAAAAACAATTTTACTATTTGGGTCACCGTGACCTTGACCTTTGACCTAGTGACCTCAAAATCAATAGGGGTCATCTGCGAGTCATGATCAATGTACCTATGAAGTTTCATGATCCTAGGCCCAAGCGTTCTTGAGTTATCGTCTGACAACCACCTGGTGGACGGACGGACCGACTGACAGACAGACAGACCGACACGAGCAAAGCAATATACCCCCTCTTCTTCGAAGGGGGGCATAATAAATATACAAGACATCCCTAATGAAGGATGGGAGAGTCCACTAGACATAAATGGGTTAAGACTTATGAAAAGAAAAGTAAACCATTTGAATTAATTGCTGAAAGGACCCAGGAAAATCAACAAATTCAGCACCCGATTGATGATATTGGTTTTCACACTAACAAGAGAGAATGACTTATTCAGGAGAACTACATCGTGCTTCCGTGGCTGCCCGAAGCCAGTAACACGTTCCCTCGTAAATGTTTGGATATTGTAGCCTGAAATTCACATGGAATAAATTTGACACAAAAAATGAGCATTTTGTATCGCTCTAAATCAATGTTACCAGACCACATCTAGCGTTGAAAGTTTCGCTTTTCTATAATGAACATTGATTTTTTATGTGTTCACTTTATTGTTCAAAAAAATTGTTGATTGTGAGTGTTTATGCGCTTTTAATTGCAGCCATCATGGAGAAAAGCAGAAAAAATAGGACAAAGTGCAGAAATTATCAACCACTGCATATCAGGCAATTGCATAACATCCGTACAACTGATAACACATTTCTTTTGATGGGAATGATACTGCCATATATCAGGCCAATGTTTCTTTCATAACAATTGTTTTGTTCTGATAAAGTAACCTGCATGATACTTATCAAATGAAACTGATAGAAACCTTTCATTTCAAATTTTCAACTAGGGAAAGTTGTTGTTCAAGTTGTCAGTCCTTATTTTTTCAAGGCTTGCATAACACAAGTACATGTAACTGTTTACTGTTATTATGTAACAAACAAGAAACCATAAAAACTGCATGTATTATCCAGTGCAGTAAGGTAACCATTTTCCAAGATGTGGGACAAACAAATCTCAGGTGTTTCTCAGAAAGTAAATTCCTATCACGTTCATTAAAGCTCTATTTGACAACTTCACATTATAGAGAATACCAAGATTGTGGTATTCTTACCAGACAGGGTAGCTGCAGACTAGAGTCAGCAATTATGCAGGCTAGTCTACAGCCATGCTGGCTGCATAATGTTTATGCCCTAGTTTGCATAACACCCTTTTTTGCATAAAGCGGCTCATTTGAACCCTACTGTCTGGCCATTGGTTCTCTGCCAAGGAGCACATGATGCCGACAGTAACAAATTGTGTTAAATGATTTTTACATGAATTTTACCTGCTAGAAGTAATGATGTAGTTTTGACTTACTTATCATAACTACAAACTGGTTGGATATAATTTAGCACAAAGGTTTGACATGGCACTATTATAAACTAGCCGTATTTTCATGAGCTTAAGTGTTGGCGTCACATCAAAAGTAATTGGATGAATTTATATGGCCTCAAAGGTTTTGACATTATACAATTACATACTGATATTATATGATTTTTTTTATTTTTCTAATGATAACGAAATGGCATAAGCAAATTTAACATAAACACAAGGGACAAAATTGCCATAAAACCAGGTTTTCAATTGGAAAAAACTCTGATAAAGGGAGACAACTCAAACTGAACTGATTGTTTAAAAGTTACCCCCTTTGTTTCAAAATAAAAATATTTTTAGTCGTGGAGACCTTGACCTTGGAGATATTGACGTAATTCTTTCGTGTGACAACGTCCATTGATGGTGAACAAATGTGCCAAATGATTTTAAAATCTCACAATGGATGACATAGTTATGGCCCAGACATGATCATTTATGGCCATTTTTTACCTTTGAACTCAAAATGTGACCTTGACCTTGGAGATATCGACGTAATTCTTTCGTGTGACACACCGTCTAATGATGGTGAACAAATGTGCCAAATGATTTTAAAATCTCACAATGAACGACAAAGTTAATGCCCGGACAAGCTTGTTCCGCCCGCCCACCAACATTTGCCAATCTAATAACCAGTTTTTTCCTTCAGAAAACCTGGTGAAAAATGGTAATATAAATAGAGACTAAAAGAGATGACATACCATTATTATATTCAACTTAACTCCACTCAACTCATGTTATTTAGTAAATAAAGGCCATTGGCCAAAAATACACAGTATTTTACACAAAAGATCACACATGTTTGTAGTTGCGAACACATCATCTTACATAAAAAATATACCAACATATTTTATTGTGTACATCTTACATTTAAAATATATAAACGTATTATATTGTGTACATCTTACATTAAAATTTATCAACGTATTATATTTTGTACATCTTACATTAAAAATATTTTGAAGTATTATATTGTGTATATCTTACATTTAAAATATATCAATGTAATATATTGTGTTCATCTTACATTTAAAATATTTTGACGTATTATATTGCGTATATCTTACATATAAAATAAATCCACATATTAAATTTCATTCATAAGTTGATACGTATACATACACAATTTCAATCGTTTGTCATTGTCTGCTGTGGTCATCAGGTTATAAAAGTCATATCCAGTCAGCAAAGAGCAACAAACAAATCCTTTCTCTCTTTAACTAACTCAATAATCACCACCAGAAGTAATTGCAACATTCCCTTTGACTTCTTTATCAAAACTGCACATAATCTAGCTTATGTTCTTTTAGCCTAAAACAGACAACATGTTGTCTCCTACAGCTTGTTTAAATCAAGAGAAATTCATCTCAGTGTGGTCCCCTGAAATATTACTCCAGTCTTACATGCCACAAGATGAAAGGACACCCTTGGGAACATCATTTTCAGCAATCCTGTAACACAACACATCAAAAGGATGTGCAGTTGGCCAGGGGCTGTAAGTTGTTATTTTCTTTTCATTTTCACTTGTCTTGTCCTACATCATGAAGCCTCATCCACTCCTCACGTGGCCTTCAGCTTTCACCTAACTTTCTATCGCATTTCCAATTATGGTAGGCTGGCCTCTTAAAGGTAGTTAAGTTCCTTTAGACCACAGGAATAATGAGCTTTGCAGCATCAAAAATATGCGAGAAAAAGAATAACAGAGAATGTTACGCTTCTCATGTGGCTTTCAGCTTTCAGATAAAGTTCTCTTGCATGCGTCTTACGAGGCCACCTAGATAAAGACCTCTTCGAAATTTGCTGCTTACCAGTTACAGACTCTTTGCAAGATTTCACCCCATTTTTTTTCCATCCTGTACAGTGAGTGAACAGAAAAACAAAACAATTTGAAAAGTATGATAAATAAAATTATGCACGTTGCAGTTGTTTGTGTGTTGTAAATAATTCTATCAGAATATAAAACACTGCCTCCAACTAGCGTTCACAACATTCAATAAGCAATGTTCTAGTATCTAAATGCACCTGTTCCTGAAATGAAAACACAATTCAGTTTTGTTACAAATGCATATCAAAAGCAACAAATGTATTTTACCATGGAAACAGACGTTTAACACCCCAACAAATTTCAATGCATACTTTCAACACACACCAATTATGGAAAACTACCCCGCAACAATGATGGGAAAATGCTTCACTTTTGACACAATAAACAAAGTGCTTGTAGCGAAACCATTGTCAGATACAATCATCCCATTAAGGTTATCTGATAATGATGTTACATCCAAAGAGATAAAAACGGCTATAATTTACTGCTTTTTTGCCACTTATCTTTGCCAATGTAGGTGTCAACAAGTTTCTGTGAGATTTTTTACATGAAATTATCTGTACAATTTAAGCTTTATTCACAGTGTTGCCTCAAGCCTCCTCAATCACCATCAGTAATATAACACTTCATAAAAATATTTATAACAAAACATTACAATTACATTATTTTAAACAAGCATCAATTCTTAGCCAGGCTGATACACAGAATTTATCTTAGTTTAGGCCGTTTTATTTCTAGCTTATTTGCACAGAGATTCTAGAGTCTTTTTCCTGGGAATAACTATAACTTGGTATCTTTTGTAAGATCACTTCAAGCGTGACCTTGACCACGTGAGTCAAGATTCGTGCAAATCCCTTTGATGGAAGAGGTATTATCGTCCTATTGGTGCAAAAAGTACCACGTGCATTCTGATTTCAATATCACATTATTACACCAATTGGGCAATATGGAGTAGACATGACAATAGAAGCTCAAACATGTGACTGTACGTATGACCTTGAACTAAAGAGGGCATTGCTAAATAATTGTTTGAATGACCTTATCATTTATGCCATAAGTTACATGAAATAACTAAAAGGGTAAAATTAAAAGGATATGGATCAGACACAAAATGTTTCTAACATATCGCCCCCTTGGTGCAGAATAGTACCATGTGACCTTGAAATTAGATGGCACATGGTACCTTTTTGCACCAAAGGGGAATTGCATGTCTAGTACCCATCCATGCTTTGGAAGCTCAAGCTTGAAAATATTGCAAAATTTCTCATGGGCTGAAATCAACATTATGATACAATGAGTTCATACAGGCCCAATCAATCAAGCTGTTGTTTCACTTTAGTTTCTCCCTCTTCACCACGCCCAGGCTAAACACATAAAATGCAAACAAATGTTCATTATGTACAATATCATTCCTGGGAGAGAAACCTGTTCAGAACATGTGGAAAGGCTCACTTTTGACATCAGATCCAACAATGCGGACATTATCAGCATCACCTAGGTTTTAATCTCCAAGTAATTGTTCCATTAATGATTATCGGCTGGGATTTCACAATTGTTGGCATTATAGGCACAGCCACCTTGCTTGCAATAATGATTGAGAACTGGGGTTTTCACTTGTGTATTTCCAATTAGCTAGTGGGGTTAACTGCCTCCATTGATACAATACTTTATATTGACATGTGAAACTGTAACTGACCATGTCCAATATCATCATAATGGTGTTTATGCTTAACCCATTTATGCCTAGTGGACTCTCCCATCCTTCTAAATTAGATTTATTTCCAAAACTAGGGATGTCTAGTATATTTATTTCTATATTTAGAATATTTCTTACAGAAATTCTGTTAAGCAAACAGCGCAGACCCTGATGAGACGCCGCATCATGTGGCGTTTCATCTGGGTCTACGCTGTTTGCTAAGGCCTTTTTTCTAGACGCTAGGCATAAATGGGTTAAACATAGTTGGAAACCATTCGATTTTCCATTTTAAGAAAGTTGAATGAATAATCTGAATTTATCAGTGAAAATTGCAGCGTCATACATGTACATTTAAGTTCCCATGTTTCAATGATAACCTACATGTATGCTATATAATACCCAAATACTAGAGAAAAATAATTTTTTGCTGTTGAAATTTTGCTGTAGTCTGAGATATTTATTTTGTTGCTGTTCAAATTGTGATGAAGTAATATATGAGAATACACAAGATAAAATACACTGAAAAAACTCGCTCACAATATAATATGGACAAAAACCCAACTAAATATTCAAACAACAAGTTGCTAATGTTAGATACGTGCAAGTATTTACTTGTAACAAAATAAACTGTGAGTGAAACAATTAATTTCATTTTTCAAAGCTATTGAACAAAGGTTTCATTGTTAACCATGCATGGTATACATTTCATAAACAATTTAAACATTGCAATTATGTTTGTATGGTTTGTGATTTTCCGAAATTGCGTGAAAAATACCTGAGCATTAAACGTTAAGAAAGCTATACATTGTGAATAAAATATTCACAATAAATGATGCATGCATTTCTCAAACATGTTTGGTATT
This sequence comes from Dreissena polymorpha, assembly GCF_020536995.1. Lineage (NCBI taxonomy): Eukaryota > Metazoa > Mollusca > Bivalvia > Myida > Dreissenidae > Dreissena > Dreissena polymorpha. The sequence goes on from NC_068367.1 coordinate 54,314,716, forward strand.
CAAAATAATGTGTTCTTTAAATAAATCACATATCTTTTTAATAAATCGTAATTTAAGAGGAAACATGAAGAAATTGCACCTAGTTTTAATCTCTGTTAAATATCAGTTGCATGATACACTATGTTCTACAAAGAATGGACGCACTTTGTTCTTAGTCCCCAGGTGGATATAAATAAAACAGAGATATTTGGGAGAAATTGACAGAACCAATGCATTTATTGTCATGGATACGATGTCTGATTTCTGACAAGGATGTATTAGCATACACTGAGTAATACTACCATGAATATCAACATAATTTTGGGTTCTTAATAAATTACCTAACAAGTCAACAAGGTTACGAAATAAGCTGATTTTCTATTTAAGTTTTTGATTATGAAATTAAAACTATTTGAGTTAGAGAGATGACAACATTTAATTTGCAAATTTCCAACCATTCAAGGCCTATAATTCATAAACTCTTAACCCTTTGCATGCTGGGAAATTTGTTGTCTGCTAAAATGTCGTCTGCTGAATTTCTAATATAAGCATTTTCCCTGATTTTTTTCAAAGAATACTATCAGAATAGCAAACAGTTTGGATCCTGATGAGACGCTGCGTTCTGTGGTGTCTCAACTGGATCCAAACTGTTTGCAAAGGCCTTCAAAATTCGGTTCCAGCACTGAAAGGGATCCATTTGGTTGTAGTCCTTGGTCAACATTTATACCAACAACCATTGAAACCAATTTTGATGAAACTAGTTTTGAAAGTAGATAAATTGAAGGGCTGACACAAATTCTTTTGGCCAATATTTTTGTTTTCCAATCCCATTAAGATCATATTTGAGGAGAGATAAATGCAACCTGGCTTCGATTTACACTGTTTGATACAGAGAGTGGAAAAGGTTAAATTGTCCTTTTTTTAAAATTTAAAGTGCCATTATTCCTATCCTCAGTGTTTCTGGCTGTCAAACTTGGCCCACAAAAATTGCTTACAAAGTTTCATGATGATCCTATTTAAACTGTTTTATTTGAGAGCAGACCAGGATAATCTAGCCTTTTTATTTATTCAAGGCCATAAGTCAGAAGTGCTTCATGCAATCTGGCTGGTTATTTATATTAGCTAATATATTAAGCCCCAAAACATTATCACAGAATTTAATTAACATTCATTTTACACTGTTTGACTTAATTAGCGGATATCCTTTCCTTTCATTATCACAAGGTTTAATTATCATCCAATTGAAACTGTTTGAATCAATTAGTGGACATCTGTCTTCTGGACACTGCCCTCTGCAGGTGTTCGAAAAAATATGCGCGCCATTTTTTAAACAAGAGATTGCCAAGCAATATGGTCCCCTACCCGTGAAACTCCACCATTGTCAGTAAACAATTTTTTTTTATTTGTTGCCATAGCAACCAGAATTTTTGACTTAGAAACAAAATGAAATGACGTGCCTCTATATTGCCATCTACCCATCTTTCAAGTTTCATGAAAAAATATGACGAACTTTTAAAGTTATCGCAGGATCCTGAAAAGTGTGACAGACTGACAGACAGGCGGAGTGCAAACCATAAGTCCCCTCCGGTTTCACCGGTAGGGGACACCTAGCATATAAAACTCATCTAATACTACTGTAAGGTCTTCAAATGTACATTCAAGAATGATAATCAAATTTGTTTTGTAGAACACATGTCTAAAAACTAATTGAAAGGATGATTGTTTAAGGTAATAAAATATCAGCTGTCAAAATTCTGTTATTCACTATGAAGAGAAAACTATTTACAATATGATTGCTTTGGTCATTAAATCAACATTTGTATATGGAATGTCATGAACAAAACTAACTAGGCAATAAAATAGACGAGTTTAGATGATATCTCAAAGGCTGTGATGTCAAATGACACTGTGATTTTATTACATTCTGATGCAATAAAAGTAATCGCTGTGAAAAATCACTATTAAAGTTAATAATTTATTTATGTGCCAATCTTTATTGAATTCCCACATCAAGCAACATGTTTATTTTCCCACACTGGCTAATTTCCATTCTGCTGTCTATCAAATAGCAGTATTTGAAACTTACATTTTAAAGTTTTCACTGTTTAAAATGTGTAGTTTTTAGTCATAATCTTACTATCTTTCGTCTTGTAAGTGAATTTTCTAAAACGGCACTTGCTGATCTACACACAGGCAAAGAAGTTACCAATGAAAATATTTTATCCCCCTATGCCATCCCAGCCAGGGGTGGCACAATCTCATGTTAATTGTCCATTTTTGAAAATACCATGTGCCACATGTCTCTTAAACAACTGCACATTAAATCTGGTCAATTTTGTTCTTCCTTGTCCATAGAATGCTTTGGGAAAACCCAGATACTAATGATTTTGACAATCCTGGTAGCTTAGGTATGAATGTAAGCTGCCTTAACACACTCACACTTTTAGCACAATACATCTATCAATGTATTGAGCGAAGACTTATTTTCATTCTTTCAGGAACAGTAAAATTGAACTTGATCCGATTTTTCCAAAAATTAATTCAAAGCTAGGTGTATATATAAGCTCCTTTTATACCATATTTCATGGCAATATCTCCATTGATACTCAACTTATTCAGTGAAGATTGTGTTTGTATTTTCTGCAACAGTGACAGTGCCACTTCGACCTTCATGTAAGCTACCCACACACAAGTTCAGTTTCAGTGCAATACCTCTATCCAAACTTATAAAGTGGAAAAAAGCTTCTCTATTTTTAGTAATAGTGACCTTGACCTTAACCTTCACCAGATTGGCCCCCAATAAAATCCAAAGCTAGAACCATTAAGATTGATCATTGCAAACTAAAGTTACAGACTGGAGAACACCTGCTTTGAAGTGGCCTGCAAGCTCTTCCATCATATACCAATCTAATAACCATAATAATATAATGGTTTTAAACTATTTTATGTCTTAACTTTCAGTTTAAGAGGATTACTTCAGAAACTATGGGGCTTGAAATTGTGACTCATGGGTCCATTACTTTGAGGCCCTACTTTATCCTGCATATATTTGTGTTCAGTTTTATTGTCTACATGAGAATAACACAAGAAGAATAAAGAAAGTAAGGGTTCAATACTTATTGATAGAAAAGCTCAACAATAATCTATACAATATTTCAACTGAACTGATAATGTCTGATAACAATGTTCAATCAAAAATGCATCATCCTGCATTGATGTATATTTTTAAAAATAAAACAAGAGGGCCAAGATGGCCCTAGTTCGCTCACCGGAGAGGAGTAGGTTCATTCAATCTTTACCAAATGTCAAACTAGATATTGTCCAGACAAACATCCTGGTCAAGTTTCATCATTATTTCATCTGTGAGTCATGATCAATGTACCTATGAAGTTTCATGATCCTAGGCGTAAGCATTCTTGAGTTATCATCCGGAAACCATTTTTCTAAGTTGAGTCACCGTGACCTTGACAGCCATTGTGTGAATACGTTTTTTGGCACTGTGACCTTGACCTTTGACCTAGTGACCTGATAATCTATAGGGGTCATCTGGGAGTCATGATCAATATACCTATGAAGTTTCATGAACCTAGGCATAAGCATTCTTGAGTTATCATCCAGAAACCATTTTACTATTTCAGGTCACCGTGACCTTGACCTTTGATCTAGTGACCTGAAAATCGATAGGGGTCATCTGCGAGTCATTATCATTGTACCTATGAAGTTTCATGATCCTAGGCATAAGCGTTCTTGAGTTATCATCCAGAAACCATTTTACTATTTCAGGTAACCGTGACCTTGACCTTTGACCTAGTGACCTGAAAATCAATAGGGGTCATCTTCGAGTCATGATCAATGTACCTATGAAGTTTCATGATCCTAGGCGTAAGCGTTCTTGAGTTATCATCTGAAAACCATTTTACTATTTCGGGTCACCGTGACCTTGACCTTTGACCTTGTGACCTGAAAATCAATAGGGGTCATCTGTGAGTCATGATCAATGTACCTATGAAGTTTCATGATCTTAGGCCTAAGCTTTCTTGAGTTATCATCCAAAAACCATTTTACTATTTCGGGTCATAGTGACCTTGACCTTTGACCTAGTGACCTGAAAATCAATAGGGGTTATCTGCAAGTCATGATCAATGTATCTATGAACTTTCATGATTCTAGGCATAAGCGTTCTTGAGTTATCATCCGGAAACCATTTTACTGCTTTGGGACCTGAAAATCAATAGGTCATCTGCGAGTCATGATCAATGTATCTATGAAGTTTCATGATCCTAGGCATAAGCGTTCTTGAGTTGTCATCCGGAAACCATTTTACTATTTCGGGTCATCGTGACCTTGACCTTTGACCTAGTGACCTGAAAATCAATAGGGATAATCTGCAAGTCATGATCAATGTACCTATGAAGTTGGTATAAGCGCTCTTGAGTTATCATCCGGAAACCATCTGGTGGACGGATGGACCGACATGAGCAAAACAATATACCCCCTCTTCTTCGAAAGGGGGGGGGGGCATAATGAGAAAACTGCCCCCCTCCCTGCAGCCATGTTATTCAACTGACCGGAACCATTTTTGAACTCAACTCTCGTATCAAGGAAACAAATGTTCTGAGCAAATTTCATGAAAATTGGGCCAAAAATGTGACTTCTACTGTGTTCACATGTTTTCACTATATACATATAGAGAAAAATGCCCCGCCCACTGGCGGCCATCATAGTTTTTTCACCGATCCGGACCATTTTCAACTTCGTCCAAGATATCAATAAAACCAATGTTTTGACCAACTTTCATAATGATTGGGCAAAAATTGTGACTTCTAGAGTGTTTACAAGGTTTCTCTATAGCCAAATAGGGAAAATAGGGAAAACTGCCACTAAATACATATAGAGAAAAATGCCCCGCCCACTGGCGGCCATGTTTTTCACCGATCTCGACCATTTTCGAACTCGTCCGAGACATCAATTGAACCAATGTTTTGACCAACTTTAATGATGATTGGGAAAAAATTGTGACTTCTAGAGTGTTTACAAGGTTTCTCTATAGCCAAATAAGAAAAACTGCCCTGCCCACTAGCGGCCATGATTTTCAACAGGTCGGAACCACTTTTGAACTCAACCAAGATATCATTAAGACAAACATTTTGAAATAGTTACATGAAGATTGGGCAAATGTGACTGCTACAGTGTTTACAAGGTTTTTCTTTTTTTTTGACCTAGTGACCTAGTTTTTGACCCGGCACAACCCAGTTTCAAACTCGGCCGAGATTTCATTGGGACAAAGCTTCTGACCAAGTTTCATGAAGATGGGACAAGAAATGTGGCCTCTAGAGTGTTTACGAGCAAATGTTAACGGACAGAAGGACTGACGGACATACGACGGACAAAGACCGGTAACAAAAGCTCACCTGAGCAATCAGGTAAGCTAAAAAGTGTTCAATGCAAAATTCATCATTCTGCATTGATGAATACCTTAAAGATTGCAAAGCAAATTTAAATCTCCAATTTCCAATGTTGATTATGATTTACTTATGTTCAGGCATCAGACCAGCTTACAGATTCCCCTCGACATTCAAACGAGTGTTTTCTGTTCCCACATCTAGCCAATGTATTCTTACTGGCAAACCAGAATCATTAAATCTGTATTAACCACTCAAATGTCAACAATCAAATTTTAACAAAAAATAGTTGTCAATACGCCTGATTTGATGGCAGGTTATAATGGAATTCACATTCTTTCAAACACAGTCCCTGTTTCCCAGCACCTTCGACCTACAACCTGTAGCAATTTTGGTTGGATACATTAATGAAAGAGTAATTGCTCAAAAAGCACTGACATCAATCCACCAAACCTTCATACATGTAGTTAAGTACAACCATTATAATATTTAACTATCAGAATCAGGCAAAATGGTAAAATAATACGTACAGATTGGAATAAGTCAAGAGATTTCTCAAAGCATAAAATTACAATTGTAATGTAGAAAATGGCTCAGGTTTGATTGCGTTTTGTATTGGCATACTTTAAACCAACTGTGAATTCCTTTTTTTTTAAAATAAAAACTTCCTTTAAAACAAATAACTGGTAACTTATCATGAATATACTTTAAGTTACATTCTGTTGAAACAACTGGTCAACATTATATATTATAATGTAGACCCAGTAGTAAAAAGCTGGAAAAATAAATATAACAATAAATTACCTTAAAATATATTATCATCTATCCATCCCAAGAACCTTTTGGAACAACAATAATTCGGTCTGTTTCCATCCAAAAACACTCCCAAACAAAACCAGAAAACCAAAAAATCTGTTGTAGTGAAGTGCATGACATGGTCGATACGTTCAATCTGACACCCACTTGAGCTATTCTCTGCTGTAACCAGTCCGACCTTCACCAATACCAGACCACAATGACAGATGCACAAGAGGAGAGTAGTGGGGGTAGGGCAGGGAGGGAGGGGGGGAGGGCATTGAACGAGGAGAAATATTCGGAGCTCATGGTAAACATAGAAAACTGGTCAATATAATACCAATATTGCAATACTGTCCTCTGTACTCTTAACACAAAAAACACATTCCTTTAAAAACATTCATTCTTTCTGGTCAACAGCAATATTTAGCTTATGCGCACACATTCAAGGACACCTACCATGTTTATATCCCTCTTATGAAGAATGACAAAGACCATGAAATACACTGCTAACAAATAGCAAACAAATCTTTTCTAAAAGACCTACTGTGTTATTGACAATACCAGATCACTCATTTCTTAATCAATACCCACTGTCATTAAATTTCAATGTTAATACATAACATGTGAGTGGAAAAACATTCTGATTCTTACATGTTGCTAGTAAGCATCCATTGCCTAGTAAATGCAATAGTAACTAGTGACATATCAAATGATATGACTGGCTCAATTGATGTCAAAACGTCCTAGATTTTCACTAGGGGCAGATTTTTTGCTATTCTATCCTCTCGAGATCAATAATAACAGTCAGTCATTAGTTTTCGGAGCTGCTGTTCTCTTGACAATGATATAATGATAATTGGTATCATATAAAATGCTGATTCATCAACCTTGTAAACTCTACATGCGGATGCCATGTTAAGAAATATTAAACTTATAGCATTATGGCAGCAATTATGGTTTGATAAACACAAAATTCAAATGTTTCTGGGATAATTAGCTTCTAAAAATCAAACAAAGGACAATTTTAATATGCCACCTTCGCTTCCCTTCCGATATCTATTACCAGTGAAAAAAGAAACTCAGATGGCGGCTGTGTCACTGCTTACATTTCCTTCAAGCCATTAGTATGTAGCCAAAATAATGAGGCATACCACACTACATAACAATTGTTGCTATGCAGGACACTTTCTAAAGAGACAAAGTGCAACAATCGACAGAGACCTTCATCTTCTGTTGCTCTTTTACGAAGGAAGTGCATTATTTCTCCTCCCTAGAGGCGTAATTTGCATAAAACAAGTCACTCACAGAGCAACATGATAGCAACAATCAAATGGGGAAGATGAGTTTTTTAGACTATACAAAATAGTCAAGACATTAGTCACAGCCTTTTGTCATGATTTGAGCCTTGTTCTGAGAAAACTGGGCATAATACATGTGCATAAAGTGTCATCCCAGATTAGCCTAGCTGTGCAGTCCACACAGGCTAATCATTTCGTTTAAATGAAGTCTCTTCTTAGCAAAAATCCAATTATGGCTGAAAGTGTCGTCCCTGATTAGCCTGTGTGCACTGCACAGGCTAATGTGGGACGACACTATACGCACATGGATTATGCCCAGTTTTCTCAGAAAGCAACTAATTTAGTTATATTTCTTTTATACTAATTTTGTTTCATGAAATGCATACAATGTTCACACAACTGATGTTTTTCTCACCGCTTTCCTACAGCATATTTTATGACAAAACCGAATCAAAGCATTTAATACAAAGATATTTCAAGACTTAAACCACATCAAGTTCACAATTGTGTAGACCAACACTAGCTTTTGACATCACTAAAGCTCAAATTCACCTTTGAACACCTTAACTTGCCGCATAATGCTGACCTGAGTGTCCGACACAATCATTGGAACTCAGTGAACGATTGCAAACACACAAATGCATTATCATCATATTATAATTATGTGTTATAATCATTGATTCAAGCATTGAACAACTGCTGTCCCAACATTTCAATTGCAACTATCGCTTTATTGGAAATTTAGTAATTAAGTGGTAGTTAAGTGTATCAATTATGTGAGATTATAGAAGTGTGAAGGTAATATCCCATTAGTCAGCAGCCAATATCAATCGAGCTGGTTGTCTGCATTATGCAAATGAATGTAATTATTAGTTGCCTATGGCTATTATACCTAATATTGAATTTCATACAAATTGGAATCTCTTGGTGTGCAATTAATTACTTTGATTGAAAGCTAATGACTGAAACCTTGAGGCACAGCATGTCCAGTTAATTATTGGATTATTTACCTCTTGTCCGCAAGTATGGGCTTGAAACATTGATATCTTTTTATAGCAGCAACACCTACCCACCCACCTCCAAACAATTACATTAAAGAAATCATAAGTGGACAAAATAAGTCCAGCTTCAGCAACTTTTAACAAAGGATAACAGAAATTCAACTTCATATAAGCAACAGGGCATGCAAATTGGAGTGCTGTACATTAAAAGGTAGAACTTTGTCTGACTAGTTTGTAGCTAATTGGTAACAAACTGACTTGGATCCATGGATAATGGGTGAATTGTTTGAGTTGACCACTAAAGCATGTTATTATAATTGAACATAATAGCACATGGCGCCAATATGCTTCTGGACTCAAAAGTGTTATATTTGACACTCAAAAAAGCATTTTCTCAAGATACAAAGGACCATCATTATGTTATTACAAGATGGTGTACAACGCCATTTGGCGTGCATCATCCTCTCATACCAAGTTTCAATGAAATCCGCCAAAGCACTTCCAAGATATGGCTCCGGACAGAAAGACAGACCGACAACGCCAAAACAATATCCCTCCGCCTATATTGGGGGATAGTGACCTTGGGCAAACCAATAGGGGTTCTTTGCTTAATTAAATACTGTTTCAGTGAATAATCTAATGTAAAATTTGAAGAGTGTCTTTCAAGTATTAATGAAACAGAATGTACTAACTCTTGAATTCAACCCGCCCACATAGGCCACGCCCATCCAAAGAAACCACAAGTAACCAAAGATAGCACAAGTAACTATTCACTTATAACAGTTGATTTACAGCAGTGATGCTTCAAGCTAAGATTCCATACCCTACTACTAGCATTTATGGTTGTTTCCCCCCACAGCTGCATCTAACTTGAAACCGCAATCATTATCTCAGGGTGCTGCTTTAAGTTCCACTATTAATTATTCAATAAGAATGTCTACACTCTTGGACTTCTGGTCGCCCTCTAAAACTCAGGGAAAAAAGCAATGTTTACTGTCTAGTACAATAATAGCTACAAATCATTTTCTCTTGCCAATTAATCAATAGGATTTTGAACTAAAACTTGATTATATCATTCAAGGTATTCTTTAAAAAGGTAGTCATGCAGTAATTAGTCTGACTTGGTGTGGTTACAAAACACTAAGAAGGTAAAAAATCTGTGTCTATGTTAAGACACCAACATTATTGCATAAAGAAAGCCATAACCATAATGTACGCATCGATAAAACATTTGAAAAGGTGAAAACAATCGTTTGTTTATTATTCCCTAGATAAATCTTCACTCCCTGGGAATAATTTGTTTCATGGCTTACCTAAAATAAAATCATATTCTGCATGATTGTCTGGTCTTAACAATACTGTACTATGTTTCGACCAATTTTATTTCAATGCCCAACACTTTTCCGTTTCAAAACCTCTTGTAAAATGGCAGCAAGAAAGATTAGTGATCCAGTAACATGCAACCATATAATGATCAAATAAATTGATGTTTTTTTTTCCACATGGCTGGCTTCTACATGGTCAGTTAAGCATTGATTCTGACATTCAAGGACTGATTAATTGCAAAGTTCTTTGGAAAAATCCATAAACTGTAATAGGGAAATAAATGGCGGATCAAATTATTGAAACTGTGGATGCAGCAATCTCCTACCTATAATTAAGTCGCAAATAAGAGAATATCAATATTCCATTGATTCAATGCTGATGATGATCAAATACAGCTTAAATTTACACAAATGGTCGATGAGAGAAAAGTGTTAGCAGTTTTCCAATCAATTTCCTTCAGAAAAGCAACAGTTACAATGATATACTCATAAATTCAAATTACAGAAAATTTTCATGGTAAAGGCTTAAAACCATTGTTATCAATGCTTTATTAGAATAAAATATGTTTTTCGCTTTAGCTTTACACATATGAAAATACAACAAATTGCTGACAACTAAAAACACAACTACGGATCCCATGCTAACTGTTATAGTGGAAGCGATTAAATTTCAGTGGAACTTAACCCTTTCCCACTCAGAAGCAAAGTGAAAATGGCTATGTGCAAACAGCATAAAACCAGAACAGCCTGCAGTAACTCGCAGTCTTTTCAGGTTTTATGCTGTTTGCTGCTCATCAGTAACAAAGGTTTGGAAATGAAGCCTTTAAAACTTGAATCTAATAAAAAAAGTTCTTTAATTAAATTGAACTTTCTATAAGGGACTACAAATGCACTTGCATTATGCCCATTTGTGACAGAACTAGGCTGAATTACACTTAATTGCTAAATTGCCATCAAAGTGGAAACAACAAAATGCACCATTCTTATATCAATCTATACCTTAGCCAATAAAGCAGAAATTTACGAGTGTTTAATAGCAGAGAAATTGAATCCAACTGATTTTACTAAAGAAATAATATTTTTGTACAATTTTGTTGTTGAAAACTCTTATGATGTTAAAAACATGACCTGTAATTATAACTTTTTCAATTTGTTAATTATTACCAACATTATAATCACCAATTTAGGATTTCTGAGCAACTCCATCTATCATAGATTACAGCAAATCATGAAGTGTCAAAATATAACTTTAAATATTAAATGTTCTGGAGTATTAAGAACATATGAATGTAATATGGCTTAAATTATGAACTGTAATTTTTTTTATACGTACAGATAGAATAAAATAAGAATGATTCAAACAATAAGGCATTTTGATTTCAACAATACTATGGAATGAACAAGCCATGTCTAAGATAGAAATTTAAATCAATTTTGCATTTTTTTATATGTTTATATTTTTTTGTATAATTGTTGTGATAACAAATGCAGTGAAACTGACAAATCTAGTCTTTAAAACTGTAAAAATTTCAAGCCTAAACATGAACAAAGTCGGCCATACATTTTTATACAATCTTATGACAAAGCCCAATCCATCACATAGCCTTGACTGACATGAACCTATGAGTGACACCCTGTGCAAAAGTTTGCGACTGATTTACCAGTTTGAAAGCATTTTTACTTCAAGGTGACGTTGCTAGGATGGAACAACAAACTTGTGTGTAAAATATGGCGATTACGAGCCCTCATCTACATACCTGGGGTAGTCTGTGCAAATAGAGCCGTTGCAAATATTTGTCACATTCGTAATCAGAGGGCCACCTTTGTTTTCTGTGTTGACAGCTCTTAACCCATGTATGCCTAGTGTACTCTCCCATCCTTTTAAATTGGATCAATTTATTTCCTAAATTAGGGATGTCTAGTATATTTATTTCTATATTTAGAATATTTCTTACATAAATTCCTTTAAGCAAACAGCGCAGATCCTGATGAGACGCCGCATCATGCGGCGTCTCATCTGGGTCTATGCTGTTTGCCAAGGCCTTTTTTTTAGAGGCTAGACATAAATGGGTTAACATTTGATGTGCAGAAGCTATGACGTTATACTTCCAAAAGCTGATGGCATGATGTTCCAGTCAGACTTTGCTATTTACTTTCCATTATTTCTATATGTAGAATGGTTAGAGATCAGCAAGGAGAAAAGTAAACTGTGTTATTTCCAAAGATGCAGTAGAAACCAACTTCTTCTAGAATAAATTTATTGTCAAGTTCAATTTTTTCAACACTTTTAAAGTTTCCACACAGAGAATAAGAATCTTCCCATAGTGAAAACATAGATTTTTTTTTTAATCTGAATGAAAAACACACTTTTTTGTAACTGGCAAAAATGTTACCATGGCAATGTAGTTACATTCAGACACTGTATCAAACTTCAAGAACTATAAAATGATTAAACATTTTGCATGTTAGAATTTTTTTCACAAAAACACAAAATTGCATTCCTTGATCAAAGGTAACGAAAAAATATGCACTTTAAGTGCATTATGAAAGAATTAACAATTTGCATTTATTTATTGTGAATTAAAAACAAATATTTTGCAAAACACTGATCAAAGTTAACGAAACATGCACCTATTAAATGTACTATTCAACCATTCACAATTTGTATCTATGAGCTGTGAATCACAATAACTTTTGCAAAATACTGCTCTTACAAAACAATATTTTCCTACATCTTTTTAGCTCAAAGAAGCAAAGTTTACTTACATGATTTTCACCTCCTTCAAGAATCCAGAGAACAGATTCACCTCAGGCTGAGAGAGAACCCTGGCCTGGGAGGCAGATGACCCAAGCGTGACCTTGACCTTGGTAACGCAGACAGAGGTCCTCGCAAGAAGGACATCCAAGATGGCAATGTGCACATGAACTGTAAGGGACAAACATACCACTGTGGTACTATCTCTCTCTACGTTTCCCCAATTATCTCTACAATTCACTGATTCACAGCCTATCCATTACTGAACACTACACTGTGAATGTGAATGTGACCATAGAAAATCCATACCACTTCTAATACACTATATCAACCTGAAAGCATTTGGAGATAACATTATCTTCTACTAGTTTTGTCATTGGGATCTGAAGTCCAGTAAATCCTGAAGAGAAAACCAATTTATCTGGGTTCTTTTCCATATAATGAGGAAAAAGCTCTCAGGCAGAATGGTACACAAACTTTATGCATGTTTGTATTGATATCTTACTCATGGCCTTCAAACAACATTTTGTTGAAAAATAAAGATACTTTCTAAGAACAATAAAATAAACCATCTTTTTCTTGAAATACACTATAATTAAGACAAGAAATGTTTGTGTTTTTCTGATTCTGAAAATTGGACCAACTTTTTAATTTATTTTTGTTACTTTACACCTATAATATCATCTCAATTACTTAACATCTATTATATCATCTCAATTACCTTACATCTATTATATCATCTCAATTACTTTACACCTATTATATCATCTCAATTACTTTACATCTATTATATCATCTCAATTACTTTACACCTATTATATCATCTCAATTACTTTACATCTATTATATCATCTCAATTACTTTACACCTATTATATCATCTCAATTACTTTACACCTATTATATCATCTCAATTACTTTACACCTATTATATCATCTCAATTACTTTACACCTATTATATCATCTCAATTTTTTTGAAAGGCAAAGGCTTATTGAGAGCTTCACCTGTCTTGCTGGGAGGTCTTAACCCTTTGCATGCTGGGAAATTTGTCGACTGCTAAAATGTTGTCTGCTAAATTTATAAAATTAGCATTTTCTTCGATTTTTTTCAAAAAAAACTATCAGAATAGCAAACAGTTAGGATCCTGATGAGACGCCACGTTCTGTGGCGTCTCATCTGGATCCAAACTGTTTGCAAAGGCCTTCAAAATCCGGTACCAGCGTTCAAAGGGTTAAGAATGCTCGCACAGTGGGGATCAAACTTGTGAACTCCCGGCAGCTAAGTGGACACCATATCCACTATGATATTGCGACAAAATTGTAATTTTTGAACATCAAGATATTTTGATGACTGTATGACTCTAGGGGATTCAAAAGGTACATGATGACTATGCAGGACTGACAAAAGGTCATCAGAAATTTATAAAAACACAACAGACATGTAACAGAATAAAACATTATGTTCAAAAATCGTAACTGGACTTTTTAAATCACATAAATAAACACACTCTTTTTCCTATTTCTATGGATTACTTTACAGTCATTTTACTGCAGGAGTTTCAATAAATACTGACATATTGGACACACACTGATCTAAACACTGTTATTAAAATCAATTTCCATCACAGGACCTGGGTTTCAACCCAGATCAGTTTGTATAAACATTTACAACAATCTTCACTTCAATTTCGTCTGACAACCCAATCTTGTAAACATTCCTAACCCAAGATGGACAACCTGCTGCATGATATTAATAGATTATTGGCAATTTTTATACCTTGTTACACTGTAACACTAGCCAGCCCCAATCCAGAATCAAGAAGCATTGCCCCTCCACGCACACACCACATCCAGACACCACCTTCCTGGCTATCTGTTCCTGTCAACCTGTCAGCCCCATGGCTTTAAAGCACTCATGTTAAGCCAAGGCATCTGCCCCATTATCGGATTCCATGTCAACCCCTTGCACCTCAACAATGCTGGTACCTATGTAACTGTCCAGTGGTTTAAATTAAGATTAAATGGTGAAATTCTTTACATTGACATAACATGGCGTTATCAAAGGAGGACCTGTCACCTCTGTGATTTGAGCAGGCAATCACAGGGTGGGTTTGTTTACAATCAAGTTCTGAATTTATGTTTCCAATTTTCCACAATTAAGATATTAAAGATATGGCAATATCAACTTTCTGAACAAAGCTTTGTTCCTTCATTTACACTGGTACAGAAGAAATACCATTTTACTGGCTGGATAAAGTGATGCTCTAAAGTATTAAAGATAAATTTGGGAAAAGGAAAGTTATTACTTTTTTGTTTAAAAGATTACCAATATTAAGTTAAAGCATCAGCTCTTAAGACCAATAATTTGGGCCATAAGTTCAAGTATAACATCAACCTTAAAATGGTACTGTTCTAAATACTCCATTTAATGATATTTCATATTCCTGTAATGCTGCATCTAATAAATAATTCCACATACAAATTTCAAGTTTATGTGAATCTTAAAATTTACCAATAAAAACTTATACAATTAAAGATAACAAGTAATGCAAATATTTCAAAGGTCAACAATAGCTTTCCAACAAGGAAATTATAAGCAGTAGATTCTAGTCTCTCAAACAATATTGCAACCATGACAACAAATGAATGCCTGCACCAAGCCATGACAAAACTTCCAATCAATGCACACTGACAGATGTCAAAAGAAATGCCTTGTTCAAACCATGGAGGCCAGATATTCGAGGACATATTGACCATAATGAGAGACACTTTGCTAAACAATAAATCTCAGCACTGCCACAGCAGGACTATTATATCACTAAAATCTTGGAACAAGAAACACACATCTGTTGCTTTGTTTACAAATGACTTTTGCTTACATTCAGCATTAGCCCTGGCAAAAGCAATTGCCGTGATGATGTAATCAAGCTTTGCAAATGTCATTGATTACATATTACTTCAAGTGTGCCATTAAAGGCACGACTGCAGAAAAACTTAATGCAAATGTTGTAAGATCCTTTTTACTCAGGAGTGGGTATGAATACTTGCCAACAGCACAACTATGGCATAATAAAATGATAAAAGTAGTTTTTGTACTATTGGATTATTACACTTGATAACCAGTTTTGGTACATTTGTTTAATCTACTTCATGACCTGTTTTAGAACAATTTGTTAATACCATCAATAAACAATTTTGGTACAATACGATTTATAATCAATGTTCAGTTTTGCTCTTTAGCATTTCTGTAACCCTTAACATAATGCAAATGCTTTTTCCACATTTTAAAACAACCCTTACATATTAAAAATGATTTTCCCATATTGCCAATTATTTTTACACTTGCAATTACACTTCATATATTGCCAATTGTTTTCCACATTGTCAATAACCCTTTACATGATAATGTGAATGACCCTTTATATATTGTCAATGACACTTTCACACATTGCAAATTACACTGTACATAATGTCAATTTTTTTCAAGATTACCAATGACACTTAACATATTGCCAATGACACTTTCCCAACTTGCCAATACTTTTGAACATAGTGCCAATACCAATTTCCAAAATTGTCAATTACTATTTACACATTGCCAATGACATTTTCCCACATTGCCAATGACTCTTTAAATATTGCCAATAACAATTTTCCACATTGTTCATGACTCTTTACATATTTTTTATGACATTTTCCCACAATGCAAATGACTTTTTACATATTGCCAATCACATTTACCACATAGCCGATGACGCTTTACATATTGCCAATCAAATTTCTCCAAATTGCCAATGACTCTTTACATATTGCCTATGACACTTTCCCACATTGCCAATGACCCTTTACATATTGCCAATCACATTTTCTCAATTTACCAATGACCCTTTACATATTGCCTATGACACTTTCCCACATTGCCAATGACCCTTTACATATTGCCAATCACATTTTTTCAAATTGCCAATGACCCTTTTCACATTGCCTATGACACTTTCGGCACATTGCTTATGACCCTTGATGCATTTACCAATCAATGAATATTCTGTTGCTGCCAAATTTAACAGGCCATGAAACCATACACCCTGGAAGTTGATTATATGCCCAAAATTGGATATCTTTACCACGGTGGACAAAAACAGATACCAATTAACTGACCAGTGGCCGAGGAAGTCATGTCCAGAAATTAGCCACATAAAACTTTATTTGATTTGCAATAAAATCATATTTTCCGATTGGGAAACTATACAACTGATGAGGGGTCATGTTCTTGGAATCTGATAACTGGATTAAATCAATTGCATTATACAAATACACACAATAATAGTGAGATGCATGCCAATGTTGTTTGGTTAAATCCTTATATTTAACCCTTTACCACTTAGATACGCACTTTAGTCCCTCAAAAAATATATTAAATTAAATTTAATTACTGGATTCAAGTTGTTAAGGCTTCATCTGCAAACCTTAGATACTGATGAGCAGTAAACAGCATAAAACCTGAACAGACTGAAATTACTCACAGGCTGTTCTGGTTTTATGCTGTTTGCACATAGCCATTTTCACATTGCTTTTGAGTGGGAAAGAGTAAAAAAGAAAAATGTACAGTTCCATTCTGTGTTGTTTTGTATGCTAAAGATATAAGTCAGTTTGATTCTTCAAAGTTTTGACACATTTTTTGTTCTTAATGTGACATGATACTTCAATTTGCTTTTCAGTGAAACATTCTATGGCCCATGTTAACATACAAGACATTGTAAAATGTTTATGGCCTGCACATATTTATTCCCAAAGTTGCAAGGATGTAAGAATTTACTTTAAATTCCACATCTTGGTTTGTATAACTTTGTCATAACTTAAATGCAGTACAGCAAATAAGGGACCGGAAAACAAATATTGACTGCATAAAGACACCAAGAACCAAAGTATGCATCCGTACTTAGAGTTCTTAATATTTAATATGGCTATACTGAACAGGCTAAACACCACTCTAAATATTTTCACGGGCTATCCTAATAACCTAAAGAACAACAACACAGTATGGCAACTATTACCATTGGTCCCATTGGTCAAGTATACAGACAAAAAAAAACAGAAAGAGTAATTACCGCATTCCCTTGTTGTCATGTAAACCAAGCTGTTCTGAACAATAATCAGGAAGCTTTTTGCTCCCACTCCCCAGAAGCAATCCATGAATAATGCCAAAAGCAAATTGATGGTACAAATATAATAAACTCGTTCCCATGGAAACTAATTTTGATGGAATGGGACAATTTCTTTCCTTACTTTTTTGACAGAGGAATCATGCTTGGGTTCTGTGAACAAAGGCATGGAGCCGAAACAAATGACAATATTCTGAGGTGGTTGCCATGGTAAAATAAATAAAATATTACACCAAGACGCATTAAGCCAGATTGTTTTTAGGGGGAATAATAGGAAATGGCACTGTGACAAAAATTCTCAAATTCTGTAATAAATTGTCCAGCTTTTTAGGATATGTGCTTGATGCTTTAAGTTTGTGGCATTATTGGGATTCTTTGAAAAATAGGGAAAGCATCGTATCATCTTTGAAACAGTTTCAGAAACGTAAGCATTCAAGAAAGTACAGGAGAATATGTTTATGGTACAAAATAGGTCTTCTAATAGTCGAGTACAATATTTAATTTTCATCACCCTTGATAACAATTTGCATTTTACCAAAAGATGTAATATTCATTCCTAACTTATATAAACCCACACAAAAATAGCTTTTAAAATAATGTTGTTATTGTCTGTAGACAGAAAAACATGTATTACAAATTCACTGGCCTCTAAGCTATAAAGCTATTAATGATGTATTGACATTCCGCAATTAACTGACATCTCAATTAATAGTTATACAGTAGAAAGCATAGATGATAACAACTCTCGTTTTCCAATGTAACCATAGTGACATGATGACACACACACTATGAGGAAGTATTTCCAGTGCCTATGGATGCATGAAATTGAAACTAGAATGCAGATTCTGATGAGAATGACACAACAAACAAACAATAAACCCAAGGATTTCAAGAATTTGTGTTGTAACAATTATCAAGTTCAATATGTGAGTCTGATTTTCATTTAGAAATAGAAAAAAGAAATGCATTTTTTATTATTTATCTTATATCAACTGCATTCATGCTGAAACGAGTAATGATTTTCCAGAAAACAGGGGTCTGTTAATTACAATATTACAATTTAATAGTTACAATGCTAAATATCATATTAGCCACACCATCCCTATAATCACATGCATGTTCATCATTCTATAAAAAATTTTACTGAACGTCTAAAATAAGTTAAAATCTAAGAAAATACTGCATCAGAAAACAACAGTCCGAAGAAAAAAAGTATGTGTTGAGCATATGTGATAAATTTCGGGCTTATCATTTGACTGCAAAAAAAAACCCCACCAGTCACCTAGAAAATGCGTAATCAATATATAATTTGATTATATCGGTACCGAGCACAAATTTCCTCAATGCAGAGGAAGTTATAAACAAAAGGGCCATGATGACTCGAATCGCTCACCTGACTTACCTTGCTACATCAACTTAAATTCTATCGGACCCATATACAATCCCAAGCCAGATTTCATCAATTAATACATTCTGACAAAATTTCATTAAGACGTGATGAAAACTGTGACCTCTTTCATCTACACAAGGTTTTACTAGAATTGGCTAGGTGACCTAATTTTTGACCCCAGATGACCCATATACGATCCAAAATCAGATATTATCAAGATAA
The DNA here is from genome assembly GCF_020536995.1 of Dreissena polymorpha. Lineage (NCBI taxonomy): Eukaryota > Metazoa > Mollusca > Bivalvia > Myida > Dreissenidae > Dreissena > Dreissena polymorpha. Next base: position 54,334,048 of record NC_068367.1, read on the forward strand.
TCATTCTCACCATATTTTATTAAGATCAGATGAAAGCTATGACCTCTATTGTCTACACAAGGTTTTTCTATGATTTGACCTAGTGACCTAGTTTTTGACCCAAGATGACCCAAATACAATCCCAACCCAGATTTCATCAAGATTAACATTCTGGCCAAATTTTATTAAGTTTGGATGAAAACTGTGACCCCTACTGTTTACACAAGTTGTTCTGTTAACTTTGACCTAGTGACCTAGTTTTTTACCCTAGATGACCCAAATTCGATACCAACCCAGATTTTAACAAGACAAACATCTGACAAAATTTCATAAAGATTGGATGAAAATTGTGACCTCTATTGTCTACACAAGGTTTTTTTATTATTTGACTTAGTGACCTAGTTTTTGACCCCAGATGACCCAAATACAATCCTAACCCAGATTTCATCAAGATAAAAATTCTGACCAAATTTCATAAAGATTGGATGAAAACTGTGACCTCTATTGTCTACACAAGGTTTTTCTATTATTTGACCTACAAGGTTTTTCTATTATTTGACCTAGTGACCTAGTTTTTGACCCCAGATGACCCAAATAAAATCCCAACCCAGATTTCATCAAGATAAACATTCTGACCAAATTTCATAAAGATTGGATGAAAACTGTGACCTCTGTTGTCTACACAAGGTTTTTCTATTATCTGACCTAGTGACCTAGTTTTTTACCCCAGACGACCCAAATACAATCCCAACCCAGATTTCATCAAGATAAACATTCTGACTCAATTTCATAAAGATTGGATGAGAACTGTGACCTTTATTGTCTACAAAAGGTTTTTCTATTATTTGACCTAGTGACCTAGTTTTTTTGACCTAGTGACCTAGTTTTTGACCCCAGATGACCCAAATACAATCCCAACCCAGATTTCATCAAGATAAACATTCTGACCAAATTTCATAAAAACGGATGAAAACTGTGACCTCTACTGTCTACACAAACAAATTGTTGACGGACACACGCACGCACGCACAATGGACGCCGGCCATCACACGGTCACATAAGCTCATCATGTCACTTTGTGACAGGTGAGCTAAAAATTTCATTGCTAAAATGATTGTGCACTCAAACGACTTTTAACCTACCTCCCCCCCTTAAAAAACACATCAGATTTTCATCAATCTCTCAAATCGACCCTAAGACAACTTAAATCCGCATTTGCGGAATAATCCTGGTAATTTACACCCCTGAGACAAATCATACGGCCATAAAATGCAGAAATAATACTATTCAATTCTTATTATTTAAACTCAAAATGGGTAAAGCTTTATTATAAGAATGAAAGTCAACTTTGTAAAGAAAGACATCATTTTGTAACTCGCATACTTAAACGAAGAAGTCATGACATTGCATACATAAACGAAGTAGTCAGGACAATGTACATGATAATTTAGGTTCAACCGGGCATGAAAAACAGGTAACATTATCGCATTATCCAATATGAATACAGAGTTAACTAGAAAATGCAAGCATTTGTAATTATAGTGAAAAAAGCAATGTCCATACAAAACCTCTGTGTATTTATACTATGACAATGCAATGTCCAAACCTAACGTCTTTTCCTTGCCCCAATGTCAACTAACAGCCTAGTAAGATCTTGCTGGCTGGACAATGGTAGAGATCAATACCTATTATTTATAGCCTGCAGTCCAATCTTCATTGCCGTCCAATCTTTATAGGCTGTTGACAGTTCCCGTTATCAATTTCATGCGATAATATTACCACTACTCAAGCAGTTCTGAGAAGCTGATTGCGCGTTGATGGGTCCCAGCTTAAAAACGCCATCAAAACAAGCCAATTTCTCATTGTCCCTGCTCAGAATGCATTGATTTTGGCTTACAACTTTCCGGTGTTTATGGAATATTTGCATTTGGGACAATAATCAACAAATTAATTTTGTGAGAAGGAATTGGAATGGCACGTACTGACTTGTCTTTCTATCAGTATATATATATATCTAAGCTGCTTACATCGAACAGCGAAATAAAAATAACAAACCATTTCAGCTCACTGTATAAGTGAAGGTTATGTATTCACTGGAAATAAAAACGTATGAGCCCACTAACAAAAGTATTCATTTGGAATGTTCAGTGATGTAAAAAATTGAACAAATAAACACAATTATCAATTTATTCAAACAAAAACTGGCAGTATAATTTCCAACAAACTGATTTTATTTATTCATTCAGTTCTATCAATGTAATCATGAATTAAGGTCTTGTATTTTCCAAGAAAATTAAAAAAAAAAAAAATAATTGAAATATGAACTAATAATTGCCATTTTTGAAATTTAAACTTAATGAAATGAATTCAATAAAATGATTGTTGATTGAAATTCTGAAAGGCCATTTTATCTTCTTTAAAAGGGCAGTTAAACCTGTTTAGTTGTATGGATAGGATTTTAGTTTAGCCCTTTGCATGCTGGGAAATTTGTCGTCTGCTCAAATGTTGTCTGCTGAATTTCTAAAATTAGCATTTTCTTCGATTTTCAAAGAATACTATCACGTTCTGTGGCATCTCATCTGGATCCAAACTGTTTGCAAAGGCCTTCAAAATTCGGTTCCAGCACTGAAAGGGTTAGCAATCAGATGGGCTCAATTATGTGGTATGCTGTGAGGCAAATATTTCAATAATGTAAAAGATACTAGAGAAGTAACAGGACTGAAAAGCATCTCATCACCGACCAATGGTAAAACATTATACAGAAAATTTAACATATATTCAATGACAAACAAGAACACAAGCATACAAAATACATCCTCAAAATTAAGTCGTCCTGAATTGATCATCTTAATACTGTGAAAAAACATTGCGCAAAGAGCGAAACCTTGTATTTTCAAAGTAGAGACACTAGTCTATAACAGATAGGTTGGGAGATGTGATTCGGGCCATACATCAAGTGCCAATACAGGCTCAATAAAGACTTGATACCATCTGAGCTCCAAAAACTAATCAGTTTTGCCAGAGCTTAGTAGGAATCAGAACATAAAACCAGACAAAGGTGATTTTTATTATAACTTGCCACCACTTGACTGGGCTTCAAAGTCATCTAGTGATGCTTTATATCTCGGCAATTGAAAAGCTTTGCAGCGGTATCAATCATGCGATTTATTATGAGACGAAGACTTCTTAGCAGGCGAGTAAAAAATTAAACTGGACCTGGGCCAAGTTTCAGGAATAATTCCGCATTTTATGTTTTCAAGCTCGCAAAGGTTATGATGGTCAATGATATTTAGATGTGATGTGCAATGAAAGTAAGGAAAGATCTACAAGTAACAATAAAATAAGACCTGTGTTTGTGAAACACAATGCCCCCTACTGCGCCGCTTTGAAGTCATATATTTGACCTTTGACCTTGAAGGATGACCTTGACCTTTCATTACTCAAAATGTGCAGCACCATGAGATACACAAGCATGCCAAATATCAATTTGCTATCTTTAATGTTGCAAAAGTTATGACCAAGGTTAAAGTTTTGGGACAGAATGACAGACAGAACTAGAGCCTTGTCACAGACGTGACGTATAACCCCACATGCCTCATTGACACAGACTATTTTTCATCCTGTCTTCACAAAACAAGAGAATCTAATTAATGGCGATTTTTAAGAATTATTATGCCATTATCATTTATAGCCATTTTGACCTTTGAACTCTTGAGTTCTTTCACATGACACGCCGTCCAATGACTGTGAACAAAATTAATGTACAGTCATTTTTTAAATCTCACAATGAATGGCATAGTTATGGCCCAGACAAGATCATTTAGTGCCATTTTTGACCTTTGAACTAAAAGTATGACCTTGACCTTGGAGATATCGCATAATTCTTTGCGCGATACTGTCCAATGATGGTAAACAAAAGGGCCAAATGATTTTAAAATCTCACAATAAACTACATAGTTATGGCCCGGACAAGCTCATTTATGGCAATTTTTTACCTTTGAACTCAAAGTTTGACCTTGACCTTGGAGATATCAACGTAATTCTTTCGCGCGACACACCATCCAATGATGGAGAACATATGTGCCAAATGATTTTCAAATCTCACAATGAACGACATAGTTATGGCCTGGACAAGCTCATTTACAGCCATTTTGACCTTTGAACTCAAAGTGTGACCTTGACTTTGGAGATATCGATGTAATTCTTTCACGCGGCACACCGTCCAATGATGGTGAACTAATATTCCAATAATTTTAAAATCTCACAATGAACAACATAGTTATGGCCCGGACAAGGTCATTTATGGCCATTTTTGACCTTTGAACTTTAAGTGTGACCTTGACTTTGGAGATATCGACGTAATTCTTTCGTCCAACAAACCGTCCAATGATGGTGAACAAATGTGCCAAATTATTTTAAAATCTTACAATGAATGACATAGTTATGGTCAGGAAAAGCTCATTTATGATCGTTGAACTCAAAGTGTGACCTTGACCTTGGAGATATCGACATAATTCTTTCGCGCGACACACCGTCCAATGATGGTGAACAAATTTGCCAAATGATTTTTAAATCTCTCAATAAATGACAAAGTTATGGCCCGGACAAGCATTTGACCTTTGAACTGCAAGTGTGACCTTGCCCTTTGAGATATCGATGTACTTTTTTCACATGATACACCGTCCCATGATGATGAACAAATGTTCCAAGTCATTTTAAAATCTAACGATAAATGACATAGTGATGGTCCGGACAAACTTTCAGTTTAAAACACACTAAATGACTCCGTGACCTAGTTTAGGACCTGGCATGACCCATATTCAAACTTGACCTAGACATCATCTAGATACAACTTCTGACCAAGTTTGGTGAAGATCGGATGAAATTTCGGGACAGACAGACAGACCGACAGACGGACCGACCGACAAAGTGACTCCTATATAGCCACCATTACCAATGGTAATAGGGGTATAATGACAGACAGACAGACAGGCCAAAAACAATATACCCTTGATCATTCGATCCGGGGGCATTAAAAGGTACAGAGTGCTGCTAGAATTGTCCTGGGTAGAAAACTGAATTGGTCGGTGACATTTTGTAATTAAATACTAAATCCTGAGAATTTCTTAGTCTTACACTTGTAAATACGTTAACAAAGCATTCCATTATCATTTTTCATTGCATATCTGCAAAATACATGTATATGCAATAAAGGATGCCTTTGTTAATATCATGGGTAAAATCAATACATTGTCTCCTAAATGTGAATATAATTAAAAAACATCTTTGTTAATGATAAAATATAATCTGTTAGAGGTCACAGTGGTATAGTGGATACGGTGTCTTCCTTTCGACCGGGAGGTCACTGGTTCGATCCCCACTGTGGGAGCGTTCTTTAGATTTCCCTAATAGACACCAAGTACTGGGTCTAGTCCCTGAGGAAACAGACTCAAGAGAATTGCAAATAAGCCTCAAGCTTTCTATGCAATCGAGCTAAAATAAATAGGTTTAAACTAACTTATATGTTTCTTTATTGAACACATTTAAATAACAACTTTACAACTTAAATTTCAAAACTATTGGTTTCAACTATTAGTCAACAATCAGTCAAAAGTTTCTTTGATATGAAATCATTTTACAGTTTCTCATCGACGTTCCTACAGCAATCTCCATCACAAAAAAAGCTTGCTCACTTGATTGCTTTATTTTGTTTAAAAAACAACAAGAAATTCATCAGAAAGGCTTTAAATAATGATTTTCCTTAACAAAAACCACATTGAGAATGTAACCAAATTGACCATTAAAAAAACAAAACCATGTTGTTTTCCCTTTCATTCAAGCAAAAATAAGAGCGTGGTGTAAAAAACCCAGATATTGATCTTTCTATCAATTAAAAGAGAATGAAACCCAAGTGCACCTAAGGGGAAAGCTAATCAATTAAATTTTCCCCTAATTAAATGCCTAAATCCATTAAACCCCATTAAAGTCATATAAGAAGCTATTTCATACCAATTTGGAACAAAAGCAGTATTAATTGGAGCTAGTTCACTGGAAAAGTGACTGCATAAAAGTACACCAATGATTTGCAACACCCTTCAATTTGCATGAAAGTTGATACACATAGAAATACTTAAAAATGTTAAGGTATATATATATAAAGACGCACCCTGGGATTTTAGACATTCAAAATAAGATGTTATCAATTTCAAATGGCTAATTTCCATAAATTTACATTCAATAATGGGGCTTTGATTCCCATAATCTAATTGAATATGTAAAGCCTGTTTTCTTTACAAACCCATATTTGTTGAATGAACTTGTGAGCTTTTTACATATGCCCATTGAACAATAATGAATACAAAACATTTTTTGCCATAACAAAGTAAAATTAACAAATTTGTAACTTACTATTTCATAGCTGTTTACCTTTTCCCCCCCCCCCCATATAAGAAACAAAGTGAAAATGGCTTTTGCAACCAGCATAAAACCAGAACAGCCTGGGAGTAACTCGCAGTCTTCTCAGGTTTTATGCTGTTTGCTGCTCAACAGTAACTAAGGGTTGGAAATGAAGCCTTTAAAACTTGAATTTAGTAAGGAAATTATTTAATTAAATTTAACTTTTTCAAGGACTACAATTGTGTGAAAAGACATATCTAAGTGGTAAAGGGTCCATCTTTTCTCATCATATTGGGTGACTATTAGTCAAAAGCTTTTACACTTGGATCAGTAACCAGAAAGGGACTAAAGAACTAGTGATTTGAAAATCAATTAGGGTCTTCTGCCAGACATGATCAATGTACCTATGAAGTTTCTTGATCATAGGCCTAATTATTATTGAGTTATCATCAGGAAACCATTTAACTGTTTTGAGTCACTATGACCTTAACCTTTGAATAAGTGACCTGAAAATCAATAGGGGTCATTTGCCAGTCATGATCAATGTACCTATGAAGTTTCATGATCCTAGGCGTAAGCGTTCTTGAGTTATCATCCGGAAACCATTTTTCTGTTTCGAGTCACCGTGACCTTTGACCTAGTGACCTGAAAATCAATAGGGGTCATCTGCCAGTCATGATCAATGTACCTATGAATTTTCATGATCCTAGGCGTAAGCATTCTTGAGTTATCATCTGGAAACCATTTTACTATTTTGAGTCACTGTGACCTTGACCTTTGACCTAGTGACCTCAAGATCAATAGGGGTCATCTGCCAGTCATGATTAATGTACCTATGAAGTTTCATGATCCTAGGCCTAAGCGTTCTTGAGTTATTATCCGCAAACCATCTGGTGGACGGACGGACGGACCGACATGTGCAAAACAATATACCCCCCTTCTGCCAGTCATGATCAATGTACCTATGAAGTTTGATGATCCTAGGCATAAGCGTTCTTGAGTTATCATCTGGAAACCATTTTACTGTTTCGAGTCACCGTGACCTTGACCTTTGACCTAGTGACCTGAAAATCAATAGGGGTCATTTGCCAGTCATGATCAATGTACCTATGAAGTTTCATGATCCTAGGCGTTAGCGTTCTTGAGTTATCATCCGGAAACCATTTTTCTGTTTTGAGTCACCGTGACCTTGACCTTTGACCTAGTGACCGGAAAATCAATAGGGGTCATCTGCGAGTCATGATCAATGTACCTATGAAGTTTCATGATCCTAGGCGTAAGTGTTCTTGAGTTATCATCCGGAAACCATTTTACTATTTCGAGTCACTGTGACCTTGACCTTTGACCTAGTGACCTCACAATCAATATGGGTCATCTGCCAGTCATGATCAATGTACCTATGAAGTTTCATTATCCTAGGCCTAAGCGTTCTCGAGTTATCATCCGGAAACCATCGGGTGGATGGATGGACGGAAGGACGGACGGACCGACCTACCGACATGTGCAAAACAATATACCCCCTCTTCTTCGAAGGGGGGGCATAAAAATATATCAGTGCATCTTCTTGGAAGGTATTGAATTCAAATGTACAGGTACACACCCTAACGTGATCAGATTTCAAACTTGGCCAATAGGACAAAAGTTTGGCCCAAGTTTCATGAAGATTGGACAAGTGCAACCTCTTGAGAGTTCACAAGACAAATGTTGACAAGGCTTGACAGAAGACAAACTTTGCACAAAAGGCAAAACAATGCTAAAAATCCTTCTGCTTCCTAAAAATAAAAATATGTAAAAACAATCTTTTTGTCACATTCGTGAAAATTGCATTTTCTAAACATTTGAAATAGTTGTTTTTTGTTTTGTTTCAAATTTCCACTTATCATTTAGACATTTCTTGGAAACTATTTTATTACAATATAATATTACTACTGCTATCAGAAGACTTTAAAACATAAACCAGAAGGACAAATGGACTGATCAGTCAAAATCCTTAAGGATGCTATTATTTAAATCTAGTTTGCATAAATGTATATTATTACCAACAATGATATATTTCAACTTACAAAATATGTAGGCAACATAACAATTTTGCTGTCAAATTTATTTTATCTTCTTCTAGTGAGTGTTTTTAAATATAATTTTTTTTGTTAAATCTACCATACAGCATATTGGTTTTGGAGTTGTTGTCTAACCATTGTATGTAACTGAAGGAAATTGAACATCTGTGCCTTATAAAATGCAAACAAGTACAAAATTAATGGCTATATCAATAATTCCATTCTCCATTTTATTGCAGTATATTTGCATGCTTGCATGAACTAACTTTGACCAAACGGAAACTATTAATGTATCAATGTATGTTAAGTGCGAAATGTTGCTTGAAGATTTTTATATGAATTACAGAAGGTATTTTACAGAGCTTTCTCATTTATTGATTGGAGTTTTGATATCCATACAAAATTTACACAAAAATATCAGACTAATATTAACAAGGGCTCCACAGTAGGGGACTGAGGCCCCCCCCCCCTCCCAAAACAGGGCCTTGGCACTCATTACTCAATCCTTTGACGACATATCGAACGGAAACCAATCTAACACTTAATGTTACAGTGAACTTGACCTTTGAACTAGTGACCCCAATTTTGATAGGGGTCATCTACTGTTAAAGGCCAATGCACATGTGAAGTATCAAGCAAATCGGTCTATTCGTTGATGAGTTATTGACCAGAAACAAACTGGTCTAATGATAATTTCAAAATAACATGTTGTGTAAATCTGGTAGGCCATTATTACCATTCTATATGTGCAATTTCACATCAGTAAATAAAAGAATGTTTGCAGCATTGCTCTTAAAACTAAAGTCTTAGCTTTCTGTAATAAATTTGTTCACCAAGTTACATGGACAATTTTATATTCATTGTTTTCTGTGTTGTTTTTTATTTGTTTTCTTAAATGTTTTTAAAAAGCCAACTGGCTTTTCTATTTAAAAACAAATACTCATTTGACAGAATATGAACAGAGTAACAGTTCACCCACAAGTAGAACCATTAAGAGTTATCTCTAAATTAAATATTTTAGCCGTTGCTGTGTGAAAAGAGGATTTAATACAGTAATATTTTACAGTCAGCACAGGCTAATCAGGGACAACACTTTCCCCTTGTATTACATTTTTTATTTACAAAAAGTCTCTTCTTATTTAAAATGCGGTTACATTGGAAAGTGGCATCATAGATTGTCCTTTTCACAGAGCACTGTCCATTTCATTTTGATTCATTTTGAATTAACCCTTTGCATGCTGGAAAAAATGTTGTCTGCTGAATTTCTTAAATTAGCTTTTTCTTTGATTTTTTTCAAAGAATACTATCAGAATAACAAACAGTTTGGATCCAGATGAGACGCCACATTCTGTGGCGTCTCATCTGGATCCAAACTGTTTGCAAAGGCCTTCAAAATTCGGTTCCAGCACTGAAAGAGTTAAGCAAAGACATTTTCACAAGGGAGGTAACCTGTCAATATCTAAATACCCTTCACAGTACAAGAGTTGCCATCAGAGGATGAACACATTTGATCCCCACACTGTGAAAGGGGGTTTAATGCATGTGCGAAAGGTGTCGTCCCAGCTTAGCCTGTGCAGTTTGCACAGGCTAATCAGGGACGACACTTTCCGCCTAAACTTCCTTTTTGATAAGAAGAGACTTTCTTCAAACGACAAATATAATAAAAGCAGAAAGTGTCATCACTGATTAGCCTGTGCTGACTGCACAGGCTAATCTGGGACAACACTTTACGCACATGCATTAAACCCCCTTTTCACAGAGCACGGTCCATTTATTACAGTAATTTTATCTACTGTAAAGTTGTTTTTACCTAAACGTATTGTGCAAGCACATATTCTAATGATTTAATGAAACAGCATTCAGACTGAAAGCATTAACTTATATCCCCAGGTAGTGATCAAGGGTATGGAAGAGTGTATGACAGACACTAATGTTTGTTTATCATTAAAGTCCAAATGTTATGTAATCAGAGAATCCAAAAAGAGACCACACAGGCATTAACACAGATATAATTTTAAAATAGATCTGTTTTGTTTTTAGCATGATAATTGAAGGAGACACAAGTAACATTTTCATTATCACTTGACTATGAACCTAATAAAACTCTCATGACCATGAAAATACAAAATTTGAAACACTTCATGTATTCAATTTTTTCAATGTTTTGAGATTGAGAACTTCCTTATTCATGAGATTGAATGTAGAGATTTTCCATATACATGATTTACACCCCAACACCACTTTATCAGCTAAATTCAAGGGCAAATAACTTAGGAATTAACCCTTTGCATGCTGGGAAATTTGTCATCTGCTAAAATGTTGTCTGCTGAATTTCTAAAATAAGCATTTTCTTAGATTTTTTTTAAAAAGAATACTATCAGAATAGCAAACAGTTTGGATCCTGATGACACGCCACGTTCTGTGGAATCTCATCTGGATCCAAACTGTTTGCAAAGGCCTTTAAAATTCGGTTCCAGCACTGAAAGGGTTACAAAAGGTTGATCCTTGAGCATGAAAAAGGTTAGCATCACATCTACACTTTATGTTGACGACATATTTAAAATGAGGAAGTAGTTCACTCAACAAGCGTACAGCATTTTATGTGGACTGACAAATTGACCATCATAATGACTCAAATATAGACCCTCAATAATTTTTATCTAACCATACACAGTAATGTGACATGTATTACATGCAACCATGTATAACATCCACTATAACAGTTATGGTTATTTATGACAGCACATTTTTTTTGGCAAATAGAAATCAGAGTAGAGTTTTATCGATGAAGAATGCCTTCCAAATTTTTAAAATCAAATCTTTGGGTATAAAAATGCTGGTAACACATGGTAAAGTATGGTAATGATTCACATATAGTTTATCACAGGATAAAGATACAAACCATTACTTTGGTCGTCCCGTCCTGCTGGAAGTCGGAAGGTGGTTTCCCGGTTCACTCCACGGTAGATAAGGGTCCTCTCTGCTGATTGGTCAACTGTGTAGCTCACTTCGTACAGAAGGGGCTCATGCTGTTGGGATTAGCAAAGAAAATTAGAATAATAATCATACTTTAATGTCTCAATATACCTATTTCAAAATGTATTAACAACTTAATATATTTGTTTAAAGGTCACCATGGTGCAATGGGTATGGTGTCTGTCAAGCGACCAGGAGGTCACAGGTTCTATCCCAATTGTGGAAGCATGCCTTTGATCTCCCCCAAAGATAATAAGTATTAGTCATCCACAGGAAACCGACAGGAAAACAGTTAAATTAATTATAATCTGTTTTTAATGAAATTTATTGTACTATATTGTATTGCATTTTATACCACTCTTATCTAATCTAATCTACTCTATCCCATTCTTTTCTATTAAATTCTATTCTATCTAAGTATTCTATTGTACTATACATAGTTTTCTATTGCATTCCATTCCATTCTTTCCCCACCCACCTCATCTTCCCATGAGTGGCAATTCACTGTGAATTCCGTCTCCATGGCTGTTCCATTTTCAGGTTTTACCGTACATTTGCCATTCACTGGACTTGCGTTGACATCAAAGCTGCTAATGGCCTCACCTTGTAATCCTGTTTCTGATCACAAATGAACACAACCATAAATAAAATTGAGTCGCGCTTTGTGAAATGGGGGTTAAATGCATGTGTGTAAAGTGGCGTCCCAGATTAGCCTGTGCAGTCGGCACAAGCTAATCAGGGATGACACTTTCCGCCTAAACTGGATTTTTTGCCTAGAAGAGACTTTCTTTTTAAAAACAATACCCCAAAAAGCATAGTGTCGTCCCTGACTAGCCTGTGCTGACTGCACAGGCTTATCTGGGACAACACTATACCCACATGCATTAAACCCCCTTTTCATAGAGGACGTCCCAAATCTATTATTTTCTAGTCACAAATGTGACACATCACTTATAGGTTTATAACACGAACACAACAATCACTTAGATCTCTTGGCCCATATTCACAAACACAACAATCACTTAGATCTCTTGGCCCATATTCACAAAGCCGCTCAGGCAAATCTCAGCTTAACCCTTTGCATGCTGGGTAATTTGTCGTCTGCTAATATGTCGTCTGCTGAATTTCTAAAATTAGCATTTTCTTCGATTTTTTTTCAAAGAATACTATCAGAATAGCAAACAGTTTGGATCCAGATGAGACGCCAGGTTCTGTGGCGTCTCATCTGGATCCAAACTGTTTGCAAAGGCCTTCACAACTCGGTTCCCGCACTGTAAGGGTTAAGTAGTACTTAACCCATTTCCCATTAGAAGCAAAGTGAAGATGGCTTTTGCAACCAGCATAAAACCAGAACAGCCTGCGAGTAACTCCCAATCTGTTCAGGTTTTATGCTGTTTCCTGCTCACCAGTATCTTCAGGTTGGAAATAAAACCTTTAAACTTGATTCCAGTAAAGAAGATTCTAATTTTAATTTTCTGTTAATTGAAACTTTCAGATTCAAGAATTTTCCAAAGGTTCTCAGTAAGGTGCTAAATGAAAACGGATTCTGTGCCATATTAACAAAGCGATTCTAAGACTTAAGAATAAAGGATAGACTTAGACAAAAGAAAATAACTAAAGAGTTTTAATCAATGCAGGCTGGAAATAGTGTTCTTTTTTATTAACAAAATGTTTAAAATCAATAATGAAGTAATTAAAGGTGGTATCTATCCATGCTAGACTTAACTTCCAAGTACCCGGTACTTCAAGACAAGAGGGCCAAGATGGCCCTAGTTCGCTCACCTGAGAAGAGTGTGTTCATTGAATTTTTATCAAATGTATTGGGCTGTTTGTAAAACATGCATGCCTGCATATGGGCTGTCAGTTGTAATGGCAGCCATTGTGTGAATATGAATATATTAGTCATTGTGACTTTTGACCTTGGTTTCTTGAGTTGTCATCTGGACACCATTTTAAAGTGTTGAGTCATTGTTATTAAGACGTTTGACCTAGTGACTTGAACATTATGTTGGTCATCTGCCAGTCATGATCAATGTAACTATGAAGATCATGTTGATCTTTGATGTAGTGATTTGAAATTCAAAAGGGGTATTTTTATAATCATGATCAATGTACCTATGAAGTCTTTATCCTAGGTGAAAGTGTTTTTGAGTTATAATTTGAAAACCAATTTTCGATTTTGAATCACTGTGACTGTCACCTTTGACCTAGTGACGAGAAGATCAATAGCGGTCATTGGTGAGTCATGATCAATGTAGCCAACAGTAAGCAATTTATATTCCAAACCTAAATTTGGTACATGTTGCTGTATATTTTAGAACCCTTTTTCAGCAGTAGCATATATCCATTGTTAATGTTTTCTTTAAACACAGCCTGTTGACCAGAGCTCACACACCGACAAATTACAGCAAAATGTTATTCCTGATCCCATACATTAACTTCATAAACAATCAATGTGTGTATCCTTCAGCATGACTCATTCCTTCCTCTCTCTCATAACCAATGTTAGGCTTCAATGGGTTAATATCAAATTGAGTTGTGTGTGTTTGTTCTTGTGTACTTGTAGATTTTAGAGCACATATGAACTGTAGTGTCCTAGTCTGATAACAAAATAATAATTGTATAGTGTTTTCATAGTTGACATGTTAAGATTTTAAATTACAAAACAAGCAAATGAATTACACTCCATCTTGCATTGTTTCAAGATCAGCCCACTGTTAGTCTGTCTGGAAATTGTCAATTTAGTGCTTTGTGTTTAATTACCAAAACAAAAAAAACTTTAAACCACAAACATCTTAAAAAAGATGCAATGATTATAATGCCCACATGTCAGATGGATAACAACGTTATAAGAAGTTCAAAAAATCTACATGATAAATTCCATTTTTGATTGATTTAATAAGAAAATTTAATCAACTTGACCATTATATTGTTTCATGATTCTAGGCGTAAGCTTTCTTGAGTTATCATCCAAAAACCATTTTACTGTGTCAAGTAACCGTGACCTTGACCTAGTGACCTGAAAGTCAATAGGGGTCATCTGCAAGTCATGATCACTGTACCTATGAAGTTTCATGATCCTAGGCGTAGGCCTTCTTGAGTTATCATCTGGAAACCATTTTTCTAAGTTGAAACACTGTGACCTTGACCTTTGACCTAGTGACCTGAAAATTAATAGGGGTCATCTGCAAGTCATGATCAATGAACCTAAGAAGCTTCATGATCCTAAGCATAAGCATTCTGGAGTTATCATCCGGAAACCATTTTACTATCTGGGTCACCTTGACCTTTGACCTAGTGACCTGAAAATCAATAGGGGTCATCTGCGAGTCATCATCAATGTGCCTATGAACTTTCATGTTCTAAGGCATAGGCTTTCTTGAGCTTTCATCCGGAAACCATTTTACTGTTTTGGGTCACCGTGACCTTGACCTTTGATCTAGTGACCTGAAAATCAATAGGGGTCATCTGTGAGTCACGATCAATGTACCTATGAAGTTTCATGATCCTAGGCATAAACGTTCTTGAGTTATCCAGAAATCATTTTACTATTTCGGGTCACCGTGACCTTGACCTTTGACCTAGTGACCTCAAAATCAGTAGAGGTCATCTGTGAGTCATGATCAACGTACCTATGAAGTTTCATGATCCTAGGCCTAAGCGGTCTCGACTTATCATTCGGAAACCATCTGGTGGACAGACATACGGACCGACATGAGCAAAACAATATACCCCCTCTTCTTCGAAGGGGGGCATAAAAATGTGACTTCAATAGTGTTTGATCACAAGGTTTGCCGAAACCATTTTTGAACTCAACTCTTGTATCAAAGAAACAAATGTTCTGACCAAATTTCATGAAAATTGGGCAAAAAATGTGACTTCTAGAGTGTAAACGTTTTCACTATATACATATAGAGAAAAATGCCCCGCACACTGGCGGCCATGTTTTTTCAGCGATCTGGACCATTTTCAAACTCGTCTGAGATATCAATAAAACCAATGTTTTGACCAACTTTGATGATGATTGGAAAAAAATTGTGACTTCTAGAGTGTTTACAATGTTTCTATATAGCCAAATAGGGAAAACTGCCACTATACATATAGAAAAAAATGCCCCGCCCACTGGCGGCCATGTTTTTTCACCGATCTGTACCATTTTCGAACTCGTCCGAGATATCAATTAAATCAATGTTTTGACCACCTATCATGATGATTTGGCGAACATTGTGACTTCTAGAGTGTTTACAAGGTTTCTCTATAGCCAAACAAGGAAAACTGCCCCGCCCACTGGCGGCCATGTTTTTCAACAGACTGGAACCACTTTTGAACTCAATCAAGATATCATTAAGAAAAACATTTTGACAAAGTTACATGAAGATTGAACATAAAATGCGACTTCTACAGTGTTAACAAGGTTTTCTTTTGTTTGACCTAGTGACCTAGTTTTTGACTCGGCACAACCCAGTTTCGAACTCAGCCGAGATTTTATTGGGGCCAAGCTTCTGACCAAGTTTCATGAATATGGGACAAGAAATGTGGCATCTAGAGTGTTTACGAGCAAATATTAAGGGACGGACGGACGACAGACAAAGACCGGTCAGAAAAGCTCACCTGAGCAATCAGGTGAGCTAAAAATTAAGAATATTCTTTGTTTTAAGACTCCAGCTTAAGATTCTGTAAGAGAATAAGGGCCAAGGGCACAGGTTACGATTCTGTAGGAGAATAAGGGCCAAGGGCACAGGTTAAGATTCTGTAGGAGAATAAGGACCAAGGGCACAGGTTAAGATTCTGTGGGAGAATAAGGGCCAATTGCACAGGTTAAGATTCTGTAGGAAAATAAAGACCAAGGGCACAGGATAAGATTCTGTAGGAGAACAAGGGCCAAGGGCACAGGTAAAGATTCTGTAGGAGACTAAGGGCCAAGGGCACAGGTAATGATTCTGTAGGAGAATAAGGGCCAAGGGCACAGGTTAAGATTTTGTAGGAGAATAAGGGCCAAGGGCACATAACTGTTTAAACTTGTTCTTACCAGTATGGTAGACTGGGACACCAATGTGGTATGTACAAGTTTGTCACAAAAACAGCCTGTGGCTCTGAGGACTGCACATGCTGGACAACCCTGCCTTTGTGTCTGAGGACTGCACAGGCTGGACAACCCTTAACGCACATGACTTAAGCCCTATTTTCCCATAGCAGGGCTCATTTATATTTATCTCAGTTTTTTAAAGCCCTTACCGTCATGGTAGACTCTCACACCCACAAGGTACGTTAAACTCTGCCTGAGCACCCCTGGTTTGATCACTAGTGATTCACTATGGAGACCAGTCCGGGTTCTCTCTGCTGGCAGAGGGAGTTCCTGGGTCAGTGGTCGGTCAAGGAGGGTACGGGGTCGACCCGGATCCCCACTGGCCCTTATCAGTTTGTCCAAGCCATCATCAGCTTCTGCGACCTTGTCCCCTGCAAAGAAAATACAATTTTATTTGTTATTCTTAATGTACTTTCCAAATAATGATCAATCGAGTCCTAATTTCTTTAATATCTACATCGTTTCCTTTGCCTGAAGTTTATATTTTTATTAGTCCTATCAACAAAGTCAATAATCATCTAAAAACGAAAATCTTTGCTAAAACTTTAGTTCAACAGATCATGTATTATTAAACAGGCAGCCTTTATATAAGGTACATCATTGTATTAAGTACATCATGGTATTCATAATAAGATACTGAACAGAATGAGCATCTTTTGTTTTGCAGCACAGCTTTTCAAACAAGCTTGGGAACAAGGGTATTATACAAGTTGATTCCATAAAAAATTATAAATCATTGTGTTTCAGGAAACACTTCTGACTAATGGCACACCTTTCTGTGGAATTGTTTCAAGATGCAAGTGCTGTTTAATCTATTATATACCATATACGTGCGCTTATAAGACGCCCTTGCTTATAAGACGCACCCCGATTTCGGACTTTATTATCGGTGGATTTAAGACTGACCCGCGTGTAAGACACGGTCAAATTTTGCCGTTTTCATCGGCCAAAAAAAACGGCAGAATGTTGAAGAAAATCAATTAGAAACACATTGAGAATTTTTCAAACTCGCGCTGCATACAATTAGTAATTCACGCAAGTCCGAAAAATAAAACAATCAAACAACAAAGTAAATAATATTTGTTTATTTCATGATATATAAGTAGGTTTTAATTTATTTTCAAGTATTATTCATACAGTAAAAATAATTATCAAATTAACACAATTTCTAAGAAAAAAATTTGCTGCATTGTCTTGACAGATCGAGACTCCATGTTCAACAACTTTATTTCCTTTGACTACCAGTCTCTAACCATTTTCTCGGTAACTCCAAATTCACGCTCGGTTGCACGATTCGAATGTGTTTTTGCGTACTCGAGCACTTTCGACTTAAATGTCACATCATACGAGTTATGTTTGCGTTTCATTTTGACGATTCCAGTAGTTGTAATTTGTAAATATAATTGTATTGTTTGACGGGTATTGAAAACTAAGAGGCAGATATAGATTATCTTGATCATGCAAATGTTACGCCCATTGTCTATAGGTAATGCCTACTTTCATAAAATTAGCCAATCGCGTGATAGAGTGAAATCACGGGTCAAGAAGAAAGCCACCTGTGGATAATTTGCATGCGGTCGCTCTTTGCTCCCGCTGTCGTGGGTCCCTAATAAATAAGGTGTCATCTGCATAAGGGGGTCGTCTGAATGAACGTGTTTATTTAACAATTGACAGTTGCAAACTGGTAACTATTTTCAGACGATACCCTTATTGCCAATTATGTCTTAATTGACAATTAACAGCGTCTAACAAAGACGATCAGGTGATACAAATTTGTCAAGAAGCACTTGTAATGGCGTGTTTATTTAACAATTAACAGTTTCAAACTGCGAACTGATTTTGCTGTTATTTTAAACATGTTTGGCATCGTGTCGACGCTTACACACATATACTAATATGTCCAATTTATATGACATTTAACGACGTCGCGCGCAGACAATCGGGTGATACAAACTTTTCAAGTATAACCATGGACAATATAACGCCTTACGACCACAAAATAACAAAATTCAAATAAAAAATAATAGACAACAAATCAATAAGGATACATTTTATTTCAAGTTAATCGGTAACTGAACATAGCGTTCCGATACACGGTACGGGCAAATACAGACTTTAGAGAAAATGCAAATGGCTGCCGCGATGATTCAAAACAATTGACAAGTGTCCAACTTGGCCAGCGTAAGCCCAGTAAACTCGATATTTTGAAAATTTTCACTTATTTTCACAAGTATCTCGCTTATAAGACGCGACCCCCACTTTAACTTATTAATTTGAGTCTTAAAAATGCGTCTTATAAGCGCACGTATACGGTAATGAACATACTGTTATGTGAAGTTGGAATATAACATTATTCTTGGAATAAAGTGTGTATTTCAAAGAGAGCATTACATTTTTCTGTTTAATGATTTTGACAAATTTTATGATACACAAATGCATCATACAGAGTTAAATTGCTTGTTCTTCAAAACTGTAAGTTTAATTGGAACATATTTATAATTGACCTTTCGACAGCCGATTGATTGACAGGCTTATTAACCAATCAGATTACTGCATAGATTAGGCCCGTTTCTATCCGCCATTTTGTCCGTCAAACTCGCCGTTGTTCGTCACATAAGCTTATACGTAATGCTGTGTTTTAAGCAAAGAAAATGGTTAAAAGGTGCTGTAATGGAACTTGTTATTCAGACACAATGTATCCAGAACGGTTAAAAGATGGAACTACGTTTTTTCCGTTCCATTAACCGGGTACTAATCTTAAAAAATGCAAACGTTGGATTCGTCTTTGTAGTCGTCTCAACGAACAGCTTAATCTCAACATATTAAGCTATCGCCCGAAAGCAAAACACCTCGACGTTTGTTCTAAGGTCGTTATAATAAGATACTACGCGAAAATAGAATATGTAAGTATTGCAACGGACGCGCTATAGAAAACGAGTATCACTTTTTACTTGTTTTTCCTCTATATAGTGAAATTAGAAAGGAACATTTAAAACCATATTTTTAAAGGTGGCTAACGTTAAATAAATTTGACATTCTAATGCAGTCGGCTAATAAAAAAACATTCTAAACTTGGCTAACTAGATTATTAATGCTAATGAAATGCGTAATATTAAAGACAATCAGTTATAAATTTTAATAATATCACATAAAATAGAGCATTTTTATTTCTTTCGGTTTAAATCTTCCGAATTTAATGTAGCTAGTTGTATATCGTTAAAAGTTAAGAAACTATTTTAAAATGCGCATGTAATTATCAATAGGTGCCAATAAATGTCATTTTACACCATATGTGGGCTTTCTACTAATCCGTTATCAAAACAGATGCCGCAAACTGTGAATGACCCTTGACACTTTGATACCCAGTCTGATTAGCGAGTTTTTTTTGTACATGAAAATTCTTTCAACTTCTTATATTTTAAACATTGCAAAAATAGTTTAAGAGGAAATTAATATCTTGTGTATGTTACTTTTTTGACGACATTTACTATGTTATACGATTATAACAATGCTCATGGGTCATTTTGACCAAACGCATTATAGATATGTGTTATATCGGATTTCAATAAAACGTTCTTTGTCTTCTTATATAATAAATTTACTTACTTGTGCCACATTTGCAATGTTGCCATCGGTTGCAAAATTAACGGCTTTAAATTAAAAAACTGAAATATCTGTTACTCAATGAAAAGTATTGTGACAAACGAACAATGCATACTGTATGTGATAATTTACGATAATTGGCCGACTTTGACTATAAAATTAACGATTTTTAAGTAGACTAATAAAAAAGTTATGACTATTTCATAGATATGATAATTATATTCAGCATAACTATTCAATTATAATAAAAATATTGTATGGCCTTTCTGGTATACCATGAGGCGTTTTTTGGCTCACTGATGCGGACTTTTTGGGAAGCCTTTTTGGCAAACGGCCTTTCTGGTACTATATCTTTGAGGGGAGCTAAACACCCATTTGATACATTACATTTAACACATTTTAAATAAAGCATGATAGCAATAGAAACATTTCATGTAATTTGGACCGAAATCTTTGGGAATATCTTCCAACGTACCGATTCGCGTAGCCAGTTTTATGACGGACTTCGGCGGAGTGACCTCCCTTGAAATCGGGGGGCGTGGCTTCACTCTCGCTGTCGAAAGGTCAATTCCTACACCCATTTATGCCTAGCTTCTTGAAAAAAAAAAGGCCTTGGCAAACAGCGTAGACTCAGATGAGACGCCGCATGATACGGCTTCTCATCTTGGTCTGCGCTGTTTGCTTAAAGGAATTTCTGTATGAAATATTCTAAATATAGAAATAAATATACTAGACATCCCTAATTTTGGAAATAAATTGATTCAATTAAGAAGGATGGGAGAGTCCACTAGGCATAAATGGGTTAAAGTACGACACCATGTCCATGTTTGCATAAACACAGTTATAAAATACAGTCACAAATAATTCAAAACAACAACATCCCTGTTCAAGATATTGAAATGAAAAGTGCATATTAAACTAAACGTTGAAGAATATTGCAACCTCAGTGTTAGCAATGTTTTACTTTAGCAGTATAAGGAAAAATGCAATGCCCCATGTTTTTCAATCAAAGGGACATATCTTCTGACAAAGTTTCATGAAGATCAGACAAGAAGTGTGGCCTCTAGTGTGCTAACAAGGCAATTTTTTTTTAAAAACCTGAAAATTATAACGCGTTGCAGTGAAAACGATTGAATAAATTGGAGAGTGCTGTTGTTGTCGTTATATTTTGTGACACTACGAGCATTGCTTATATAAACTATTAAGTACATCACTCATTTTATGAGCACGGATGGCCGAGTGGTCTAATCGGTAGACTTCTACTCCAGGGGTCAGTGGTTCGAGCCCCTTTGAAGTTGTTTTTTTCTCAAATTTTATTCTTGTTTTTACTGGAGCTTTTTAGATCCACTGTTTACCCTTATTTATATAAAGCATTTAATAACAAACTTCAATATATGCCAAAATCTGTTTAAAAGTCCCTTTAAGCACAAGAAATAATTAATCTCAATGATAGTTTGCTACTCTACAACATAGATTTTGGACAGAAAAAGAACACAATTTTTGTACAAGTAAATGGCGAAAAATAAATCAAAAGGTAGTGATGTAGCTAATTTCTGGTTTGGGTATAAAATATTTAAAGGGTTGATGTCTATCAAAATAATTCATGGGCCTGCTTGCATTTACAGCACTAATTGCATAGGAAATTGGTCTGCACTGAAACGTACTGAATAACACAGAGCAGGCAGTGCAAGACTAGTGTGGTCTATGGTGTAATTCTGGAACATTGTGCGGTACCAGTTGCTGTAGATCAATATGGCTGACAGCTACAATGGGGATGGATGGTAGGGGTTGACAGGTTTAATGGGAAATGTCAGTGCTTTCAGTCTTCTATAGCAGTTGTTGTAGATTTTCTATTTGATCGGCAGTCCATGTACAAGGGCAATCCGGCTTGGAAAGCTCTTGACACTTTTTAAGAATATGACCCCACTGTTTGTGATTCTGTTTTATTTGTAAAGTGACACTATTGTTTAAATATCAATCAATTGATAAGCTCTTTGAATATTGAATGTTTTTGTAATAACTAGGGGTTACAACACACTATGACCTAGATGCAGCAGGAGGAATAAGTCTTTCTTAGATTGGCGATCTTTTGGCTTTTTGCCCAATCTTCTTCTGTATGATTTTAAATTGTACAATAAAGAGGACGGCTTTATGTTGATGATTTCCCTAATTTTTCTTTCCAGACCCAGATCAATAAGCAATTTGTGATTTCTGCAGATTTTTACAAACATTTTTCATGAAGATTTTACCTTTGTTAATTGCAAGTTCTGCATCGCTTGGTCAAATTTTGGTAAAATTTTATTAGAAAGTCTTTTACTTTGCCATCAGGTTTTACATGCCTTTTGCTCTGCCCTTTTCTCACCGATAAAAATTTCCTTCATCTTGTCTATTTTTACTATTTTGCAAAAGATTTCTAATGATATGTCTACCTTCATGATCGATTGGTCTTCAAATTGCTTGGTCCATTTTCCAATCATATGCTATCCCTATCAATTTGTACAGCACCCCTAACAAGTGTTTTATGTTTGTTATATGGGAGAAATAAAGTGCATGGTACTTTTTAATTCACCCTACCAATTTGTACAACAATCCTTTGAGGTGTTTCTGTTTGTCAGATGACAAATATAAATTGCAGGGTATCTTATCACCAGTTGATTCACACCACTACTCTGTTCACTACTCCCCACTACTGTGTATACTACACCCCACTACTCTGTATACTACACCCCACTACTGTGTACACTACGACCCGCTACTCTGTACACTACACCCCACTACTGTGTACACTACACCCCACTACTGTGTACATTACACCCCACTACTGTGTATACTACACCCCACTACTGTGTACATTACACCCCACTACTGTGTACACTACACCTCACTACTGTTACAGTACACATCACTACTCTGTACATTACACCACACTACTGTGTACACTACACCCAACTACTGTGTACACTACACCCCACTACTCTGTACACTACACCCCACTACTGTGTACACTACACCCCACTACTGTGTACACTACACCACACTACTGTGTACACTACACCTCACTACTGTGTACACTACACCTCACTACTCTGTACATTACACCCCACTACTGTGTACACTACACCCCACTACTGTGTACACTACACCTCACTACTCTGTACATTACACCCCGCAACTCTGTAAATTACACCCCACTACTGTGTATACTACACTCCACTACTCTGTACATTACACCTCACTACTGTGTACACTACACCCCTGTACTCTGTACATTACACCCCACTACTGTGTACACTACACCCCACTATCCTGTTCACTACACCCCACTACTCTGTACACTACATCCAACTACTGTGTACACTACACCTCACTACTGTGTACACTAAACCTCACTACTGTGTACACTACACATCACTACTGTATACACTACATCTCCTGTGTACACTACATTCCACTTAACTACACCCCACTAATGTGTACACTACACCTCACTACTGTGTACACTACACCCCACTACTGTGTACACTTCATCTCACTAATGTGTACACTACACCCCACTACTGTGTACACTACACCCCACTACTGTGTACACTACACCCCATTACTGTGTACACTACACCCCACAACTGTGTACACTACACCTCACTACCGTGTACACTACACCTCACTACTGTGTACACTACACCCCACTACTGTGTACACTACACCCCACTACTGTGTACACTACACCCCACTACTGTGTACACTACACCCCACTACTGTGTATCCCCTCACTACTCTGTACACTACGCCCCACTACTGTGTACACTACATCCCACTACTGTGTACACTACACCCGACTACTGTGTACAGTACACCCCACTACTGTGTACACTACATCCCACTACTGTGTATCCCCTCACTACTCTGTACACTACGCCCCACTACTGTGTACACTACATCCCACTACTGTGTACACTACACCAGACTACTGTGTACAGTACACCCCACTACTGTGTACACTACACCCGACTACTGTGTTCACTTCACCCCACTACTCTGTACACTACGCCCCACTACTGTGTACACTACGCCCCACTACTCTGTACACTACACCCCACTACTCTGTACACTTCGCCCCACTACTGTGTACAGTACACCCCACTACTGTGTACACTACACCCGACTCCTGTGTACAGTACACCCCACTACTGTGTACACTACATCCCACTACTGTGTTCACTTCACCCCACTACTCTGTACACTATTCTAGATCATGTTCTCATTATACTGTACAAAATTCCAGATCATGCTCTTACCTTTGTTATCTGGGGGCAGGCCCGTACCTGATCCCCTGTCTCCACCTGGCTGCTCCTCAACAATCACTGAAACATGTCAACACATGAAAACAATATAAGGACTAAAAATAGAACTGGGCCCTTATTCACTAAACATTTTTTTGACTCAAGTCTCAAAATGAAGAATCTTCTTAAAACTGAAAAACTCTAATGGTATTAAACATTTCAATATGAAATGGAAATTAAACCCTCTTTTTACAAAACTAATAATTTAGAACAATTTATTTATTTTACGACTGCAACGATAAAACAACACATTACTCCATTTAACTAGTTTAATGACCCGATTCCAAAATATTTTGCCTCCCAATAAACATCACAAAATGTAATAGAATGCACAAAGTATTCACTAACAGATCTCTTTAATATTATACGAGTAAAAAGTGGGATATAAAAGGCCGCAGCGAAAAAACAGCCGGTGGTAACCACGAGCCCAACGAAAAATCGGCTACTCACTCGTGGAAACCTGTTACTTTGAAAATATACATACCGGAGGTGGATGAGCACACGATAAAATTACAAAACGTGAAGTAACACCGTTATAGTAGCAACACCGTGTACCCAAAATAAAAAATGCTATTGCTCATCAAGCGACCGAACTAGGAAGAACCATATACTTTGCTGGGCTAAACCTAGTTCTACCAATCGCTTGACCATTGTATCCACTTTTACATGATAATCGCCATGACACTTTTAATGACACACTGAAACTTTTACTTGATCACTACACTTGTGATCGCACTTTTTTCGCACTTGCGAATTACATACTTAATCGGACATTGATCACTACACTTGTGATCACACTTTTGCGCATTTGCGATAACACTTACTTGATCACTACACTTGTGATCTTTTACATACTTAATCGGACATTGATCACTACACTTGTGATCACACTTTTTGCGCACTTGCGTTAACACTTACTTGATCACTACACTTGTGATCCAATACTTTTACTTGTACCTTTTACATACTTAATCGGACATTGATCACTACACTTGTGATCACACTTTTTCGCACTTGCGATAATATACTTAATCGGACATTGATCACTACACTTGTGATCACACTTTTTCGCACTTGCGATAATACTTTTACTTGATCACTACACTTGTGATCACTTTTATCGCCACACTTGCGATAATATTACTTGTACCTTTTTACAATCTTAATCGGACATTAAAATACAACTTATCGCTCAGCCAGCGATTTGACACCTAAACGTTTTTTACCCTACGGTATTGCTACTATTTTTTATTCTGTTCAAGCAGCTTAAACTTTAATAATTTGGAATTACCCGAAAGGACAAGGATGATAAACTACGCAAGTAGTCACAGAGTCCATTCAGATAAATGTAAACTTGGAATTACCCGAAAGGACAAGGATGATAAACTACGCAAGTAGTCACAGAGTCCATTCAGATAAATGTATAAATGCGCATGCCCATCCGACCCCCGGCAAACAGAATTTTCCGGCACTGCGACAGGAAGGCAAATGCAACAAGAAATCTATGACAATAAAATTACAAGACATAATAACACATAAAAAGGCTCATATGACAATAAAAAAAAAAAAAAAAAACAGACAGAATATAAAAAACGACGCCAAAGTGAATGTTCGGATATGGAAGTGGCATCAAAAATTCCTGTGCACTTATATTAAACACGAGACAGTTCATTGTTCACCGGCAGAATGCATGTGCTCTATATAAACGTGCGACAGTGCGTTTGTCCATTGTAGCATTCGATGAAGACAGTCCAAGCGCCGAGTCACGCTGTCCGCTGGAAAGCGCCCCAGTTGTACAAGACCAAGTTTGGCACCATCTCGATCGACTGTAAGTGGTGTGGCCTGGCCCCGGCACCAAAATGGGTGTGAATGTCTGCTATCAGATTTTAGGAGCCCGCCATGAGCCGGGGTACATGTACTGGAAATAGAGAACTTTCCGGCAGAATCGTATAGCTCAAATGTATAGTCCATTTATGTGCAAGATATGTTTTTAAATCGACTCTGAGCATCTTAAAATGTGGATGTCGGACCAGTCGAGATATTAATCAGGGTGCGGTGGGTGGGGTTTGTTGACGATCCGAACAAAAGCACAGGCAGTTTGCAAAAGGCGGAATGACGTAATATCACGTGGTACGGAAATGCGTAATTTCATTGTTTTAACGAAATCTACCGAAGCATTCCGTACATAACGTTACATCCGTAATCGTATCTATAGAAACCAGCAAACAACATTCGTTTCCGCGAAAATAAATATTATTAATTTATATTCAGAAATTAATAAGTCTTATTTTACGACTGCAACGATAAAACAACACATTACTCCATTTAACTAGTTTAATGACCCGATTCCAAAATATTTTGCCTCCCAATAAACATCACAAAATGTAATAGAATGCACAAAGTATTCACTAACAGATCTCTTTAATATTATACGAGTAAAAAGTGGGATATAAAAGGCCGCAGCGAAAAAACAGCCGGTGGTAACCACGAGCCCAACGAAAAATCGGCTACTCACTCGTGGAAACCTGTTACTTTGAAAATATACATACCGGAGGTGGATGAGCACACGATAAAATTACAAAACGTGAAGTAACACCGTTATAGTAGCAACACCGTGTACCCAAAATAAAAAATGCTATTGCTCATCAAGCGACCGAACTAGGAAGAACCATATACTTTGCTGGGCTAAACCTAGTTCTACCAATCGCTTGACCATTGTATCCACTTTTACATGATAATCGCCATGACACTTTTAATGACACACTGAAACTTTTACTTGATCACTACACTTGTGATCGCACTTTTTTCGCACTTGCGAATTACATACTTAATCGGACATTGATCACTACACTTGTGATCACACTTTTGCGCATTTGCGATAACACTTACTTGATCACTACACTTGTGATCTTTTACATACTTAATCGGACATTGATCACTACACTTGTGATCACACTTTTTGCGCACTTGCGTTAACACTTACTTGATCACTACACTTGTGATCCAATACTTTTACTTGTACCTTTTACATACTTAATCGGACATTGATCACTACACTTGTGATCACACTTTTTCGCACTTGCGATAATATACTTAATCGGACATTGATCACTACACTTGTGATCACACTTTTTCGCACTTGCGATAATACTTTTACTTGATCACTACACTTGTGATCACTTTTATCGCCACACTTGCGATAATATTACTTGTACCTTTTTACAATCTTAATCGGACATTAAAATACAACTTATCGCTCAGCCAGCGATTTGACACCTAAACGTTTTTTACCCTACGGTATTGCTACTATTTTTTATTCTGTTCAAGCAGCTTAAACTTTAATAATTTGGAATTACCCGAAAGGACAAGGATGATAAACTACGCAAGTAGTCACAGAGTCCATTCAGATAAATGTAAACTTGGAATTACCCGAAAGGACAAGGATGATAAACTACGCAAGTAGTCACAGAGTCCATTCAGATAAATGTATAAATGCGCATGCCCATCCGACCCCCGGCAAACAGAATTTTCCGCCACAATAAATTTCACAAATTTATCCCCCACAAATTCTGGATTAACCCTTTAACAGAACTTTAAGATGACGTCGCGAATGCAATCCAAATACAATTCGAGGCCAACATAATTTAGAACAATTTATTTATGGCACAACCAACATATGTTAATTTATAAGTCTAAGAATCAGTAGGTGAATATAGGCCCTGGTGTTGTGGTCCAGAAGCATTATTGTTAACTCTTGAAGGTAAGCAAATGCTTGTATAGAAAACTGTTTACAATATGTTTCTTTTGCTTAAACCCTTTCTCCCATAAGAAACAAAGTAAAAAACGCTATGTGCAAACAGCATAAAACCAGAACAGCCTGCGAGTCAATCGCAGTTTGTTCAGGTTTTATGCTGTTTGCTGCTCATCAATGTCTAAGGGTTGGATATGAAGCCTTTGTAACTTCAATTTAGTAATAATGGTCTTTAATTAAATACATCCTTCTATGGGACTACGTCAAAATACGCATCTAGGTGGTTAAGGCTTCAATGATGCAAAGTAAAGCGTAATCACAATTATGTTGTGTTTATACAAAAAGACTGTGTAATTTGAACAGCTGTTCTTCTGCCTGTATTCCTTGATTAAGGGATGTGATTATATACTAGAGCAATTGCATGCAAATATGCAATGATTGATTAGCACGTCCAATACATATCGTTAATGATTCTTGAAAAAATATATGATTTAATTCTTGAATAAATATTAAAATTCATTTCATATACATAAAAGTAAGATACTTAAAATTTCACAAAGATGTTATTATGCTGAAAATTTGAAAATACAAATAATCTTGTTGGTTCGGTGACTATTCATGTAATAGCCATTGGACTGAACATGTATTCTCAAGTGAGGTCTGCATTTAAGTTACCTATGTATGAAATTTATCTAAACAGTCCACTTTTTATCAAGTTATTGAGAACAGCACATGTTTATATTTGTGTGCACTGAATCCCACCCACTCAAGACGCTATCACATGTGAGTAGAGCTGTAACGATTCACCCATCATTCGATTTGATTCGATTTCGATACCAAATGGTCCGATTTGATTATTTTCGATTTGATTCAAATTAAACTATTTTCTGCTTATTTTGCAAACTATGTCATGTTTGGTTTGTCCAGAGCATGAATTAATATGTTTGGTATGTGTTATTTACTTATTATGTTGTACATTTAACGTGTTTAAATTTTGAAATACAATTTAAAACGCAACATTGTTTTATGTGTAACACATTTATTGAACACAACATCCTGTTGATTTATTCTTAAATAACATAAAATGCACATGCGTTTAACAGAAAACAACAACAAACAAAAATGTAAGTATATAAACAACATCCAGTTGACTTCTTAACAGAATGCACACAGTGTAGTCAACAAACCATATGGGTAACTTACGTCAACAAAACACGTTTTGCAAGTTGCCTTTTCATCAGAAACTTTGAAAACCAGAAATGTTCGAATTATTTTTAATTTTAATTTTGACGGTGCTTCTTTCGGCATGGTTGAAGAAGCCATTTTACCGGCTGATGTAATGCTCAGCATGTTATTCATTCATTCATTCATTGGATCCATATTGGCTATTGACCAATCACAATACGTATTACAAATGACAAGAACGTTTAGACGACGGTTTTGGAAAGTAAGGTTTAAAATGCGGATCAATCGGGATTGCAGTGAATCGAATCGAAATTGGCCGTATTGGTATCGAAATCGAATCGACGGCGTTGAACCGGTTTTTCGATTCATCGAACCGAATCAGTACAGCTCTACATGTGAGGTGTTGATATATCGTTTTACTATAAAATCTGGAATTCATTCTCGAGTTCTTGAGAACAAACAGTGAGTTGACGCTGCATCTGGGCCCATCCAGATGGCTCAGTGAAAAAAAACAACCTTTGGAGTAGAAGATTATCTTTGGGGTAGAAGATTACCTTTGGAGTAGCAGATTACCTTTGGGGTAGAAGATTACCATTAGGGTAAAAGATTACCTTTGGGGTAGCAGATTATCTTTGGGGTAGAAGATTACCTTTGGAGTAGCAGATTACCTTTGGGGTAGAAGATTACCATTAGGGTAAAAGATTACCTTTGGGGTAGCAGATTACCTTTGGGGTAGAAGATCACCATTGGGGTAGAAGATTATATACTTTGGGTAGAAAATTTCCATTGGGATAGAAAATTTCCTTTGGGGGTAGTTACATTATTTTTGGGGTAGTTCCATACCTTTGGGGTAATTCCTGCCTCCTGCACTGCCACTCTCCCCAGGCATCCCCTCCCCATCAAACTCTATCTGACTAATAGGCAGACCTCTGGACATTACACCATCCTTTTTCTCTCCTGGAATAACATAATTGATGTTATAAAGACATGCTTTAAATAAACCGGCTTCATGCAGGTGCTTTAACTGTCATCCCTGATTATCCTGTGTTGTCTGCACAGGCTAATCTTGAACTTCCCTTTCGGCTTTTATGGACTTTTTATAAAGAAAGTATCTCCTGAATGGAAATTCTGACCAAGATGCATAGGCTCACCTAGGATGACACTTCACAAACTGACCAAGATGCATAGGCTCACCTAGGATGACACTTCACGAACTGACCAAGATGCATAGGCTCACCTAGGATGACACTTCACGAACTGACCAAGATGCATAGGCTAACCTGGGATGACACTTCACAAACTGACCAAGATGCATAGGCTCACCTAGGATGACACTTCACGAACTGACCAAGATGCATAGGCTAACCTGGGATGACACTTCACAAACTGACCAAGATGCATAGGCTCACCTAGGATGACACTTCACGAACTGACCAAGATGCATAGGCTAACCTGGGATGACACTTCACGAACTGACCAAGATGCATAAGCTAACCTGGGATGACACTTCACGAACTGACCAAGATGCATAGGCTCACCTAGGATGACACTTCACGAACTGACCAAGATGCATAGGCTAACCTGGGATGACACTTCACGAATCTGACCAAGATGCATAGGCTAACCTGGGATGACACTTCACGAATCTGACCAAGATGCATAGGCTCACCTGGGATGACACTTCACGAATCTGACCAAGATGCATAGGCTAACCTGGGATGACACTTCACGAATCTGACCAAGATGCATAGGCTAACCTGGGATGACACTTCACGAATCTGACCAAGATGCATAGGCTAACCTGGGATGACACTTCACGAACTGACCAAGATGCATAGGCTAACCTGGGATAACACTTCACGAATCTGACCAAGATGCATAGGCTCACCTAGGATGACACTTCACAAACTGACCAAGATGCATAGGCTAACCTGGGATGACACTTCACGAACTGACCAAGATGCATAGGCTAACCTGGGATGACACTTCACGAACTGACCAAGATGCATAGGCTAACCTGGGATGACACTTCACGAATCTGACCAAGATGCATAAGCTAACCTGGGATGACACTTCACGAACTGACCAAGATGCATAGGCTAACCTGGGATGACACTTCACGAATCTGACCAAGATGCATAGGCTAACCTGGGATGACACTTCACGAATCTGACCAAGATGCATAGGCTCACCTAGGATGACACTTCACAAACTGACCAAGATGCATAGGCTCACCTAGGATGACACTTCACAAACTGACCAAGATGCATAGGCTAACCTGGGATGACACTTCACAAACTGACCAAGATGCATAGGCTCACCTAGGATGACACTTCACAAACTGACCAAGATGCATAGGCTAACCTGGGATGACACTTCACGAATCTGACCAAGATGCATAGGCTAACCTGGGATGACACTTCACAAACTGACCAAGATGCATAGGCTCACCTAGGATGACACTTCACAAACTGACCAAGATGCATAGGCTCACCTAGGATGACACTTCACAAACTGACCAAGATGCATAGGCTAACCTGGGATGACACTTCACGAACTGACCAAGATGCATAGGCTAACCTGGGATGACACTTCACAAACTGACCAAGATGCATAGGCTAACCTGGGATGACTATTCATGAACTGACCAAGATGCATAGGCTAACCTGGGATGACACTTCATGAACTGACCAAGATGCATAGGCTAACCTGGGATGACACTTCACGAACTGACCAAGATGCATAGGCTAACCTGGGATGACACTTCATGAACTGACCAAGATGCATAGGCTAACCTGGGATGACACTTCATGAACTGACCAAGATGCATAGGCTAACCTGGGATGACACTTCATGAACTGACCAAGATGCATAGGCTAACCTGGGATGACACTAATTCAGTATGGTTTTCACAGAGTGGAGCTCTAATATAACTTATAAAAAGGCTCAAAGTCCAAATGCTTCTTTAATTTCTAAAATTATTTGATTTCAAAGCATTATGAAAAGATATTTGCAGTTGATTGTTTAATGATTAATGTAGCAAGGGATCTTTTGATAGAAAGAACTGGCAGTCTCTGTGTTAACCACTAGCCCAACAACTTGTACAGTTTTAGTGAAATTTTATGTCAGCCTTGTAAAAATATAATCATGCACAATGTCAGACTAAACAATTTTAACTCATTATTAATTGATTAAGATTGCAAAATGATTATCATTAGAACATACGAACAATTACTGTGATTATTGGAGTCGCGTTCTGAGGAACCTGGGCATAATGAATGTGCATAAAGTGTCTTTCCAGATTACCCTGTGCAGTCCACACACGCTAATCAGGGACAACACTTTCCGCTTTTATGATATTTTTCGTTTAAATGAAGTCACTTTTCGCACATGCATTATGCCCAGTTTTCTCAGAACGCGACACATTGAATGGATCAAACCAAGAAACACTTTCTTGTTACCAATTATTGGAATGTCCCTGGGCTGACCCCTAGCTATGGTGGCACTCTTCTCTTCCTTTAGGTTGAGGAATGTGCCCAGGGGTTTCTCAGTAGTGGAAGACCGTCGGCGTCGGTTGGCAACCATGTCGGCACTGGCCTCCTCCACCTTGATTTGACCGAAGGTTAGCGGGAAATGCGTTGACTGGTCGGCCACTGGGT
Source organism: Dreissena polymorpha (assembly GCF_020536995.1). Lineage (NCBI taxonomy): Eukaryota > Metazoa > Mollusca > Bivalvia > Myida > Dreissenidae > Dreissena > Dreissena polymorpha. Next base: position 54,367,080 of record NC_068367.1, read on the forward strand.
CAGAGAGCATATTTTGGGAGTTGGTAAGTATGACGGTGTTTTAATTCGTGTGATATTGATAGAAAATCATTATCGTCATCCACTACTCTAATTGATGACCATTTTGAGTTTGTATTTTGTGATCTTTGACTGCAAAAAATTGAGAATACATTAACGGTAAAAAGATAAATGCAAAAAGAGAGAATGCATTTAAAGTTAAAAAAGGTAGAAGTAAGAGTTCTTGGTAGCTAATGGCAATGTTATGATGGTTAGGAATGTTGTAGCATAAGTTTTGATGTTAAATGCAGACATAAAATGATACTGATGGACCAAAAACAAAATAATGTTAGCAATGTTGAAGCATTTTATTTATTTTTTTAAACATGGTGATAAATTGCAACCTTTTTTCTAGAAATCAAAAGTAAAAAATGACAACTGTCAACCACATGAAATTGATGTCACTTCAGAGCAATAACTACAGACCTAAGAGAAAATAAAAAGCTCTTTATAATGAAGTGACACATTCTGAATGAAGTTTATTTGGTGCACCAGATAAGTTACATTTGCATGATTACCTTTGTTCAACCCTGAGTCCCCAGTACCACTTGGTTTGGGTTGTAGTTTCTCCTTCTGTGTTCGCAGCTTCTCCTCAACTTCTTCATCAGCCTCTTTTTGAATCAACGAGTATATCTCGCCATTCTTGTCAACGCACCTTCAATTAGAAACAAAAGACTATAACTCTATGGTTCCAGTTCTGATTTTGACCCAGTCAAATGTAAACAAAAGACCATAACTCTAGATTTGCAGTTCTAATTTTGACCAACTCAAATGAAAACAGAAGGCCATAACTCTAGAGTTGCAGTTCTAATTTTGACCGATTATCAATCTTTTTGAAGATTGTGTGGTCTTTAGAAAATTTTGTAAGATTTATCTCTGTCAACACACCTTCAAATTTAAACAATAACAGCAGTATCTCCTTTAGCATGTTAAATTTTCTCTGTGAATTCTTGAGCAATAAGAATCAAAGCTAGACTGTTTAAATCATGCCGACTGGTCAATAATGAAAGCCAAAACTAAGTTCGATATTGAGAACATTTAAAGTCGTGGAGCCAAGGCCTCTATTCACAAAACTAAACCCTTTGCATGCTGGGATATTTGTCGCTAAATTGGTGTCTGCTGAATTTCTAAAATCATAATTTTCTTCACTTTTTTCAAAGACCACTTTTACTATCAGAAAAGCAAACAGTTTGGATCCCGATCAGACGCCACATTTTGTGGCGTCTGATCTTGATCAAAACTGTTTGCAAAGGCCTTTAAAATTTGGTTTCAGCACTAAGAGAGTTAAGGAAATTCCTTACATGCATGATTTCCAAATTCTATTTCCAGCTCAGGACTTTGTACATTCAAAGTTTTTACAACAAGTTAATATTATTTAGATGAGAATTATTTTCACATCTTTTAAGCAGAGAACACTTTCTGCCTAAATACAAATTGATTGAAATTGTGTACTTAAATGAGCTTTAGGAATAGTGACCTGGATTTTCTTTTCAAAAGGACTGTGAATTATTATCACCAGTACTTACTCTTGGTCGTGAGCCCTAGCAACGTTATGCACGTTGAACTCTGCCACGTGTTTAAGGTACCATTCATAGCGCAGGCCACTATGTGGGCAGTTTGTACACTCCACAAAGAAAGACACCTTCCTGTTGGGGTTCACTGGCTCAACAAACTTGGCAGGCCGGGATATTCGGACACTGGAATTAAGACAAATATTTAGTTTAAACCTGCGATTTTAGATCAATCGCATCAAAAACCTAAGGCTTATAGAACTTTGGGGGAGATCTAAAGAGCATCAATTACCACAGTGTGGATCGAACTGTGATCTCCGGGCCGCTAAGGGGACACCAAATCCACTACACCACAGCAACCTTTTAAAACTTTTACTTCGCAACCATTTCCAAACATTAGTGACATGTAACCACAGCAGCACAAGTCCAAATAATTTATTTTATACAAAAAAAAGATAAGAAAAATATAAATGTATGAAGAGTGCTCAACTAGTGTTAGATTTGACACACTCATTGCAGGTTTTCTTTTCTAAAGAGCACAATGCTTACCATGCTTACAGTAACTAGACTTGTCACAGTCATGTCTGAAATACTCCACCAGGTCACGTTGTCAGAAGGCATTGGCAGTTCAGCTTTGAGAACTGGTTTCCCAATAATCTTCCTACCTGTTTAGTTTCATGTTTAGACCACATAATCCAGTCAAGATATGCCCTTGACTACATTTAAGCATGAATATTCACTCGGACAATACCAGTGACTTATGAAAGCATGACTTATGGTTCTTATGCACTAACCCTTTGCATGCTGGGAAATTTGTCGTCTGCTCAAATGTTGTCAGCTGAATTTTTAAAATTAGCATTTTCTTTGATTTTTTTTTCAAAGAATACTATCAGAATAGAAAACAGTTTGGATCCTGATGAGACGCGTCATACTGTGGCGTCTAATCTGGATCCAAACTGTTTGCAAAGGCCTTAAAATTTGGTTCCAGCACTGAGAGAGCTAAACTTACCCTCACTGAGACAAATCTACATATTATGTTCAAGGCTGACATCTCCTTTAATTTTCATGATATGCTCCAAACCAAATATAAGTTTAAGATTAACTAAAGGGCATTAACTCTAACAATATAAAAGCAAGAGTTAAAAAAGCTCTTGCAAACTTGAAATACACTCAAAAGAGAAATATTCTTATTATTTATCTGTGGGTTATAACAAAATGCAGCTTTTCAATATACTCTAAAACAAGATGTGTTTTTGAAACACTATGTCCCCCCCCCCCATATATTTGACCTTTAACTTGCCCTTTCACCACTCAAAATGCGCAGCTCCATGAGATACACATACATGCCAAATATCAAGTTGCTATCACCAATATTGTAAAAGTTATGGCCATGTATATTAAATGAGTGATTTTAACCCATTTATTTGACCTTTGACCTTGAAAGATGACCTTGACCTTTCACCACTCAAAATGTGCAGCTCAATGAGATACACATGCATGCCAAAAATGAAGTTGCTATCTGCAATATTGCAAAAGTTATGGCAATTGTTAAAGTTTGACGCAAACCAACAAACCAACAGACAATATGTCCCCCAGTACAGACTGGGGGACATAAAAAGGAATGAAAGCTAAATCAAGCTTATATCTTTAACATTTACAACTTATATCGAAACATATCAAACAAGAATGTGACAGATAAATCCTCCTCAACCTACTCAAGAAACCTCTCTGTCTCCCTGACAACCGTTATTGTTTGGAACGCCGTCCCATTTTGTCGGCCATCTTTGTACACATTGAGCTGCATGGTGTAGTTTCTGGCTGTAACCAAGCAACCACTTGGAACATTCAGCACCGAGGAGTTAGTGGCCAACTGGCATGAGTTGTTGTTGCTATGGTAACATTTTGAGCCATATTTGCCGTTGTTGGAGACGTAGAGGCATTCCCACTGATACCTACCAAATTCATTTACAGTCATGAATCATGTACAGAACTAGCTACAGTAAAGGCATTCCAAAAAGTTACTTGGTTTAATAGTTTATTTCAGTTTAATTAAAACTTATTGATTTTAGCTAGATTGCCTATGACTTATTGAAATGCTCTTGAGTACGTTTTCTGGGTATAACCAGTTAGCCAGTACTGGTGTGTCAGGGGGAGATCTAAAGAACGCTCACACATTGGGGATCGAACCTGTAACCTCCATGTCCATAGGCAGATGACATATACACTAAAACAGGGCAACTTGAATTAACAATAAGGTTTCATGTACACAACTATCTGTAGTAAAGGTATTTACAATATTTACTTATTTGGGAATTGAACCAATTCATAAAATAAAATTGAATCAAGGCCATATTTTCTTAAAAGTTCTATGTACTAAATTTTTTCATAATAAACTATTTCGGCGCGTGCAAAAAACTCTGTTTTGCAAGCAACAAACCTGATATCTTGACTCGCTGCATCATCTGGGTCAAATGACGTTGATCCATCCACTATGATATTGTGGCCATGGTGAATGGTCTGGAATATCCCGCCTTTTATGCGGGCAACTAGTGGAGAGTGGGATATCTCAACTCGTGTAGTCTCGATTGCAAACACAATTGTTCCTGCCATTGATACCTGCAAAGAAACATAATTTAAAATATAGTTGATAATTACATCTCCACCAGTTGATGAATGTATTCTTCATTGTGTCAGCCAATGTCAAAAGTGTAACCACTTTGGTAACACATGAGACGTTTTCCTTGGAATAGACACCTGAAAGCCAGACGAGTATTTTCCATGTGATTCACTGTTCTAAACTTAGGCCTTGATTCCTAAATGATTCACCATTCTAGACTTCTGCCTTGATTCCTAACTGATTCACTATTCTAGACTTCTGCCCTGATTACTAATAAATTCACTATTATAGACTTCTGCCTTGATAACTTACTGATTCACTATTCTAGACTTCTTCCTTAAATACTAACTGATTCACTATTCTAGACTTCTGCCTTGATTATCAACTGATTCACTATTCTAGACTTCTGCCTTGATACATATTCACTATTCTAGACTTCTACCTTGATTACTTTTCACTATTCTAGACTTCTGCATTGATTACTATTCACTATTGTAGACTTCTGCCTTGACTACTATTCACTATTATAGACTTCTGCATTGATCACTATTCACTATTCGAGACTTCTGCTTTGATTACTAAGTTAAATGGTCAGACGCACCCCATTAAAGCAATATTTTTCAAAACTTATACATTACAGTATCAATATTATATTATGTTAAATCGTATGTTTATTTACAGAACAAAGTATTCTTATTTCTATAAGATATTTATTATCATATATCAGTTCGTTTAAATGGTTTCCTATAATGTTGTGATTTATGGTTTCCAAGATATAATAAACAAGTGTTAAGATATACAACACCAGACTACTTTCTTAGGACTAGACGTGTTATTAAGCTGCATCTTTGAAGACCAAACAGAGAATTTAACCCTTTCAGTGATGGAACCGAATTTCGAAGGCCTTTGCAAACAGTTTGGATCCAGATGAGACGCCACAGAACGTGGCGTCTCATCAGGATCCAAACTGTTTGCTATTCTGATATTATTTGAAAAAAATCGAAGAAAATGCTCATTTTAGAAATTAAGCAGACGACATTTTAGCAGACGACAAATTTCCCAGCATGCAAAGGGTTAATAAGGTCAGAATGGTACGCTACAAGTTCCATATCTGAAATAGGGTTTCTCATTTTATAAAATTGAGCACCGCTCTGTGTAAAGGAGGTTTAATGCATTAAACCATCATTCCAGATTAGTGTCTGAAACAGGGAGGACACTTTCCTCTTTTATTGTATTTGCTGTTTAAAGAAAGACTCTTCTTGATGAAGTCCAAATTAGGCGGAAGGTGTTGTCCCAGATTAGCCTGTGCAGACTTCAGAGGCTAATCTGGGACCACACTTTGCATATACACATGCATTTAACTCTTTCAGTGCGGGAAGCGAATTTTGAAGGCCTGTGCAAACAGTTTGGATCCAGATGAGACGCCACAGAACGTGGCGTCTCATCAGAATCCAAACTGTTTGCTATTCTGATAGTATTCTTTGAAAAAAATCGAAGAAAATGCTAATTTTAGAAATTAAGCAGACAACATTTTAGCAGACGACAAATTTCCCAGCATGCAAAGGGTTAACCTCGTTTTTCAGAGTGCAACTCTTTTTATTTCAAGCATTACACACCTTGAAAATGACAGAGTGACTCCCCTTGGTTAAGCCACCAGATGGCAGCACCAGAACTCTACTGGTACTTCCTACAAGATGACCGTCCACTTTCCACTCATATGTCATGCTGGAGCTGAGGTTACAGTTTGGCTGGACTTCTGCTTCTATTATAAATGGCTGGGAATACAGCCTCTTCAAATACAAAATACACTTCAAATATAGGGCCAACAGCTGAACTTCATGGACATCTCTAGGAGTTTACTTATGATTTTGGAAGTTTGAAATGTAGACATTTTCAAGCATCAAGCTCAGTATATGTATCATTTGGGTATAAAGCTATCAAGTACATTAAAAGTGAGCTGAAACATATCAACAATACAGTTTAATCACATTTGCTTATTTTATACAAAACAAAAAGGAGCTTAGATGATTGCGATATAAGACAAACACATCTATTAGTTAAAAACTTCTTTCCACAAGCCTCATAACAGCGAATGACATAGAAAATAACTATAAAAATCAAGATATGTGTTTGTCAGAAACACTATGTCCCCTTTTGCGCCACTTTGAAGCTATATATTTGACCGTTGACCTTGAAGGATGACCTTGACCTTTCACCACTCAAAATGTGCAGCTTCATGAGATACACATGCATGCCAAATATCAAGTTGTTATCTTCAATATTGCAAAAGTTATTGCAAATGTTAAAGTTGGGGCAAACAAACAATCACACAAATAAACAACCAACAAACCAACAGACAGGGCAAAAACAATATGTCCCCCACTATAGTGGTGGGGGACATAAAAATGTTGTTGGGTCAGATTTACATTTCGCATAAAGAAATAATCTGATTTAGCACTTTGCCAAACTTGAAATATTTCTTCTTTTTGTTTTCATATTAACTTGAGTTACTTGAGAAAACGATTAATTTTTGCATCAAACTACCTTCATATCTGCTTTATTGATGATGCTAATTCTGGGTGCATCACAATAGGATCTGTTCAGAATAAACAGCAATTTGGACACGGTCATAGAGCTTACTGGATTTTGGGCCACCACTGTGACATTGTATACTCCTTCCCTGAAAATGCAAATTAAAGAAAGTAAAAAACAGTATACTTAAAATTGAGCTGGAAAATCAAACTTAAACATTCATTTGAGACAGTCATGCAGTTCTGTAATTCGTGTTTTGTTGATGTTGAAATAGGTATTTTAAAACTAACAATATAATTTGCAAAACAACAAATTCACAATAAATAGATTAAACACTGTTAAGACCCACTTGTCAGAATAACACACATTTACGGGTAAAACCAGTGACTAATTACTCATTGATCACTTCATTACATCTTTTTTAAGTTGAATGCCCTATTAACAAGAGCCCCAAAGGTCCTAGGTCGCTCAACTGAGATCACAAAGAACTGTTCTGCAAACTTTTTGAGATGTATATAAAACATATTCTTAGCAAGTTTCATGAAAATTTGACAAAATTTGTGACTTTTAGAGTGTTCATAATGTTTCAATGACGTTGTATAAGGGAAATTGCCCCTACCGCCTGGCAGCCATACCTTTCAACGGACAAAAACCAATTTCTAACGCAGCCCCGGTATAAAAAGAACAAATGATCTGGGCAAGTTTTATAATTGATTTGGCACTTGGGCAAAAAATGGGCACAAAATGTGACTTTTGAGTTTTCACAAGGTTTCACCAAAGCCATATAGCGAAAACGTCATCACACTCTGCACACATTTTTTTCAAATGACTGAATCCATTTTTGAACTTGGCTAAGATATCATAAGAACATAGTTGTATATGTTCTCATCACCAATTAACTGGCAGTCACGTTTTTTAATGGACAGGAACCATTTTCAAACTCAGACAAGCAATCCCCCAAAAAAATTATGGGCAAGTTTATTGATGATTTGGCAAAAATGTGACTACTAGAGTCCAAAAGTTTTCACTTTATCCCATTGCAGTAATATTTTTTAACAGACAGACATCATTTTTAACTAGGTCCAGGCATCATTAGGACACAACAAGCAAGTGAATGGTGATTGGGCAAAAAATGTGTCTTCTAGTGTGTTCACAAGTTATCTCCATAGCTACATTAACCCTTTGCATGCTGGGATATTTGTCGTCTGCTAAAAAGTTGTCTGCTGAATTTCTAAAATTAGCATTTTCTTCGATTTTTTTCAAAGAATACTATCAGAATAGAAACAGTTTGGATCCTGATGAGACACCATGTTCTGTGGCGTCTCATCTGGATCCAAACTGTTTGCAAAGGCCTTTTAAATTCGGATCAGCGCTGAAAGGGTTAAGGGAAACAGCCCCCTGCTCCTGTCCTGTGATGACAGAGCATGTTTCATTATGATTGGGCAAAATAAGTGAATTCTCACAAGCTTTCAATTAAGCCTTATCAGGATAACAGCCCATCAGTCTTGCTTTAAGTTTTTTTAACTCAGCCGTGACATACACAAAATATTACTTGTAGAGAATAAACAAGGTTTCACTTAAGCCAGGTGGTCATATTTTTCATGGATCAAAACCATTTTTTTAATCAAGTTTTATGATGATTGGGCAAAAAATGTGGTTTCTAGTGTGTTCTAAAGATTTCACTTTAGACTACCTCGGCCCTGGTAACCCTGTTTTCCAACAAACTGGAACCATTCTCAGCTAACTCAGCAAAGATAGTTTAACATGAAAAAACATGGTCTGAGCAAGATTCATGATGATTGGTGAAAACATTTCACTTCTAGCCTGTTGACAAGCTTTTTCTCTAGTGTCCTGCTACTTTATCCCTCAAGACGCAGATTCTTACTTCGCCAAAATATCGGAGAGATATTCTGACAAAGTTTCACGAAGATTGAAAAATAAATGCGGCCTCTTAAAGTGTTCACAAGATGCTGATGATGGAAAAAGCACCAGGAATGAATGAAAAAAACTGTTAAAAAAAGCTGACCATGTGCATGTTGTGCTCTAGTGAGCTAAAACATAACAACCCAAAACACAGCATATAAATGAGTAACAACTTAATGACATTTGCTTATTGTGTACTGATACTAAAAACTCTCTTCAACCATTCAGACTTCTACAATTTTCATATAAAAACTGTTCAGACTTGACACATTGAACTTACCTTGCGAACGTGTACTCAATCTCACTTAAGTTAGTCACAGCAGGGCTCCAACCATCACCAAAATGCCATGTAATATTCATATCTGTTCCATAGGCCCAGTGGCCAAATCTAATTGGTCGATTTGATTGGCGCTCGGTAACGTTGCTGATGAAACGGATTTCCAGCAACGTGATTTTCGCCACAACGTGAATATCGATTGATGTTGTTGCATTGCTTATGGCATTCAATGCGGTGATACTAACTGCACCTCTGTAAAAGTGGAAATACACTAGGTGAGCAACGAAAAATCTGAGTTGCGTATAGTAGGTAGAGTGCAGGGTGCAGGATCACGTGACTTTGCAAGGGTTCACAATTAAACGTTAATGGATGTAAACACACCAGTATGTGGGTTTTTTCTACAAATAACTTGTTAAAACAATTTTTCTTAAGAATTTCAACTCGTGCATAAAAGTTTTTTTATGCTGCTTATGGGAATGTGAAATACATGAGAATTACTTTATCTAATAAGCCTGTGCTGTACATGGTTATGCTGCACGCAATGTGACATTTTGGCATCGATTTCAGACATTACAATGATTTATTATTTAATCTTCATGATATATACACACACTGCAAGAAAAACTGTGCTAAAGATTTTTGCAAATGTATTTCAATAACTTGAGATATTTGCAAAATTAAGTTCTTAACGGTGTGTTTACATTCTGTCCAGCCTGTGTGTAAACCCCAGTGAACCCAGTTGATCCTGCACCCTGATTCTGGATAAGTTACAAATAATATGAAATAGCAAAAAAAAAACATAAACTGAAAACAAATAAGCAAGCCAGTCCTAAATATTAGAAACAAGCCCACCTGCCAGAAAAACAGAGACATTTAGAAACAAGCCCACCTGCCAGAAAAACAGAGACATTTAGAAACAAGCCCACCTGCCAGAAAAACAGAGACATTTAGAAACAAGCCCACCTGCCAGAAAACAGAGACATTTAGAAACAAGCCCACCTGCCAGAAAAACAGAGACATTTAGAAACAAGCCCACCTGCCAGAAAACAGAGACATTTAGAAACAAGCCCACCTGCCAGAAAACAGAGACATTTAGAAACAAGCCCACCTGCCAGAAAAACAGAGACATTTAGAAACAAGCCCACCTGCCAGAAAAACAGAGACATTTAGAAACAAGCCCACCTGCCAGAAAACAGAGACATTTAGAAACAAGCCCACCTGCCAGAAAACAGAGACATTTAGAAACAAGCCCACCTGCCAGAAAAAACAGAGACATTTAGAAACAAGCCCACCTGCCAGAAAAAACAGAGACATTTAGAAACAAGCCCACCTGCCAGAAAAACAGAGACATTTAGAAACAAGCCCACCTGCCAGAAAAACAGAGACATTTAGAAACAAGCCCACCTGCCAGAAAAACAGAGACATTTAGAAACAAGCCCACCTGCCAGAAAAACAGAGACATTTAGAAACAAGCCCACCTGCCAGAAAAACAGAGACATTTAGAAACAAGCCCACCTGCCAGAAAAACAGAGACATTTAAAAACAAGCCCACCTGCCAGAAAAACAGAGACATTTTATTGAAAAACTAAATAAAAACCATATGGAAAGAATATTGATCAACCTTGTCTTAAATTCTATGAGGCAGTTATACCTTCCAAACGTCTGAAAGGAATATCTAGCCTCCGGTTCCAAAGTGGTAGGGAAGAAAGGACGGACACCTCGGGTGGGTCGTGGCTCCTTGAAGTTCCAGCGATACGTTGTGACGATACCTGAGTACTCTGGCTCCGCTCGGACTCTGTACAATACTTCGTCACCCAAGGCAACCGTCTGGCTGGCAACCAGCAGAGAAATTCCTGCACAGTACAAAATTGAAGATTTCATATTTGGGCCTTTCTGCATTCTGGTAAAATGGGGTTTTATGCATGTGCGTAAAGTGTTGCACCAGATTACACTGTGCAGTACACAAAGGCTAATCCGGGATGACACTCTCCGCTTAAAAAATTTAATTTAAGGAAAGTTTAATGTAATAAAAAATCCTGTCTGACAATAAAGTAGGGTCATCCATAAGCCTGTGCGCGCTACACAGACTTATCTGGGACGACACTTTACGCACATGCATTAAGGAAGATTTTCCACAGTGCAACTCATTTATTTCATGATAAACCCTACAAAATTGTAAATTCTGTTCAGAAGTATTTTGGTTTACATAATTAACATGAAATTAATGTCATAATGAGATAAAAACAATAGATACACAGGTTAAAATTATCAACACAAAATTTTTCAACACTTTCAAACTGTTACATATTTTTTGCACAGCTTTTTACAATAAAAAAGAAGCTTGGTACAAAAAGATGGTAAAATCCATTGTTGAGCTTCATTTTAACTTCTTTCAATATTGTTTAATATGTACACATCTTAATCAGTGTCCTCCAGAAGAATTTGAGTTTCCAGTTATATTTTCAAAGTAACCGGCGACTACAAACCTGAAGTATTTGTGCCATTTTAATTGATATTTTTGGGAAAAGTAGTCGGCATCTACCGTGAATGTAACCAGCGAAATCGCCGGCTGCCGGTACTTACAGAGAACACTGATGTTTATATGTGGAGACAAGAAATTGCTGCCTCATCCGAGATGATCTTTTTGAGGTCAACAAAAAAAGGGTACCTTGTATTGCATAGTTGATGTTAACCTCTATGGACTTAACAAGAGATTTCACATGGTTTTTCGCTGTAACGTACACTGTATACATGCCAGGTGACATGTACTGATGAGTGATAACAGAACCTGAAAGAGAGAATAATTTTATTCAATGGATTGATGCAAACCATATTTTTTTTATTTTAAGGAAATGCAACTCTAAGATGGGGTACAACTTAGGCGTCCATTTTGTTGCTTTTATCAATGGCTTGATTATAAGACAGGGTTAAACATTATCATAAAAATCTCAGAAATTTCAGTCACTCTTATTAGTCCCCAACCTTTAATGAAAATCTCAGATAAGTATTCCTGTCTTATAATCAACAAAAGATGTGTTTATCAGAAACACAATGCCCCCTACTGTACCGCTTTATTTTAATTATTATTTTTTGACTATATCCCTTTGGATTATATCATTTGGCAGGTACAGATCATTTTCACGAGGGAAGAATTTTTTTTTATTACTTACCTTGTGAAAATGATCTGTACCTACCAAATGATAAATATAAATTATCTCCCTTTAAAGCTTGTTACTTCCCTTGGATTTGTTTTTGACCTTTGACCTTGAAGGATGACCTTGACCTTTCACCAATCAAAATGTGCAGCTACATGAGATACACATGCATGCCAAATATCAAGTTGCTATCTTCAATATTGCAAAAGTTATGGCCAATGTTAAAGTTTTTGGACGGACAGACTGACAGACGGTTCAAATGCTCTATGCCACCCTACTGGGGGCATAAAAACATATGATATTCTGTTGAACAATCATTATCAAAGAAAATAAATGAGACATTTTTATTTATTTTATACATACAAGAAAATCTTTGATCAAACTGAATTTTTTACTCAATAAACCTTACTCAAAGACAAATTGAAATTTTAACTTGAACTCCATATATTTAATATATTTAAACATGATTGGCAAACCGATAAGCTCAACATATGATAATTTGAATTTGAATGTCTCTTTAGCTTCTTATTCTTGTTAAATCATCACAACAACATTGATCAACTACCTTGTCACATTCATATAAGAGCAAAAAACTTCTAACCGGCTTTCACAATATCTGACTGATCACCCAGTTTCCAGTCAAAAGTCACATTGGTTCCAGACGTAACATTTGCGCACATTCTAATAGTCTCTCCAACCTTCCCAATGTACCTGCAATGACAACAGTTATTACATGTCTAGGTTAACAGAAAATAAACTAAAGTGTTAACAAGGTTTTACTATAGCTGTATTAGGAAAACTGCCCATCCCCCTGGTGGCCATATTTTTCAATGGACTGGAACTATTTTAAAAACTCAACCAAGCAATCATTGAGACCAATCTTATGACCAAGTGTCATGTAGATTGGACTATAAGTGTTACTTCTAGTGTATTAACAAGGTTTTACTATCGCCATATAAGCAAACCTGTCCAGCCCCCCTGACGGCCATGTTTTTCAACGAAACGGTACCATTTTAAAACTCATACGAGATATCATTAAAACAAATGTTCTGACCAAGTTTCATGAAGATTGAACTAAAAATAAAACTTCTAGATTGTTAACAAGGATTTACTATAGCCATTTAGAGAAAACTGCCCAGCCCCCTGACAGCCATGTTTTTCAACTAACCGGAACCATTGTCGAACTCAGCTGAGATTTTATTGGGACAAATGTTCTGACAAAGTTTCATGAAGATTTGACAATAAATGTGACTTCTAGAGTGTTAACAAGCTTTTTCTTTAATTTGACCTAGTGACCTAGTTTTTTACCTCTTGTGATCCAGTTTTGATCTCGACCAAGATGTCATTGTGACAAATCTTCAGACCAAGTTTCATGAAGATCAGACAATATATGTGGCCTCTAGAATGTTAACAAGGCAAAATGTTGACGATGGACAACAGACAAAAGGTGATCCCAAAAGCTAACCATGAGCGCTTTCCTAAAAATAAGCTTAAATATGATAACCTCAAATACGTTCATCAAATTTTGTGAAGATCGATGGAAAACTGAGTCGAAAACGCTAAGAGACCCGATAATGATCATTCAAGGCCCATCACTCAACAATTGCAATATATACGCCCCTCAGTGTAGGAAAAGAGTGCTTTTTGAAGGTGCATTTATTGTTGGCCAAGATGAGTCTATGCAGTCAGCGCAGGCTAATCAGAGTCGACACTTTCTGAATTCATGGAATTTTTCGTGAAATAGGAGTCTCTAAAGCAAAAATCAAGTCTAAGCAGAAAGTATTGTGCCTGGTTAGCCTGTGTGGACTGCACAGGCTAATCTGGGACGACACTTTACAGCATGCATTAAACCTGGTACTCCCAGACCAAGAGTCATATTTGGATATAGGGCTGCAACGAATCCAAAAAAATTGTTCGGATCCGAATCCGAATCCAAATATGGTTTCTTACAGTTTTTCGGATCCGGATCCCTCATATAAAAGAAAATCAGAAGTTTCTGTCTAAATTAAAGAAATCAATGGTTTTAGAAGTATAATTTGACAAAAAAACATTAAACATTTATTAAAAAAAAAAACATAACAAAGTTCTCGTTTAACATTGTAGCAATGTCAAAATAAAACCAAACCTTAACAATTATTCACTTAATAGTTTGTTTGTTAACATAATTATGCTTTTCACTGTTCATACAGTTTGATGTTTGTTTTCACAAAAATTAGCATTTCAACATTGTCCGGGTCCAGGCAAGCCCTATGAGCACTGGCGAGATCTCCTGCTGTGAAGAAGACTCTCTCACTGGGCAGTGAGGGTCCTTGCATCACAAGATAGTATTTAAACTTAGTAGATGATGCTTTCAAGTTTCAAGACATAAAAATTTACATGATGCAGGAACTCAATTGGACAGGTCACGATATTATGCAAAATTTACCTGAATAACATTCCAGACACACTGGATCCACTACCGTTGTTTTTATTACAACTCAGAAAGACAATAAGGATTGAAAACTTACTTATTGCCATTATGAATTATATTTGTAATGTGTAAATCCTCCATGATTTCGAATTAGTTTTTCTCTGTCGCAAATGACACTCTAATACAATAAAAGCCGAAGGATCTCGAATGATCTGCTTTTTGACTGTCACACGTCAATAAATATCGACTAATATACGTTTCTTTTATCTTTTAAATGGAACCAGTCTGAATAAAAAAACAATACTCCTGAAAACAGCTCTAGGTTACATACAACTATAAAAATGAATATTTGGAACCGAAATTTCCGGGGGTGGATCTGTACCCGCGAATCTGAAGTAGGATTCGATATCATCGGATATTTCGGGTACCCGTTGCAGCCCTATTTGGATAGAAAATTCAAAATAATGTGTCACAATGCTTGGTCATACTGGATAAATAGAGAATAATAGGTTAGTGTTGATTATAGATCAGGTTTATCATGCAAGGCTTAGAAAACAAAAAGCACGAGCCTTGGTGAGTGCTTTTTTGTTTTCGTGTCGAGCAGGATAAACCTGATCTATAATCAACACTAATCTATTATTCTATTTTTCCCGTGTTTTATTCACTTAAGCTTTATATTTAAACAAAATTAGTTTAACTGGATGATTTCGCTGGATTTATGACGTCATTTTGTCGAAAAAATGACGTCATTTCGTGCCGTTGATTATAGCAGAAATTTAATCAACGGGGCTTTGATCAACCCAAATTGCTGTAAAAGTGGGATAAAAATGTGTAGTACCTGCTGTTCCTGGTGTCGTCAAGGTTACAGATGTGAAGGTCAACAGGCGGCCTTTGAACCCAGAACGACCTTGACAGCTCAGCAGTACGGTTGCCAAGGGGATTATAGGCAGTCACAGAGACTGTGTACTCTCCAACTGAAATAGAATAAGAGGATATGCCTGATTGCCATATGATATAAATTTTTGTTCTAAAAATTAATAATTTGTTATGAGGGCTGCATAATCATTTTAACAAAATTCTTGAAAGGAAATTGTATTCATACATACAAACTTAATACATCTTTGTTTAAGTGCTGACTTCTTAACCTACTGAAATACTGTCTTTCATTCCAGACATACTTTTTTTGTAAGGACTTTATGTCGAACAAAACTTTACAAGACATATGTTAGTAACGAGACATTTCCACCTAATTTTCGTCATGCTAATTAAATAAAGCAAATTCAAGTGAACTAAGCCCTACCTGCAGAGTAGACATGTGTGGCCTTTGCAAACATAGTCACCCCAACGTTCATGTGGGAGGCTTGTTCACCCGCCACTTCCTTAGTGTGTCCGTCTCCATAATCAAATACATAGCGTACATGAGAACCCGAAGACCTGAAAAATAAGTCAATATACGCTACACACGTAGAACTTGAATAATTGTGTTTCCAGTATGACAATTAAACATTTATTTTTAAGTATTTTCTTAACTTGTTAATTTACAACCTAGTGTGACCAATGGCTTTCATCAGTTTTTTATGGTTTGTATAGCTTTTCATATTATCTCCTGATGATTTTTAATGGTGATGTACATGTGAATACTCTGGGCTTTTGATCTGTTAATGAAAAAGGTTTGTGCAGCTTTTGCTTTCTTGTAGTGAGTATTTAGTATTAACATTGAATTCAATCAATTCGGATAAAATGAAATTACAAGACTAAAAATATCCATGGTTAAGCAGCATCAAATTATTGTATCTAATAATGTTAAGCAGATAAGCAAGACGGATATTATGGCACATACAAACCTCTCCTGAGATTACAAACACCAGTTTCTGAAGATTCGACCTGGTGATCTAGTTTATGATCCCAATTAAGCCAGATTAAAACATGGCCTTTATATTGTCAATATAAACCTTCTTACCAAGTTTCACAAAGACTGAAACATTAATGTGGCCCTAGAGTGGTAACAAGTTAGTTTTTTTAAGATTTGACTTGGTGAACTAGTCTTAGGATGCATGTGACCCAGTTGACGACGCATACCTTCACAATGACTGACATGGGACATGATGATTACATTTACTCACTTGAGCACAGAGTTAAACCCTTAACACATGATTAAGTAATTTAAATTACATAACATACTTGGCCTCTAGTGTCACAGGAGTCGAGGAATTTCCAACTAGTGCAGAGGCGTTAAGGTCAGAGTACAGTTTAAGTAGATCAATGGCATCGACGACCAGGAACTTCCAGTCGAGCGCCCGATAGATTCCCGGAGGAGGGTAGTGTTTCCCAGTAACGTTCAGGGTGACGCTGTAGTCTCCAGACATGCTGTAGGGGTGCCTAGCTACGCTGGTTTGATTCAGGTAGCTGCAGGTACAAAATTATTATTTATAATTGTAAAAAAAGTAAATAAAATATATATTATATGTAACTATATGTAATATATTGCAAAAATGTACATATTGTAATAAATAAAAGATAATTATAAAATAAGTAAAAACGAACTTTTATATGCTTGTATGCTTATGTTACATTTCTGGCAGAGTTGTCATTATTAAATGACTGTAGATAATATTATTTATAAATGTTGCTGCAGATCTTAAAAATATTTGAAGGAATTATTACAAGACAACTAGCTTATTCTTTTAAATTATAATTCAGCATGCCATTCTTTTCATCATGAAATCCAACAATTCCAAACAAGTACTTAACCCTTTGCATGCTGGGAAATTTGTCGTCTGCTAAAATGTCGTCTGCAGAATTTCTAAAATTAGCATTTTCTTCTATTTTTTTTTCAAAGAATACTATCAGAATAGCAAACAGTTTGGATCCTGATGAGACGCCATGTTCTGTGGCGTCTCATCTGGATCCAAACTGTTTGCAAAGGCCTTTAAAACTCGGTTCCCGCACTGAAAGGGTTAAACACACTCATGTACAATTTCCATTGCAATTAATTATGACCATGAAAACAAGTTTATTTCAGTCTGTAAAAAAACACCTTATTATATATCACCTCTTGAAAACTCCTTGGAGACTAGAAGCTATTGTTGTTGTTGTTTTTGCACATACAGTGGCATCTCTGGTTATGGTTTTTAAAGGACAATATTATAACAATCAACAAAACTGGAAAATGTTGCCAAATTATGTCTGGTACTACAGAATACAGCATAACTGCCTTTACTACATCATGCACTGGACAACAAACTTACTGTTTCACTATGGTGTCTCCAATTAGATCAGAGAAGTTCCAAACGAAGCCGACATCATCCGGACCGCCTTCAACACTTGCCATGACAACAGCTTGACTGGGCGTCTTCAAGATTTTCGGTGACCTTGCTTTCAAGGTCACAGACAAAATCGGATTGAACACTTCAGTAACAATAATACAAGACTGACTGGTTGACACATTGACTGTCACATTGAAACTTTCCATCTCCCTATAGGTATGATTGAAAAGCACAATCTGATCAACAACTAGGTTGTGTGAGCAACAGTTCATTGCTGCCATCACCAAAATTGACGGCAATCTGCGTGAAATTCCCGCCAGTAATGTTGATCTGAAAATGTGTTGGTTCATCAACAAGGCCCCCAATGATACGTAGGTCAACATGACTGGGCGAGGTCACTTCCTGTCCAGTTGCCCACTGGTGACGATCAGCTCGGCAGTCAAAGGTGTGGGGGTCACATCGTTGAAGGCAGACACAGTCAATTTGTATACACCTGGCACTGGCACGTCGACTTCATACTGAAATAAAATAAAACATGCTTAGATTTTGCTCAAAGATGCATTGAAAATATCAGCATCTGCAATGTCAACAAGACACAGGGCATTAACCATTATACATTATGAGCCAGTAACTTTGTTGAGGAAGTAGAAATAAACAAAGATTCCGTAGATCAATCATCATCTCTCTAAATCAAGTTCAATGAAAAAAAATAATTCTTTATAGCATTCTCATTATCTATAATGCTATTTAATTATCTTAAGAAAATGGGTTTCATCAATTCTATCAAATTTAAATTATCTCTAATTGTATGAATCAATTCTATCAATTCTTAAGTACATATTTTGTTTATTCAGGATAGTATATATATACAGTCGAACACTGCAACATTTACTGAACAATTCTTCACAATCAAATAACTTGTCCAAATATCTCTTTGCAGACATCATTATTGAAAACAATTAACTGCACAATGATAATTATTACAGGGTACTTAAGCTTTTTAACATTTAACTTTCAGCACTTACGAATACATGACTATTAAGTATTACAAGGTTCCTGTTTATTTGACATTGGTTCCTGATGCTTCATAAAAGTGCAATTTTTGCCTTTCAGAAAAAAGCAAAATCATGTTCTAGCATACATAATGCTGAATCCATATTTATTGCTCGAGAAATTTGAACATTTTACATGATTAATATGCTAGTTCCAAAAACATTTTCTAGGAATTTGATGTTTCATAACTAAAATATGGTTGTTCTGTTGCAATAAATCATCAATTAAAACTGCGTCTGATTACATTCTGCAAAATCATGAGCAGTATAGGAAAGGAGGCAAAATTTTCAGAGATATTGGATACTGAACACTTTGTTAACACCCAACAATTTTGGAGAAACTTTAGGGGATTTCATTTTAACATAGAGAAATTGTATATTCATCTCCTATTTTATTGCAGTTTGACAATTGTCTCACAAACTTTGTGTGCGATATAAATCTGACCAGAAATTGTTTTCTGCGACGTTTGTAAAAAACAAGAAAACGTCGGAGACAGGAGATGCTCCCCAAAGGTTGTTTTTTTACACAAAATTGCACTATATATTCAGATAAAAGGAAACGCCTTGAAGGGCATAACTTTGGACAAAATAATACGATGGATGGTTTAGCAACTTAAAAATTTCAAAGGGCTATAACTCTCTAAATAAATCATCTTACCAGAATCCACAAATAACATGCGCATCTCCTCAAGGTAGTTAAGCTTCCCATAAAGCTTCATTGAATTCCAGTCAGTAGTTGGGGAGAAATAGCCCAGACAAGAATTGCACTATATGTACAGTTTATAGAAAATTTCAAACGGCCATAACTCTGTGAAAAATCATCCGACCATAACCGGCTGATAATTTGCACATCTCCAGTTGGTAGTGAAGCTTCCCATAAAGTTTCATTGAATTCCCGTAATAAGTTGCTGAGAAATATAGCTCGGACAAGAATTGCATTATATGTACAATGGAAAATTTCAAAGGGCCATAACTCTGTGAAAAATCATCCAACAAAAACCGGCTGATAATATGCTCATCTCCTCTTGGTAGTGAAGCTTCCCATAAAGTTTCATTGAATTCCCGTCATTAGTTGCTGAGAAATAGCCCGGAAAAGAATTGCACTATATGTACAGTTAATGGAAAATTTCAAAGGGCCATAACTCTGTGAAAAATCATCCGACCAGAACAGGCTGATAATATGCACATCTCCTCTTGGTAGTGAAGCTTTCCATAAAGTTTAATTGAATTCCGGTCATTAATTGCTGAGAAATAGCCCAGACAAAAATTGTGCACGGATGGACACACAGACGGACAGACGAAGCGGCGACTATATGCTCCCCCCCCCCAAATAAATTATGGGGGAGCATAAAAAAGGCGATACAATTGCTTTTTCACTGCCATGCAGAACACTATAAGCAAATGTTGACTGGTTACTCACAATATCAGTTGGAGCCAGGAGGCTGTTGTTACAGAATGTCCAGTTATAGAGGACATTTGTACCAGTCTGGACCTCCACACGCCAGCCCTGGGTCCACCCGTACTCTGCACTCCTGAAATTACACAAAATTACTGCTCTTTATAAGACATGACGTTGTGCACATAATTTTGCACACTGGCAACATAACAATAACTATTGCTCTTGGTTCATAGTGAAGTCAAAATTCATAAGGTTTTAGTCACTTCAATATCAGATTCAAAACCCACAACAGTACAATTGGATACTTTTCTAACGCAACACTTTTCAAACTTAAATATCTCAATTATGAGTAAAGATTTTTATTTAATAATTTTATGTTTTTCTGGTTTAAGAAACCACCTCAAATGAGGAAATTGAAATAAATGTAGAATGATATTGCGTTTCACCATTTCCACGTGCAAAAAGATGAAACCATACATACAATTTTATTGTACCCCACGTGCTAAGCTTATAGAGTCAAATTATTACATGTAAAATTTTGATCATAATCTTAACTCACAACTGAAATATTTATGTTTTAAAAGTGTTGAGTTGGAAAAGTCTTCAAGTGTACACAATATAGTCTACTTTGACCATTTTGTTTGCAGCTGCAAACTTATTCAATAAGGAAAAATAGCAAGAACATTTTGTTCCTTCTTTATGATTATTTAAAGACATATATTTTTTATTTCAATTGATTGTGTTCCCAAAAATTAGTAATTGATTGTGTATGGAATATACACCCTCAGTAACTTCATACCATACCAGAGTGAAGCTCCAGTATGGTATGAAAGTACAAAGGGTGTATATTCCATACACAATCAGTTAATAACTGTGTAACCTTTACATCTCCACCGACTACTCAATAACTTGGGGTGTATGGAAATTTCTTTGGGTGTATGGAAAATACACCATGGGCATGTGACCGCTCTAAGCCAATTGGAGTCATTTTTGTAGGAGGTGTGATATTACAACATAAATGCTTTTCCTATTAACTTTCTTATCTTTTGATATCTTATCTTCTCTTTAATATGTTTTTTCTTTTTGTTTGAGCACAACTTTAAATGTAACACCTAGTCATACTGTTTTTAGAACAATGGTTTTGTTGTTCTAGTTTTAGTTAAGACAGCAACATACTGGTAACACATTTTAAACAACAACCTTTGTTGTGTGCTCAAGTTTAAGTCAAAAACATATTTCACAAAAATTCAAACAAAATTCCCTTATTGCACCAAACATAACAATCCAAATAAATTGTAGTTACATTATGTCTTTTTCATCTTTTTTTTCAAAAAAAAATTCAACAGATTCAAATAGAAAAATCAAAATAAATTGTACTACATATGATCTTTTTCTCTCAGATTTGTTTTCTAAAAGGGTAGCCATGGCAACACTGGTTGATTTATCAATGTTTCAGAGTAGAGCACATTACTTCCTGATAACAACAATACACTTTCAATTAGAGGATTTTTACTATCTCTGTGGCGCCCAGGATCTGCTATCAAGGCACTTCACCTTTGATAAACTCCCTAATTAGGAACCATAAACCTCACAGTAAAATAACCCCTGTGAACCTGTAAATTCTGACTGCAAACCCGTAAATTCTGACCAGTGTAAACACACTATTAATCTGGAAAGCAATGAGACAGAGAGCTGCCTGACTGACACCTATAGCATGTGCTGGTGAGGTTTGTGGTAAAATGGAAGAGACTTCTGTTTTATCCTGGGTTGTTTCTTTCATTACAATTCTTCAAATGTTCATGAAAAGCCAAATGTCCACTCTATAGGCTGTGACCCTCCATGCCAAATGTCCACTCTATAGGGACCCTCCATGCCATATGTCCATTCTATAGGGACCTGCTTATAATGTTAATTGAGTTCTGTTATTTCGATATTCTATGCGATAAAGAAAGCTCAACAATACACTACTAGAAATCTTTAACTTCAATTATTTTGTCCAACATGTATATAATTGTCTTTACAAACTGGTGTTTTACTAAATATTGTGCCCATAGACATGACCATACATGTAATCATTACTTTTATGTAACTTAGCGTGTTATAAGTAGTTTTCTCTGACCACTATATCTCATTTGCATAAAAAGTAACTTGTATGATGTCTGCGACATAAAACAAGATGTAAGAGGCATCAATAAACAAATATTTGTCACCGTGGTTACTTTCTGTCCTCGTAAATGAAGGTCTCTTCACCCTTATGTTTGTTTTCCTTGCAAGTATTTAAAATAATTTTAAAAATTATTTTAAATAATTCGAAAAAGTAAAGACATTGAATGGAAAATGTCATTTCAAAATGGATATTTGTAGATTTCAGGTTTAAATTATGTTGTCCATTTTTTGACATAAAATTACCAAGAATGAAATGATATTGGCAGCAATAGATGTTTTCTTGCAGATTCAACAAGTAGGTCAGAAATGTTTGTTTATATACAAAAGTCAGGGGGCATAAACAAAATATGAAAAGAATAGCCGACCCGCGAGAATACCGGATTAGAGTATTACATCAACACCACAAGTATCTTATACAAGAATCAAACACATATTGAATAAATTGTAAAAAAATAAGGGACAGTTTAAATTAATATAATGATCCTAAAGATCCAGTCTCTTGTTCCATTTTAAATATAATCCTATTAATGTGCCCATAACCTTTGCATCAATATAGGATGTTACTAGTAATAAACTTTATGTGCAGGAAACTAGAGCTTCTTCACAGACATGACGAATACCCCCACATGCCTCATTGACACATTTTGCATGTTGTCTTAAGAAAAACACAGCGGACACCATGCTCAATTTTTAAAATGCACTAAGTTACCCCGTGACCTAGTTTTTGACCCGGCATGGCCCATGTCTGAACTTGACCTACACATCATCTAGATACAACTTCTGACCAATTGTGGTGAAGATCTGATGTAAACTACTTGAATTAGAGAACGGTCACCATGTGCAATGTTTAAAACGCACTAAGTGACCCCGTGACCTAGTTTTTGACCTGCCAGGACCAATGTTCGAACTTGGCCTAGACATCATCTAGATACAACTGCTGACCAAGTTTGGAGAAGATTGGATGAAAACTACTTGAACAAGCATTTGACCTTTGAACTCCATGTGTGACCGTGACCTTGGAGATATTGACGTACTTTTTTCACACGACAAACCGTCCCATGATGGTGAACAAATGTACCAAGTTATTTTAAAATCTTAAGATAAATGACATAGTTATGGTCCGGACAAACTTTCGGTTTAAAACACACTGAGTGACCGGTGACCTAGTTTTTAACCCTGCATGACCCATATTCGAACTTGACCTAGACATCATCTAGATACAACATCTGACCAAGTTTGGTGAAGATACGATGAAAACTACTTGAACAAGAGAGCGGACACTTAATACGGACTGACCGACAGACCGACCGACAGACAGAAAAGCTCACTCCTATATACCCCCCTAAACTTGGTTTGTGGGGGTATAATCATATCAGCAATATTGATATAAGGTTTTCATTGTTATATTGACAATAACTATATATTGTTAACTAGGTCCTCCCTTAATCTAATGTTTTTGATTATATTTACATCCCTCAATTTAAGATATTGTGTACATTTTACACAATGTTAAGTTTAATCCATATTAACATTTTACATTAAAACTTATATAGTTCCCTGAGCCTTAACTCTTGCCTTGAGTAAATATATACCATGTTTATCTGTCAACATATTGATTATTGACAAATTTATAAAATTCACAAGATGTGTTTGTGAAACACTATGTCCCCCCATATATTTGACCTTTGATCTTGAAGGATGACCTTGACCTTTCACCACTCAAAATGTGCAGCTTCATGAGATACACATGCATGCCAAATATCAAGTTGCTATCTTCAATATTGCAAAAGTAATGGATAATGTTAAAGTTTAACGCAAACAAACAACAAACAGACAAACAGACAGGGCAAAAACAATCAATATTATAATAAGACTGGGGGACATAAAAATCATTTATAAAGCGTTCTTTTAACATTTTAAACCCAATCGTACTGTAAATAGCTAAATTTGGTTTTAAGATATGGCTTCTTTATCAAATAATGTAGGACACTATACACCATCGCATGACCGGATATCATCAGACATTTGCGACTAAGATTGAAGTTCAATGTTTAATGATAGAAAATATCAATAGTGACAAAAATGGCTTCCAACATGGAGGGTTCAAACCATAGAGGATGTGACTTTATTTTTGACTTTTCTTGTTTCACCTGTCAGGAAAATGATAGAAACACAGAGACTGATGTGGTTGAACAAGAGAAATGTAAGAAGCACCGGAAAGAAAAACTGACCATATTCTGTGAGGATCACAGTGAGCTGATATGTCATGTCTGCCATTTCCATAGTCATCAGTAAGTACATATGCACTTGTTATGAAGATGTTTTTTTAAATGCCTTTACCAATTTTTAGCCATCATTTATTTCTCCCAAGATAGTTAATAACTCACAAGAGTGCCAGAAACTTATTTTTTCAACTGTCTTATGTTAATTGTATTCTTGATTTGGTTGAATATTGATTTTTAACCACAGCATCACTCATAAAACAAGAGATTATTGGAAAATGGAGCAAAGCCGTACCTGTTGCCTTGACCTTTGATCTCTTGACTTCACAATCATGATGGGACATTCTTCATAAAGACAAAACCAGCATACTGATTTAAATGATGCTAAGAGATTTCAAGATATAAATATAAATAAACAATTGTAATCCATCAAGCACATGTGACCTTGACCTTTGACCTCTTGACCTCATTATCATTTTTCTTTCCTCCTATTAGGGGTATTCCACTATGACCCGATTCCCCTCGATTTGTCCAGATTTCCAATATTTTGAGGTCGGGAACATTCGTAGCTCAATCGTAACTAGTTGTGGGCTGGTCATAAGTGATTCCTGCAACTCGTGAGCTCCCGAAAAATTCTGGCCAGCTTTAAAACGTGTTTAAAATTTGGCCAGGACCTACAAGACCAAATTAAATCGTAGTAAACTCATAACAGCGTCGTAGTGCGTTTTTGGCGTCGTAATGGAATCGTAAGTAGGTAATTTGTGACTTAATCGGGAAATCGGTGATCACGTGATCTGTCTACAAATCAGCTATGACTTTGTCAAGGCTATCACGAGTTCACCCCGAGTGAGTTGCGAGCCCGCTAAGATTCTCGCAATTTAGATCAAAACTCTCACGAGTTCATCCCGAGTGAGTTGCAAGCCCGCTAAGATTCTGGGATTTAGATAAATATCAATAGATATTGGCACCTATTTCATGGGTGCGTTGGGTGAGGTTCTAGCTTAATCCTGACCGATCTGCATTGTTCATAGTACAGTCGCAGTAGATTCTTACCTATCGTAGTGAAGTCACGACCTTATTCGCAAGACTTCAACCGAACCCCATGATTCATTGTAAACCAATCGTACCAGTGTCGTTACTAAATCGTAGACTGTCACGAGTCTTCCCAATTCAATAAATGTGATACATCGTTGCAAATCGTGGGCTTGTTTTCGTAGTGATATAGGGCCATAACAAGTATAGCAATATAGATGTGAAAGCATTCTCTAGATATCATGCAGAAAACAATTTTTTCATACAAAGTACAAAGTTATATGATCTCGACCTTTAACCTTGTGATCTCAAATTAATCAATCAAATTTGTTGAATTGATATCCCCTGCCAAATAAATTTTGTTTTTGGATGGGAGCAAATCCTTTAAATGGAATCTTCCGCGGCGGATAAAAACGTATTTTCCACCCATTTAACCACTATACAGATTTTCATAATCACAGGTCAAGATGTTCTCAAAATAAATACAGTGCAAAAACAAATTTTATGCTCCAAACTTAAGTGACCTTGACCTTTGACTTTGCAACCGGTTTTTAGAAACATAAGTTTTTAAAGATATTTTGTGTGACAAAATAATATGATACAACATTAATTGTAGATCTAAAAATATTAACCATCCTTTGGAAAACACATACATGATTTAATTTGATGTTTTTGTAGAAAATGCAGTCATTTGGTACTAATATCTGACAAAGTGAAACAGCTGCATCAAAAAGGAGACTTCAAGCAGTTGTCAGCAACTATTTATGCACAACACCAGCAATTGATACATGAGAAAGATGACTTAGAGGAGAATATTAAGTCTCTTGAGAAATTGTACACGAGAATTCTGGAAGAAATCAATGCTTTACGAAAGACAATTAATGATTCTTTGGATCAACTGGAGAAATATACCAAGAAGGAGTTGGACACATTTCTGGTCACAATGAGAACATCAATTCAAACTGACATTGAAAACTGCACTGAGTCCATCACAAATATTACATGTCATCATGAGGATTTCCTGAAAATAAAAGACAAAAGTGAAGCACTTAGTTTTATCAAGTACAGAAAATGTATTGACCAGTCCCTTAAGGTAGAATCAGTATTACAAGAAATGACAACAAAGACTGAAATGACACTTACCTTTAAGCCTGATACAACCATCCAACAAACGCTGTCCACTCTTTCAGGATTGGGGCAAATACTGAGAACAGTGGAACAATCACACCCTGCTAAAAGGACAACACAGAACACGGATAGCAAACCTAAAGAAACCAGCCAGTCTGACCCTGGACACCAAACAACTTCAGGATTCAAGGTAAACAAATCCCATCCAGAATCTAGAACATCTAGAAGTTCTAGCCCTGGAAACAGAACAAGTGATCTGACCAAGTCAGGCCAAGTATTTGATCCAGTATCAAGTTCATCACACCAGCCGGTCCAGGGATATCAACCAGGGGCAGTAAACAGGTCTGATCAAATCATAAAAGTGAAGAGTAGTAATAAGTACAGTGTGAAGATTCAGGGTGATACAAAAACATGCAGAATAAGTGGTTTCTGTGAGACAGCTTCTGGAGAACTCCTCATCGCAGACTGGTACAACAATAAAGTGAAGCTCATGGATCAAAACTACAAGGTGGTGTCCCACTGTGACTTGCCGGGTAATCCATGGTCAATGTGCAGCATTGACTCCAGTCTGGTGGCGATCAGTATTCAGCATGAAAAAGGGGTCCAGTTTATCAGAGTGACCAATGGTCAGTTGATAGAGGACAGGATACTGAAGCTCCAACATGAATGCTGTGGTATTGCCCATCAGCA
This sequence comes from Dreissena polymorpha, assembly GCF_020536995.1. Classification (NCBI taxonomy): domain Eukaryota; kingdom Metazoa; phylum Mollusca; class Bivalvia; order Myida; family Dreissenidae; genus Dreissena; species Dreissena polymorpha. The sequence continues at coordinate 54,394,496 of NC_068367.1, forward strand.
TGGTAACCTGTATATTACAGATGATTATGCTCTGTATCTCTATACTCTGGATGGAAGACTGGTGAGGGAGATGTATAAGGATACATCATATCAATGGGGAGGTAATAATTATTCCTATCATTATTCTAATGTTCAAAACTTGTAGGCCCATGCTTCTACTGTCACTGAAATCAAGCTTCACATACCAGTAATCTTATCAAACAAGTTGATGTTTTGTAAATAATGATCAGGACAGCTAGAACCAAATTAATTATCAAACACTTAAACAATGTATCTAAATAAAAGAACCACAATATACACATCCACAATACAACTGTTCTTTATAGTTGTCATTACTTTAAATTATGTTAAATAATAATAGTTATATTAATTACAATTTTATAAAGTGTTTTATGTTTGTACTTCACACATAACAAAATAATAAAAGCTGGGCTATATTGTATATCAAAAACATTAGACTCACTACTTTTTATATCACACCCTTCATTTCCACATAATAACATCTCATCATCACTGTTTTCTATACCACAGTAATGTCCTGTGCAGTGAGTCCAGATGGAGACAGGATATATGTGATCAACAACGACAGTAACCAGCTGGTCACCCTGTCCAGGGATGGCACAGTGATTTCCGCCCTAACTGTATCTGCACTGGGCTCACCAACTGCACTACCTGGCCTACATGTGACAGATTCAGGACAAGTTCTGGTGTGTGGATACTGGTCTGACAAAATCTTCCAGGTTGACAAAGATGGGAGACAGATACTGGCAGAGGTGGTCACAAACAATTATGGTGTGACTCGCCCTATGTCTGTCTACTGCAGTAAGAACACAGGCTCAATCATTGTAGGAATGTGGGACAATAATGACATCATAGTGTTTAAGGCAGAGTGACTGTTGGAAAAGGATGACGTTCATGTATAATAATTCTGAGTAAATCCATGAGACCAACATAATTAACATTACTCTACCTTATATTACGGGACAGGGCAGAATGTCCTGTACTAACAAGATCAACTTGTACTTTCAATTTCCAGGTTGAAAAAGCTCCCCTCCCCACTGCATTTACAGTTGCGTTTATGTGATGCTAGTTTCATCTTCATACCTTATGCTATGGTTACCATATTCCCTTTGTTTTAATTTTTAGTATAGGAACTGCAGCTGGTCTCTTCTGTTGCAAGGCAGAGTCTGTTTGTCAGATATTTCAACAGTTGCTATAATTAATATTAATTAAATGTTAGGGGCCTATCAGGGTCATTATCCACACTATCACAACATCCAAATATGAAAGGGTAGGCAGATTTGAATAAAAGCAAGGAACAGCGAGAATCTGGGGATATGGAATTGAGTGTATACATGTTAAAGTACAAAAAGTGTGAGTGAGTTATTCTTTAATTTAATTGGTGACGGTGTATATATTTATAATTTAAGAGTTTCAATAAAATGTAGTCTATATACTGTGTTGTGACTATTCAAGATATAAACTGTCTCCAAGAAAATTGTAACACCTAGACACAAATTCCACATGTACATTTGCAAGGGCAATAACTGTGCAATGAAAGCATGAGTTACAGTTCTTATATACTGGGCTTCCACTGCTTGACCACTTTGTACACATTAAGTTCTAAGTTGCTACCTCGAATAATTACAAAGACATGCTCTGGAAAAATATAAGTATAAAATACACAAAGGGGGCAATAACTGTAAATATGGCAGCAAGAATAGTGTCTTTGTGAAAGTTACATCCCATCCCCCCAATTAGATTGTGTAATTTTCAAGATATTCTCCAGAAAAAATTAAAGTAAAATAATAAACAAAGACAAATAACTCTTAAAATATGATTGCAAGATTTATGGTCCTTATGCACTGCACATCCCCCAAATGAGATATGTTCTCTATTAAGTTTAAAGTTGTTACCTATTTTTTATTTTTTAATAAGAATTCACAGATTTCACAAAAAATGAAGTTATTTCACAGAATTCACAAAGTAATAAAAAAAGTTATTTTTAAAACAATATGGAAGCAAAAGTAACAGTTTTTCAAGTAATGTGCAAGGAAAAAACATATATGCAAAAAGGGCAATTTTGTATTGGTGCATTTATTTAATACCGTATTTTACCATGCATAGCGCGCAGTTTTTTACCTTCAAATTTCAAAATAAAAATTCAGTGCGCGTAATACATTGACACAACGCTTTCCTGGTTGCTAAATTGCAAAAAATCCATTTCGTAATCTTAAATCTTCACAATTGCCGCCATTTTTTTATTGTAGAAAACTACACCCTATAATGTTATAGACTGAAGGGGCCGTTGTCGAAACAACAAAAAGCGGGAAAGGGTAGGCATGAACGGGGTAGTAACAGTTTTGACAAAAATTAAAAGATGAAAAAATGTCATTGTTGGTGTTTTCACACTTCTTCATTCATTGTTCATTAAAAAAAATCGAGGTATATCAATCCCCGCGTCGTCGCGGTATTGTTTGTTTAAGATTTTGTTGTCATGAAAACTCGTTGATTTACAACGCAAAACGTCTTATTTGAACTGACGCTAATTATTTCAATCATATTTCTCAACTTCGCTTTTGCTTTATTTTGATAATTTAATCCAAATTTTACTGTTAGCAATTCCGAAAATTTGCACTCTATGTGAATTGACAGTTTGACGTCATCAAAGGAAAGCCGCTTCCTGTCTGAAGCAATAAAGCGACAAGTTTCTCGCCGACAAAATTGGCTTCCTTTGTCTAGCAATCAACATGCCGAACTAATCGTGTGTTTGTTCCTCAATGGCAATCGTCCAATTAAATAATAGCACGTGCAAAGCTCCGCCTTCGAACCTTTTGCAGAGAACGGAGGTGGAGTTAAACGGTTAATTGAGCAAGTGTTATACGTTAGTTGAGTTCCAATTTGCCGAAATTTCTCGGCCCTAAGCATTGAAACGACAAATACATTTATCAATGATTTTCCGATCTCTGCATTAATATGCTACCGTGCGAGTATACTACGTAGGTTACAAACCAACAATAGAGATATAGACTCATTTTAGTTTCTTTCAATAGAGACAAACAAATGATATTTGGCTAATGGCTTTACGCCGATAACACCAACTGTATGGAATTGAGCGTTCGGGTGTATTGTTTGTCTCACTATAAATACCGATCAACTAGACGCAGTGACGGCGCGAAATACCGGGTCAAACTGGATTAAATCGGGAACATCTCTTAATGGGGAAATATTTAAGTCGATGAAAAATAAAATGGGATCCACGGACGATTTGCGTAAAATTGGACATTGCGATGTTGCGGGTCAGCAGAAGACTATGTCATACGATGTTGTGAGCGGCAGGTAATGAAAATGTAACGCTGTTCAAATGTGAGGAATAGGTAATAGTGGTTCGAATTTAACACGCAGGGGTCTTGAAAAAACACGCGCAGTGCGCGACAATAAGGACATATACGGTGTTCTCGAGAGAATAATCTTAAAAATTGTCGAAAATATAGTGCTTTGCAACCCATGCTCCTGATCGTATAAACGCTCCCTACTTTAAAACAAAACATTAAGCACCCGAAAAACTCAGATTAAATGATTGCGCAATATAAGAATGGCGGCCATTTTCGGCCCAATTTTCAGGTTTTTGATCTTAATTTTTTTTTTTCTCCATTTTGGCTTTAAAAAATCACATGCGCGTTATACATGGGAGCGCGCTATACATGGTAAAATACGGTAAGCTTAATTTTGCCTTTGAATTAAGTTAAAGCTGGAAGTAATACATATTTCTTCAATCTAATCACTCAGGTCTCACACACTTCTGATAAATACCAGTTGAAGGCTATCTCCCATGAGTACCTCTTGATTTCTGCTAATTAATTGCTATAAATCTTTTTATTTCTGCAAATTGCTATAAATCTTTTTATTTCTGCAAATTGCTATAAATCTTTTTATTTCTGCAAATTGCCAAAAATCATGGTCACTTCTGCATATTTTCAGAAATTTGCATACAGTCTTATTTGAATAGTATATAAATGCGGTTTTGGGAAGAAAAAGGGGAGGAGAACAGATGGATGCTTTTAGTATAGACTATTGAAATCTTGTGCCTTGATATCAACACTTTTACATGTACTTTTCATTACTAATCATAATAGTGTATTTCTTAATGTACTTTTCTTAAATAAATGTGTGATTGTGAAATAAAATTAGTTGAAGACATTTGAGTTCAGATTTAAAAATTGTTCACAAATTCAACGTGGACTGGTGGCAGCAAATTTACGGCTGTTTATTGCCAAAATTGATCCATGTTGTTTTGGGCCATGCACTTAATGACCGGAATGAGAAAACGGTTATAGAAAGTCTTATTTAAAAAGGTGCATACCATTTGTAGTTTTAAATGTAGGATGATAACAAACAAGAGGACCATTATTTCACTTAATTACATGTATGCACAGACACCACTTGTTGAAGAATTGAAATTGTGAACTAGATTTTGAGCCCACTTCCAGATCCAGATTTAACCCATTTATGCCTTTCGTCTAGAAAAAAAGGCCTTGGCGAAGACCCAGTTGAGACGCCGCATGATCAGGGTCTGCACTGTTTGCTTAAAAGGAATTTCTTTAAGAAATATTCTAAATATAGAAATAAATATACTAGACATCCCTAATTTTGGAAATAAATTGATCCAATTTAGCAGGATGGGAGAGTCCACTAGGCATAAATTGGTTAAACATAGCCTTCATATTGTCAAGATAACATTGTGACCAAAGGATAATTATCAAGTTTTGATATCGAGATTAACATTCAGCTTACATATTGCCAAGATAAACATTCTAACCAACCATCATTAAGATTGAGTCATAAATGTAACCTCTAAAGAGGTTACATTGTAACCTCTAAAGAGGTTACAATGTTTTTCCTAAAATTTGATTGTGTGACCTTGAGTTTGTTGCATGTGACCCAGATTCAAATTTGGCCTAGATATTGTCAAGATAACTATTATGACCATAATTGATTCATAAATGTGGCCTTTAGAGTGGTAACAAGCTTTTTCTGACATTTGACACTATGAATTAGTTTTTGGATGCATGTGACCCAAATATGAACTCAGCCTAGTAAATGTCAAGACAAAACCATTGCAATCAAGTTTCATAAAGATTGAGTCTTAAATGGCTTCAAGACGGCTCTATGACAACTAAAACACTCTTTATAACAAGAGCTGTAAGAAGACAGCGCGCTCGACTATCATAACAAGTTTCATAAAGATTGAGTCTTAAATGGCTTCAAGACGGCTCTATGACAACTAAAACACTCTTTATAACAAGAGCTGTAAGAAGACAGCGCGCTCAACTATTAGAGTGCTTGACAGTATAACGTATGCCATCATGGGGAAATTGTTCATATTCAATAAGATCAAGGTAATATAGTCATATTCAAACTTGAACAGGACCATAATTGAAACATATTGATCTCTTATGTTTTAAAGAAGTGGTACATTAAAGACGATTCTGAGTTCAGGTATATTTTCAACAATCTATTGAACATTTGTAAAGACATAAAACAAACTTATAAGATTATATTTCAAGTTTGATAGCAATAGCTTGGCTGAGATGGTAAGTGAAATACAAAAACTAAGCTACACTGCATTTTTCTCAGGTAATTCGATCATAAAATGATATTACTTTTTATTGTTTTATTTTAATCATAAAATATTATTACTTATTATTGATTTATTTAATGATCAGAAAATAAGATAAATTTTTAATGAATATTTTTATTATTGTAAAATAATTACTTTTCATTCATTTAATTTATTATCAGAAAATAATATAACGTCTCATTGATTGATTTTGTTTCAGGCTGTGTGTTATCCTTAAGAAACAAAAGCATTCTTTGTACAAAATACCAATAGCACAGAACTTGAATAATGCAATATACAGTTATTAGATCAGACCTTAAATAATGGAATCATATGGGGAAAATTACTTTAATTTCATAAGCAAAAGTCTTTTTTAAAGGCTTATTTAAAACGCTCTTGCGTCCATTTCAGGGGACAAGAATCAGTCCTTGGTGTCCTTGGGAGATGTAAAGAATGCTCCAACTGTGTGTCTCTAGGCGGACTATGCCATGGCAACCTGTGTTTTGATTTTGTATCTAATTGTCATTCATGTCTTCCTGCTTCACATTTCAAAATAAGAAACAACCCTACAAAGCTCGATCATTGGTGTCAATTGCAAAGACAACCCTACAAAGCTCAATCATTGGTGTCAATTGCAAAGTCTCTTAAATACAACAAAATGAATAAAAATGCTTTCCAACTTAAAATTCTTTAAAAAAAAATTCTATCTGAAATATAAAATCCTCAACACCACCTACAGGTTACTAAACTATAAAACATAAATTGGTTGCACAAAACTCATTTTAATGCAATATCAAATGAAAATATTAAAGACATGATGAAATAAAAGGATCTTTTAAGTTCTGAGAGAAGCATTATTTAAACTAACAATTACCTCAGTTTAAAGGGTACTTTTTGCAAGTGGTTTCATCTTAAATGGAATGAAATGGCTTTGAAAATGGAAAACTGACATTCAAATGTCTTTCTAATTTTCCTTAATTACTAGTAAAAAGAATATGACCAGAATAATAACAAAACAAATTTAAAATAAACATCAACAAGAGTTTCTAGCAGTATTTCTCCATATTCCTCCTCCATCATCATCAACAACAGAAATGTCATCAACATCACAAAACTAACACTACCACAATAACTAGACATCATCTAGATGAAAACTACTTGAATTAGAGAGCGGCCACCATGCTCAATGTTTAAAACGCACTAAGTGACCCCGTGACCTAGTTGTTGACCCAGCATAACCCATATTCGAACTTCACTTAGACATCATCTAGATACAACATCTGACCAAGTTTTGTGAAGAGAGGATAAAAACCACTTGAATTAGAGAGCGGAACGACCGACAGACAGACATATAGACAAGTTCACTCCTATATACCCCCTTCATTTATGGGGGTATAATAATAACAGGTTATATCTCAAGGGACATAGAATTTATGATAATATTTTTAAACCCAAACACAAAAGTGTGACAGAAGGACAAAACAGACAGACAGGCAGACGGACGGACAATTTGATCACTATATTCTCACCTTCGGGGGCATAAAAATATATATTTATAATAATTAGGGATGTCAACGAATAACCGAATATCCGAATATTCGGTCCCGGACCGAATATTCGGATACTGTTTTCCGAATCGAATATTCGGAAGAAAATAAAAAAAATTGAGTAATTTCAAAGACTTTGTATTCGTAAAATTTGCTTCAAACATTGTCAAAAAAGTTGTTCCTCGTGTCATAATGTTTATTCCGGTTGGCGCGATAATGCGTCGCTATGGTGATGACAGTATACCGGTCATAAATCCCGCTAACAAAGCCAGACACTTTGTGTCAAAATTATGATAGGTGCAAATCGCGTCGGCAATCAAAACACCGACCTGCACTTGATCCAATGACTCGAATTACATTTACAATTATCAAAGATTAAATTAGTAAAGGAAAAGCCAACTTTGTGTAAAAAACAAATAAGACCGTATGGCAATTAAAACACCGACCCGTCTTGATATAATAACTCAAATTACATTTAAAATGATCAAAGATTAAATGAGTAAAGAAAGAGCCGACTTGGTGTGAAAAACAAAACAGATCGTATGGTTATAATCACGTTGTCCAATCAAAAAAGCTTTTAGAAAATAATTTACTCAACCTCTAATGAGTATTTGCGTATCGTATTGTCCAAACTTTAATTAATTACTCAATATTCAATCAGGTATTATACTTAAAGAAATGTTTTTGGTATTGCACCCTCATTTAATTAAAAATATTATAATTTCTACACGCATAAAGTAAATATCTGTCCAAGCAAAATACCACCTACGCCTTCCGCTGCTTGGAAGTATTTCACGACATCATCCGATAAGAAGTCGCCGATCCAAGTGTCTTTTAAACGTGGCAACTTTAAAAGACTGACTGTTTAGTCTGTTAAACAGGATCAAAGTGTGTTGTGGCTATGTAAATAAGACGTTTAAGTTCAGCTTTAATTATATGTAGATCTAACTGTTTTGTCATGTAATTATTTTGTCGTCATGTAATATTATGTTTCTCGTTCTATTGTTGATGTACGATATTAATAGTTTAAAAACAGTTTTTGTCATTCAATTTTAACAATAAAAAGTAATCAACAAAATCAGCTTCGAATTAGCGACGGCAACGCTGTGTCAATATTTAGTCACTTCCGGTGAACTTCCGGTAAAAACGAAAGTAGAATTCATGGAGAAATGGTACGGTAAACAAAGTTGACTTTTTTCCAACAGGATGTTGACCGAATATCCGAATATTCGTTCGGAAGGGTGACCGAATATTTGAATACCGAAATCGGTATTCGTTGCCATCCCTAATAATAATCCATCATTGGAAGGATATATAATTATGTGCAAAGTTATACAACTAATAATCAAACCCAACCCCTAAAATGAATAACAGCTTCTTGTTTAAATACATTTTAATTGCCACTTTAGACTATTATGAAGTGAACTATTATTTTTCACTAATATGTGTCAGTTTACTTCTTTTCTCATGCTGAGGCATGTAACGAGGAAGGGTTTACATTTCCCTATATAAAAATCTCTGCAGTCTCTGCCCATAATATCTAATAATGTTGTTTTCTGCCTCTTACCTTGCTGAACAGCTGAACACTGTCACCACCAACTGTGATGCATTCATTCTCAATTTTCAATATTGTCAGTAAAAACACCTCACCATTTTCCCAACTTAACCCTTTGAGCGCTGGAACTGGAATTCGAAGGCCTTTGCAAACAGTTTGGATCCAGATGAGACGCCACAGAACGTGGCGTCTCATCAGGATCCAAACTGTTTGCTATTCTGATAGTATTTTTGGAAAAAAATCTAAGAAAATGCTAATTTTAGAAATTCAGCAGACAACATTTTAGCAGACGAAAAATTTCCCAGCATGCAAAGGGTTAAGTAAAAGCGACATGCCTTTTCCCAATCCAATAGGCCTTGGCCTCATTCCCAATATAGTGAAAATACAAACTGCCAATTAATTAAGAGTTACCTTTGGTAGGTAACCCTGCTTGGTCCAGCAATTCTGAGCCCTGTGATAGGTTCCTGTACAAAGATGCTGGAGGTCATGACCTCTAGGGAGGTTCCCAGCTGGTCTGTTGCCGTGACAACCATCTCATGTAGACCCACCTTGAAGAACTGATGTGTCCATCTAAAGAATTAACATATGTGTTTAAATTGAGCCTCGCTCTGCGAAAAGGGGGTTAATTGCATGTAGGTAAAGTATAATCCCCGCACACGCTTATCAGGGATGACACTTTCCGCTTTTCTTGAAGTTTTTAGCATAGGTGCAACGCACCTATGCTTAAGGTTTAAGCTACATTTCGAAAATCCACATGAATCGGTTGACCATTATGAAGCCTTACCTGATCAAAAATCAGACAAAATATCTATTTAATATAATATATGGTAATTCTTACAATTTTTTTTTTAAACGTTTTTCTTACGTTTTCTTCAAAGAATATTGCTGACACTGTTTTTAGTGAATTTTTCTTAGACCGTTTTACGTGAAAAAAACCTTCTAAGAAACTAAAACAAATTTCAATCGTAAAACAATTCTGTTCTTGTTGATAGTGACCTCACACCTAATTTCTATTTCCTTTGTTTACTGTTCTGGGAGAGGTCAAACGTTTACAAAACTGAATTCATAAGGCCCTGGTTTAAGGATATGTAACATTTCATCGGTTAATTATAAATAGAAATTAACATATTCTCAGCAGGAAGTGGGGAATAAAGCACTTTTATTCTTTGAAAATGTGTAAAAATGGCGGAGTACGATGAATGTGCCTTTCTATGGATTTGATGAAGTAGAGTTTGAAAGTAATAGAGATGTGTTAATTGAAGTTAAAATGATTTACTTTGAGCAAAAAATTAACGTTACGAGTAGAGCTAACGGTTTAAATGTGGCATCAGATTTAATGGATTCGCATGAATTCTGGACGAGTGTTGTGTCTGTAAAATATTAAATGGAAAGCTGTAAATGTATCAAGTCGGAAAAGAAAACAGATGGTTGCATAATGGTATGCGTGAAATAATGTAATTCTACGTATTTATTTTCATAGTTATGTCATTTTGTAACCATTCACGTTCGTCACTATTTGGAATTCCCGTTTCTAAAAATAGAACAACAAGGGGGGCGACTCGTGATGTCAGAAATTGTTAAGGTTACAATATACTAAATAGCTGTACTCTCTAAACAAATCATCATATTTTCCTCGAAGGCATGTTATATTTTAGACTGTTGTTCTGGTTTTATCGTTTGGAGATATTGATAGGGTAAGCATAGGTGTTCACTATTAAATCCCTGAAATAGGATAAAGTTGGAGATTAAAGTAAAAAATGGCACTGCAAAAGGTTACAATCCACTAGAAAACGACCAAAAAAAAGGTGCAAAAACAGTTGATTTTGATTTGAGTCGAATTCTTTTTTGGTTTGAACATGACATATCTTTTTTATTGCTTAAATCGATTCAGCTAAGAATGCCCGTCAAGAAAAGGTATGGTTTTGGGAGTCTCTATGTGCAAAATGTCGTATTTATTTTCGCTCAAAGTTGTCGCTTTTACATCGAAACATATAAGGAAACTATTTAGTATATTTTGACCTAAACATTTACTTCAGCAGCAACTTCCCTGTATCTTGCAACTATGCTTTCAGTGCCATCCGGCGCTCTCGTTTCAAAAGAAATACTCATGGCGAAATTCCAGTTTGGGCAGAAAGTGTTGTCAATGATCAGCCTGTGCAGACTGCACGGGCTTATGTGGGAACACTTTACTAACATGCATTTAACCCTGTTTTCTCAGAGCGCGATTGAATTATAAAATATAAGCAGGTTTATTTGACATATTTATATTTCTAAGAGGATTGGGAGTTTAGGGGGGATATAATTAGTTGCATGTGCAAATGATTTCAGAATGCTATTTTAAACATGTCGGTTGACAATCGGACATGACATATACAAGAGTTCTTCAATTAACTCCAAGACTGATCCTGTAATGTCTTTACTAGTAAATTATATAAAATCCATTCTGGTATCAATTTGAATGTATATCCTGTGTGCTATAACTCTCATGAGTTAACATGAATCAATGTTTTAACTGGATACAACAAAGCAAAAACATTATATTACTTGAATACAAAAATATTTAATAATGGAACTATTTATTTTTTTTATTTTGCTTTTTAGGGTCTACAAAACTAATTGGACTATAAACCTCAGGGACAGATAACTGTTGATGAACATGCCACATCAATTTGATAGTCAATAAGTCAAGGCTAACTTAATGTTAAATCTTCTATAGGAGAAAGCAAAAAACTCCATGGCAATGACATTTCAGACAATTAATGCCAAGGCAAAAAGAATCAGTAATTTGTTATCACCTGTGTAACATTTTAAGCTACAGAAATTCCACCCAAAAAACCAGAGTGGAGACAGAAAGTCTTCACCAAAAACATGTGCCATGGCATCCATCAGTGAAATGTCACCAATGTAACCAACCTTTGCCAAGAACTTAATTCTTTCACCTCATTTTAATCTAGCAGCAAGAACATTATTTACATAATGTCTAGATGATCACACTTACTGAAAGGCCTTCAATTAAGTGTGTTGGCTCCAATGTGGATCATTTATGTCAAGGCAAAGAGGGCAAACAATCAACCCAGATATTATATTTTAACGTTCAAGTTTTAGTATAATTCGAGTCCAAAATTTAACTCGAGTCTTCAGAGGGTTTTTGATACAGCTAAATAGAGAATAATAGGTTAGTGTTGACTATAGATCAGGTTTATCATGCCAGGCTTAGAAAACAAAAAGCACAAGCCTTGGCGAGTGCTTTTCCGTTTGCGTGCCGAGCATGATAAACCTGATCTATAATCAACACTAATCTATTATTCTATTTATCCCACTTTTTATTTTGTAAACATTTTTGTTTAAACAAAATTAGTTTGACTGGATAATTTCGCTGGATTTATGACCTAATTTCGTCGAAATATTGACGTCATTTCCTGCTGTTGATTATAGATGATATATAATCAACGGGGCTTTAATCAACCGAATTCGCTGTAAAAGTGGGATAAATAAGAAATAAACTTCCAAGCATCATGGCAGCAATGTCCCTATATGGACAGGAACCATACCTCACTCGTCGCAAAATTCAAATGACCAAGCAAATACGTTGAATTGATATCCCCCGCCAATATGCTTCGGACACAAAAATGTTATACACTTCAACACCGTTATTTCGAAGTCGTCGGGACCGTTAAAAAAACTTCGGATTAACGATAATTCGAAATAAACATTTGACAGACGACTTCTGAGGATTTTGTAATAATAAAACGTTGTGGAACTCGCATGGTTCAGTTAAACGCTACTATTAATAGTTGTTTACTTAAAAAAAGTAAACTAGTCAGATTGCAATAGATTTCTACTTGTAACAAACGAAGGAATAAAACGATTTTTGTTCTTCTTTTTATGTTTTCTCTAAGTACAGAACATATTAAATATAATGAATATGCGCTAATTATCTGAACATATAAAATATAACGAATAGCACAAATTATTAGACCATATAAAATATAACGAATAGCACAAATTGTCATACATGTAAATACAGATGAATACATTTTTTGGAAATGAATTAACGGATTAAAGAACCGTAACAAACAGTAAAAGAAAGTAACAAACGGGGGAATATAACGATTCTTTTTCTTGTTTTTATTTTTCTCTATTTACAGAACATATAAAATAAAACGAATAGCACAAATTATCAGACATACATACATATGAATACATTTTCGGAAATGAATTAACCTTTTTTTTTTAAATAATAAGCAATGTCTCTCTGAACACCGGCGTTCGCGCAGACAACAAAGGTGTAATTATCGGCTTTTGACGCGCCACGACAAAGGTGTGAAATTGCGCTCAGTATTTTGCAGTTTTGACTTCGGATTAAAGATTGATAATTAGGTGCCAATTATAGTGTTGGGACCGACAGAATCACTTCGAATTAACGATTTCTTCGGTTTAACGAAGTTCGGATTAACAATGAAATTTTACATTAAACAAAGAAGAACCAAAATCGGGACCGGAAAAATACTTCGAAATAACGGTGACTTCGGATTATCAGTGTTCGAAATAACTGTGTTGAAGTGTATTTGACACAAAAAAATCATTTTTTCAAGTTACAAAGGGCCATAACTCCGTTATTAACAGATGGTGTACAATGCCATTTGGCGTGCATCATCCTCTTATCCATATATATACTCATACCAAGTTTCAATGAAATCCGCCAAAGCAATTCCAAGATATGGCTCCAGACACACAAAAAAACATTTTTACAAGTACAATGCCATTTGGTGTGCATCATCCTCTTATTTATATATACTCATACTAAGTTTCAATGAAATCTGCCAAAGCACTTCAAAGATATGGCTCCGGACACAAAAGTGCCGGACGGATGGACGGAAGGAAGGACGGACGGACGGAGAACGCCAAAACAATATCTCTCCCCCTATGGCTGGGGATAAAAAGCAATCTTCATGAAGATTGTGCAAACAAATGTGACTTCTAGGGTGTTCACAAGCTTAATCTTTTCTTTGACCACGTGACCTAATTTTATACCCCACACAACCCAGTTTAATTTCTTGGGACCAATGATCTGACCAAGTTTCATGGGAAATAATTTAGGCCTCTTCAGTGTTTATTAGCTTGTTTATTATTTGACCAAGCATGCTAGTTTATGACCCTTCAGGATCCAGTTTCCAACTTGGCCCCCAATCCCTACCCTAATTAACACCCTTACCCCCATTTGAAAAAACATACATAAAAACGAGAGCGCCGATGGCGCTGAAAGCATAGTTGCAAGATACAGGGAAGATGCTGCTGAAGTAAATGTTTAGGTCAAAATATACTAAATAGTTTCCTTATATGTTTCGATGTAAAAGCGACAACTTTGAGCGAAAATAAATACAACATTTTGCACAAAGAGACCCCCATAACCATACCTTTTCTTGACGGGCATTCTTAGCTGAATCGATTTAAGCAATAAAAAAGATTTGTCATGTTCAAACCAAAAACAAATTCGACTCAAATCAAAATCGACTGTTTTTGCGCCTTTTTCGGCCGTTTTCTAGTGGATTGTAACCTTTTGCAGTGCCATTTTTTACTTTAATCTCCAACTTTATCCTATTTCAGGGATTAAGTAGTGAACACCTATGCTTCCCCTATCAATATCTCCAAACGATAAAACCAGAACAAAGTGTACAACATGCCTTCGAGGAAAATATGATGATTTGTTTAGAAAGTACAGCCCTTCATGACTCGATTATTTAGTATATTGTAGCCTTAACGATTGCTGACATCACGAGTCGCCCCCCTTGTTAACAAAATGCTCTATTTTTAGAAACGGGAATTCCAAATAGTGACGAATGTGAATGGTTACAAAATGACATAACTATGAAAATAAATACGTAGAATTACATTATTTCACGCATACCATTATGCAACCATCCGTTTTCTTTTCCGACTTGATACATTTACAGCTTTCCATTTAATATTTTACAGACACAGCACTCGTCCAGAATTCACGCGAATCCATTAAATCCGATGCCACATTTAAACCGTTAACTCTACTCGTAACGTAAATTTCTGGCTCAAAGTAAAACATTTTAACTTCAATTAACACATCTCTTACTTTTAAACTCTACTTCATCAAATCCATAGAAAGGCACGTCATAATCCATGTCATAAATCAGAAAACATTCATCGTACTCCGCCATTTTTTACACATTTTCAAAGAATAAAAGTGCTTTATGCCCCACTTCCTGCTGAGAATATGTTTTAATTTCTATTTATAATTAACCGATGAAATGTTCCATATACTTTAACCAGGGCCTTATTAATTCAGTTATGTAAACATTTGACCTCTCACAGAACAGTAAACGAAGGAAATAGAAATTGGGATCCCATATAGATCTAAATTAGGTGTGAGGTCACTATCAACAAGAACAGAATTGCTTTACGAACGAAATTTGTTCTAGGTTATAAGAAGATTTTTTGACATAAAACGGTCTTAGAAAAATTCACTAAAAACGGTGTCAGTAATATTCTTGGAAGAAAACGTTAGAAAAACGTTTCCCCCCAAAAAATTGTAAGAATTACCATATGCTAAATTAAATAGATATTTCGTCTGATTTTTGATCAGGTAAGGCTTCAGAAAGGTTAACCGACCGATGTGGATTTTCAAAATGTGGTATATACCTTAAGCATAGGTGCAAGCACCTATGCTAATTACATGCCAAATTAATGCTTGTGTTTGCTGAAACAATAAATGCAAACAATACAATGAAATAATTCACTATATAACATGCTGCAGGCCCTTTAATGATGTACTTGTGTTTCTATGCCCCCCGAAGGCAGGCATCAGGCATATAGTGCTGCACTGTCGGTCTGCCTGTCTGTCCGTCCGTCTGTCTGTCCGTCACACTTTTGGATTTAGGTTTCGAAAAATGCTCATTACTTCTATGTCGCTTCAGATGTACCTTCACGTTTGGTATACATGTGTATATGGACAAGGCCTTTCCATATGCCCAAAAAATTTGACCCCTTTGACCTTGATCTTAGGGTCCGAGTTTAGGTTTCGAAATCTGCGTTTAGGTTTCGAAAAAAGTGTTTTTCGAGGGCATATTCTAGTGGGACTAAAGAAATAACGTCATTTGTGTCTACACACCATGTTTATATATTGGTTAAATGATTGAATAAATTATCACATCAGACATTACTGCATTTCAGCAATATTTTTTTACTACGAAAAAAACATTAACTTAAACACTACATAAACAACGCCACTGTCACTCATTTGTATCTATGATGACATCAGTTATTCCTGCTGTAAATAGGATAGATGGTACTAAAATTATATCCAACATTAACAAACAAAGATCAAGCATAGATACCATCAAAAGAAAGATACAATCAGTTTAGCGGATATGATTTTAAATAATTTAAATTAAAAAAAATAAAATAAAAATAAATAAAACAGCAATTTCTACCTTTCTAATATTATTTTTCTATTTTTTTAAATTAAACTCAATTTATTTAAATATTTAAGAGTCTCACTAGAATAATAATTAGAACAAGAGGGCCATGATGGCCCTGAATCGCTCACCTGACTCATTAAGATCAGATGAAAACTATGACCTCTATTGTCTACACAATGTTTTTCTATGATTTGACCTAGTGACCTAGTTCCTGACTCTAGATGACCCAAATACAATCCCAATCCAGATTTCATCAAGATAAACATTCTGACCACAGTTCATAAATATTGGATGAAAACTGTGACCTCTATTGTCAACACAAGGTTTTTCTATTTATTTGACCTAGATTTTTACCCCAGATGACCCAAATACAATCCCACCCAGATTTCATCAAGAATTCTGACCAAATTTCATAAAGGTTGGATGAAAACTGTGATCTCTAATGTCTACACAAGGTTTTTCTATTATTTGACCTAGTGACCTAGTTTTTGACCCCAGATGACCCAAATAAAATCCCAACCCAGATTTCATCAAGATAAACATTCTGACCAAATTTCATAAAGATTGGATGAAAACTGTGACCTCTATTGTCTACAGAAGGTTGTTCTATTATTTGACCTAGTGACCTTGTTTTTCACCCCAGATGACCCAAATACAATCCCAAACCGGATTTCATCAAGATAAACATTTTGACCAAATTTCATCAAGATTGGATGCAAACTGTGACCTCTACTGTCTACACAAACAAATTGTTGACGGACGGACACACGGACACACGCAGGCACGCACAACGGACGTCGGACATCACACGATCACATAAGCTCACCGTGTCACTTCATGACAGGTGACCTAAAAATATGTGTCGGAGATAAACATGAACAGTTGTGGTTAAAATACCATAGAAACAAGGGCTGTTTGTAAAACATGCATGCCCCCCTATATGGGCTATAAGTTGTAGTAGCAGCCATTGTGTGAATACGTTTTTTGTCACTGTGAATGGTGGTGGTGGTGGTGGTGGTGGTGGTGTAGTAGTAGTAGTAGTAGTAGTAGTAGTAGTAGTAGTAGTAGTAGTAGTAGTAGTAGTAGTAATAGTAGTTGTTGTAGTAGTAGTAGTAGTAGTAGTAGTAGTAGTAGTAGTAGTAGTAGTAGTAGTAGTAGAAGTAGTAGTAGTAGTAGTAGTAGTAGTAGTAGAAGTAGTAGTAGTAGTAGCAGTAGTAGTAGTAGTAGTAGTAGTGGTAGTAGTAGTAGTAGTAGTAGTAGTAGTAGTAGTGGTAAAAGTAGTAGTAGTAGTGGCAGTAGTAGTAGAAGGTGGTGGTGGTGGTGGTGGTGGTGGTGGTGGTGGTGGTGGTGGTGGTGGTAGTAGTAGTAGTACTTGTAGTAGTAGTAGTAGTAGTAGTAGTAGTAGTAGTAGTAGTAGTAGTAGTAGAAGTAGTAGTAGTAGTAGTAGTAGTAGTAGTAGTAGTAGTAGTAGTAGTAGTAGTAGTAGTAGTAATAGTAGCAGTAGCAGTAGCAGAAGCAGTAGCAGCATCACAAGACCAATACTTAAGAATGATCAAATGGGAAAAGGTAACCTAGCACTGGCAGTAAATATGGGGCTCATTTACAGGTCAGATTTGGAATCTCTGCTGTAAAATGAGATTTTGAATGAATTAAAGGGAGGCAAATCTGTAATAAAAAGAACATGCATAAACCGTAGTTGTTTCCCTTGTTTGAACCATGCTAAATCCTTACAAGTTTGGAAAGAATTGGATGAAAAATTTGGACTTTATTGCATAAACACCATTTTCTCAATTCAAGGGGAGGTAATTCTGTACTTCATGGACCAATAATGCTCATTTTTTGTAGGGTTCCTGTCCTCATTGATATAAAGACACTGTGCAAATTTGGAAAGGATCGGACAAAAAATGTGGAAGATTTTTTAAAGTTTTCACAAAATAGGCAAAAACGAATAAACATGCAAAGTTCAACGAGCTCCTGCGGCCATGTCTTTTGACAAATCAAATTTCTTTGAACAAATTTTTCAGGGGAGCCTTCAAAGGTCATCCCTGTGAATTTTTTTGAAAATCTGATGAGCGGTTTCTGACAAGAAGATTTTTTAAGGTTTTTACCATATATGGTCATGGCAGCCATCTTGGTTATGCGATCATTTTTTTTTTAACAATTCTTTTGTCCCATGACCTAGGGATGCTCCACATGAAATTTAGTTGAAATTGGCTCAATGGTTTAGTAGAAGAAGATGTTTACAAATTGTTTACAGACGGACGGACGGACGGACGGACGCCGGACGCTGAGTGATCACAATAGCTCACCTCGAGCTATCGCTCAGGTGAGCTAAAAATAAGTGGTGTGCAACCCAAAGAAGTTTAAAAAAAAATTCATGTCGAACCCACCTGCAAGCAGACCATCGCAAAAAAAAGTGAAGAAGTTAATGGGAAATGTCATTATGACTGCTTTCTTTGATTCCATCTGGTCATGGTAGATGTCATTTATCAATGACGGTATATAGCATGGGCCTGTGTCCCCAAACATGAGGGTATTACCAAACATCTTATTTAAGTCCGAATGAGTGTTATGTAAAAATTCTTAAGTCGAGTCCAAAATATCCTACCTTAATCTACCCCAATATCCTTGACAGGGACATAACTTTTATTCTTAGGGTTTATAAATGATTTAGCATTTGATTAAATAGTTCCATGTTTAAACTTCAATATGAACTGTTAGAAACATCATTATATATATTAGAATTGTATCACACACTGCGTGTTAAATTCTATACATCAGAATTGTATCAGACATTGTATGTTTAATTCTATACAGCAGGATTGTATCAAAGAATGTGAGATTAATTCTATACATCAACATTGTATCTGACACTGTATGTTTAATTCTATACATTATAAGTATATCAGACACTGGATGTTTGATTCTATACATCAGAATTGTATCAGACACTGTATGTTTAATTCTATACATCAGAAGTGTATCAGAGAATGTGTGATTAATTCTATACATGAAAAATGTATTAGACTCTGTGTGTTTAGTTCTATAAATCATAAGTGTATCAGAGACTGCGTGTTTGATTCTATACATCAGAAATGTTTCAGACACTGCGTGTTTGATTCTATGCATAAGAAATGTATCAGACACTGCATGTTTGATTCTATACATCAGAATTGTATTTACTTTTACCTTCCTAGGGAAAATGTAAGGTCACTGGGGGCGTTTATATGAGCATACACAGTACTTAAGGTTAGCTGTGTCTTAAGATTAAAGTTACTTCTGATTAAATTGCATTCGTATATTAGACTTGTGAAAAATTGTAGCTCATGAACGCATAGTTGGATAAATGCAGCCTTAAGATTGACAACAAACTTCTTTGTTACAGTAATTAATGTTTTGACACAAACACTTCCTTTGCGAGAAGTTATATTTGATTATTTCATGAAAACAGAACAGAAAAGGAACTCCATAATGTGGCATACAATTTTTCACCCACCAATTTCTGACATATAATGATTAGATTAAAAATCTATCAATGTCAAAACAAATTAGTAAACAAGGGCTGTTTGTAAAACATGCATGCCCCCCATATGGGCTGTCAGTTGTAGTGGCAGCCATTGTGTGAATACGTTTTTTGTCACTGTGACCTTGACCTTTGATCTAGTGACCTGAAAATCAATAGGGGTCATGTGTGAGTCATGATCAATGTACCTATGAAGTTTCATGATCCTAGGCATAAGCGTTGTTGAGTTATCATCCGGAAACCATTTTACTGTGTCGAGTCACTGTGACCTTGACCTTTGACCTAGTGACCTGAAAATCAATAGGGGTCATCTGCGAGTCATGATCAATGTACCTATGAAGTTTCATGATCCTAGGCATAAACGTTCTTGAGTTATCATCCGGAAACCAATTTTCTGTGTCGAGTCACCATGACCTTGACCTTTGACCTAGTGACCTGAAAATCAATAGGGGTCATCAGCGAGTCATGATTAATGTACCTATAAAGTTTCATGATCCTAGGCGTAAGCGTTCTTGAGTTATCATCCGGAAACCATTTTACTGGTTTGAGTCACCATGACCTTCACCTTTGACCTAGTGACCTTAAAATCAATAGGGGTCATCTGCAAGTCATGATCAATCTACCTATGAAGTTTCATGATCCTAGGCGTAAGCGTTCTTGAGTAATCATCCGGAACCATTCGGTGGACAGACGGACGGACCGACCGACATGTGCAAAACAATATACCCCCTCTTCTGCGAAGGGGGGCATAAAAATATGCGAATCATTACTCTTTTGCACTTGCACCCAGAACATCTGCAGACCCATCGGAGTATTGAACATGGAGCTCATTCCAGTTGGATGTTTGCACCTGGAAAATATTGAAAATCACTCAAAATTTTCACGAGTTAACAATTAATTGTAGGTATTTAGAATTGAGACATCGGGAAATATATTTGTAAGAATGAGTATGTTATCTGGAGACAAGAGCTTGAAAAAAGAGAACTGAAGAAAACATACTTTTAGATTCACTTAACCATTTCCAACTCAGAAGCAAAGTGAAAATGGCTATGTTCAAACAGCATAAAACCAGAACAGCCTGCGAGTAACTCGCAGTCTGGTCAGGTTTTATGCTGTTTGCTGATCATCAGTATCTTAGGGTTGGAAAGGAAACCTTTAAAACTTAAATCTGGTAAAAAAGGTCTTTAACAAGAGTTCCGCGGTCGGAGATGACCGCATTGAAGCCGGATTTTTGATTTAAATGACAGGAAAGTACCTTTCGTGTTTTTGTCAATGCAATACTTAAATTACTGAAATATTGTTCAAAGGTCAAAATGAAATGTAAGTACATTTTTACCTACCAAAGTTATAAGAACTTTAACATTTTTACATTCAAGGTCACAGTGACCTTGACCTTAGAATGAATGACCTTGAAATGACCAGTGGTCATCTAAGTGTGCTTGCAAACCTTCATGTCAAGTTTGAAGACTCTATGTCCAAGCATACCAAAGTTATAACAATTTTAACATTTTAACATTTAAGGTCACAGTGACCTTGACCTTCAAATGAATGACATTGAAATGACCAGTGGTCATCTTCTAGTACTGGCCAATCTTTATTTCAAGTTTGAAGACTCTAGGTACAAGCATACCAAAGTTATAACATGAAATAAGAACTTTAACATTTTTACATTCAAGGTCACAGTGACCTTGACCTTCAAATGAATGACCTTGAAATGTCCAGTGGTTACTTAATAGTTCTGGCCAACCTTCATGTCAAGTTTCAAGACTCTAGGTCCAATCATACCAAAGTTATAACAACTTTAACATTTTTACATTCAAGGTCACAGTGACCTTGACCTTCAAATGAATGACCTTGAAATGTCCAGTGGTTACTTACTAGTTCTGGCCAACCTTCATGTCAAGTTTCAAGACTCTAGGTCCAAGCATACCAAAGTTATAACAACTTTAACATTTTTATATTGAAGGTCACAGTGACCTTCACCTTCAAATGAATGACCTTGAAATGACCAGTGGTCATCTGTTAATCCTGGCCAACCTTCATGTCAAGTTTGAAGACTCTAGGTCCAAGCATACCAAAGTTATACCATGAAATAAGAACTTTAACATTTTTACATTCAAGGTCACAGTGACCTTGACCTTCAAATGAATGACCTTGAAATGACCAGTGGTTACTAACTAGTTATGGCCAACCTTCATGTCAAGTTTCAAGACTCTAGGTCCAAGCATACCAAAGTTATAACAACTTTAACATTTTTTATATTGAAGGTCACAGTGACCTTGACCTTCAAATGAATGACCTTGAAATGACCAGTGGTCATCTGTTAATCCTGGCCAACCTTCATGTCAAGTTTGAAGACTCTAGGTCCAAGCATACCAAAGTTATACCATGAAATAAGAACTTTAACATTTTCGAGCACGCCGCCCGCCCGCCCCCCCCGCCCGCCCGACAACATCAATCTATAAGCCGAGATTTTTTCGAAAAAAATCCGGCTAATTAAATTTAACTTTCTCAGGGACTACAAACACGTAAAAATACGCATCTAAGTGGTAAAGCGTTAACAGAAAATAATAAGATAAACCTGTTTTGAACCCATTTGCATCACGCCACATAAGTCACAAAATTTCATACAATTTTACTTCCATTTCACAAGCATCTCAACAGGCTAAACACAAATTTCAAATTCATGAACATAAAGTCTGATATAAAATTTTCCTTATCAGCATCTGTTCAATGAAAACATCTGACCATGCCAAACACAGTGCTTACAAAATTGCAACTCTGCAGACAAAATGTCTCAACTCTTTCCGCCTCAGAAGCGAAGTGTAGTGAGTAACTTGCAGGCTGTTCAGGTTTTAGATGTTTGCTGCTCAGCAGTATATTAGGGTTGAAAATTAAGCGTCTAAAGTTTTAATACAGAAAGAAAGGTCCTTAACCCTTCACCACTTAGTTTTTTAATGCATTTTTAGTCCTTTAGAAAGTTACATTTTTCTTACTAGATTCAAATATTAAAGGCTTCATTTCCTACCCTTAGATGCTGACAAGCAGAAAACAGCATAAAACCTCAACAGACTGTGAGTTACTCGCAAGCTGTTCTGGTTTTATGCTGTTTGCTCATAGCCATTTTACTTTGCTTCTGAGTGGGAAAGGGTTAATTTAATTTGATTTTCTAAGAAACTACAAACGGGTTATTAAATTTAAGTATTAAATAGAGATAAGGATTAAATAAAGGGTCACTTGAAAGCCAAAAGCATATCACTATATGTGCAAAAAAAGCTGATATGCCCCCCTGGCTTTGAAGTCAATTACAAACACATGAAATAAAACAGAAAAACACTCCAAGGTAGCGGAAGGCACCCATACATCATGTAATACTTAGCGGCATTTAACATTCTAAACATAGCATCGGAACACCTCTAGCATGTAAACATCCATAAAACAAATGTCAGGACATAATCCCCCAGTATAAGTGCCAGTTAGTTAGGGCTCTACCAAAACATGAAACAATCTTGCAAACATTCATAAGGCAAGCACTTCCTAAGCTGTGTCATAAACATGCAATAATTCTTTGAATGATTATGACATCTTATTTACCTATACAATGCTTCCTTACATATTTGGCTTACACTTCTTGACACAGTCTGATCCTTGATCAACACTGTTTACAGTCTATTCTTGTTATTTAACCCTTTCAGTGCGGGAACCGAATTTTAAAGGCCTTTGCAAACAGTGGCGTCTCATCTGGATCCAAACTGTTTGCTATTCTGATAGTATTATTTGAAAAAAAATGAAGAAAATGCTTATTTTACAAATTCAGCAGACGACATTTTAGCAGACGACAAATTTCCCAGCATGCAAAGGCTTAAAGATAATTTGATGAAAAAGAGGAAATCTGGCAATAGGAATGGCCAAAAGTACAAACATTTGATTGATCATTTTACAAACTCCATAGAGAATCCTACTTTGGGATTCATATTTTCAAGTTCCTAAAATATCAGTAATGCATTAGAATGAGGGCATAAGACGTTACTAATATCCCACTAGGCAAACCCAATAGATGGATCCGGGAATTCTGACGAGTTTAGAAAAACCTACTAATCCCTCGGTACAAACAACGCTGATCCATTATATCAACCAATGATAGCATACTTTAAATGAGTCGTGTTCTGAGAAAACTGGGCTTAAAGCATATGCGTTAAGTGTCATCCAAGATTAGCCTGTGCAGTCTGCACAGGCTAATCAGGGACAACACTTTCCGCTTGTATGATGTTTTTAGTTTTAAGGAAGTCCCTCCTTTCCGAAAATCAAGTTTAGGCAGAAAGTGTCGTCCCTGATTAGCCTGTGCGGATTGCACAGGCTAATCTGGGATGACACTATATGCACATGCATTATATAAGCCCAGTTTTCTCAAAATGCGGCTCAAATAATAACAGTTGATATCTGGTGTGATTTTGAAAAAATCATAATTGGGTGAGCTTAATTTGTACCAGCAGATTTGTGGGGTCTTCCAAACAGTTGCTTTTATGGAAAACATATATCGAGCCCACTATGGCAATATACCAGATGGGACTCCAACATTTAATGGCCCCTGTTGACCCCAAATGCATACACAATTTGCCAAAATTAATGTTTAAAATTTATTTAAAAAAAACAAATTGAGCTCCAAATGCATTTTGCCAAAAATAATTGTCAAAAGTCATTTAAAAGACAAATTGAGTACTGCATGCTTTGGCAATGCAAAAACTCTTCACAAGAAATGCACAACTGTAAGCTCCTCATCATTTTCATAATGCAAGCTGCTTGAGACCAATTTTCAGCTGAAACAGGTGTTTTTGACACTCCCCATGAACTAACAAGCCAAATACTGTAAGCCTTTACATTTCCCCCATGCTTACCATTCCCAGGCATTTATCACTAATTTATAGCATCCTATTTTTTCCAAGACATATGCAAAAGCTTGAAGAACTTTCGTTAGCAGCAGAGTTGCATTTTTTTCCCACTTAATAAAATCCTGCTTCTGAAGGTTATTGGATGAACACCTCTCTTCAACCCCAAGAAATATGCCTCAGAAATATTCTGAACAAAATATATAATTTTCAGACTTTTTTAAATAAAGCGGTAACACATTTGTAAGTTGTATTCCTTTTTTTAAAAAAAGGTTGTACATTTTAAGTATTTCATGTTGAACGCTTGCCATGTATTATCTGCATACACATAAAGTGAAAGCATGAATTAACTTGAATAGAAAAATATTCTATAAGCTGTTTATTTTAATTACTTTTGCTTTTACAGTCTACGACACTAATTAGACTACAAATGTCAGGGAAAATAACTGTTGATGCACATGCCACATCAATCTGATGGTTAATTCGTCATAGTTAAAATAATGTGGCAATCTTCAATTAGAGACAGGAAAATATTGCATTGCAATGATATTTCAGAAAATTGATGCCAATGCAGCAAGAATAAGTTATGTTTAATCACCTTTGTGAAATTCTACCATAGAACCACCAGAGTGGTGGCAGAAAGTATGGCAATTGAAACCCATTTGTGTAATTTCGTCAACTAATGATTGTCAAGAACTTAATTCTTTCTCCTCACTTTTATCTAACAGCCATAATGTCTTGATTATCAGACTTACTGAGGGCAATCAATTTATTGTGTTGGCTTTAAAGTGCAGCATTGATGTCATGGCAGACTTTTCTGAATTATAAGTGAACAAATCAAAAACAAAAGCTTAATAATTAGAGGTTTCATGAAGAATATGCTTCTCAAATGTTTTTTTTAATTGACCTAGTGACCTAGTCTTTGACTCTGCATGACCTAGTTTGAACTAAACCATGATGTAATTGTGTAAAATGTTATGACCAAGTTTAATGACAATTTGGTAATAAATGAGTTCATCAGTGATCACAAGCTTTTCTTTATTTTGACCTTATTACCTTAACCGTCTGTGACCCAGTTTCAAGCCTGACCGGTACATAATTTGGACAAATGTTCTTACCAAGTTTCATTACTATTGAGTAAATAATGTGTCCTCTTAAATGCTATGTTCACAAGGGTTTACTTTTGCCATATAAGGAAAACTGCCCTACTCCTTGTAAGCCCTGTTCTTCAACCAACCGGAACCACTTTTGAACTCATCTAAATTATGATAAGAAAATTGTTCTGAACAAGTTTCACGATAAAAGAACAATTTTCTGAACAAGTTTCATGATAAAAGAACAATTTTCTGAAGAAGTATCATGATAAAAGAACAATTTTCTGAACAAGTTTTATGATAAGCCGGCAAAAGATTTGACTTCCAGAACGTAAACAAGGTTTCATACAGCCATACAGAGAAAAATACCCTGCCACCTGGAAACCATGTTTTTCAACTGGCTGGAACAATTTTAAGCGGTATATATGTCATTGGGCAATACATGTGGCAATTAAGGGGTTCACTAGCTATTTCTTTAATTTGATCTAATGATATAATTTTTCATACAAAGTGACCCTATTTCATATCCCTCAAAGATATCAGTTGGGAAAAGGCCTTACCAAGTTTCATGAAGATTGGGCAAAAAATGTTGCTTCTAGAGTATTCACAAGGCAAACATTAATGCTGCCCAAATGTATCTCAAATAATAGCATCTCCATCTTCAACATTTCTTACAGGATGAAAGCAGCAAGTTGTTTGTAATAGATATTTGTGATAATAGTAATCTTTATCCAGCTACATGCAGTTACCTTTATCTTCATGAAGAGAAAATGAACAAGAGCACCGCATTTGCGGGTGCCAACTCTCGGCTGTGGGTGCAGTTTTGAATAAATGAAAGCTTGTCAGAAGATTTTTTTTTTTTTTATATTAGAGGTCACAGTGACCTTGACCTTTGACCCAGTGACCCAAAAATGGATGTGGTGTGTAGAACTCCTCAAGGTGCAGCTACATATGAAGTTTCAAAGTTGTAGGTGGAAGCACTTTGATTTTAGAGCCAATGTTAAGGTTTAAACACGACGAGGATGGCGGACGAGCTGGCTATGACAATGCCTCGGGTTTTCTTCGAAAAACAGCCGTGCTAACAAATATACTAAGCTCAATGCCAGAGTAGTGCTAAACAGAAAACCTGTCCTAGCAAGCTTTATAACTGAATTATTATTCAACCAAATTGTAAGTGTTTATTACTGAATTTGAAAATTGCACAAATGCATTTATTATGAAATGCCAGAACAATACCCATTGTGAAAGTCTACTTAATGTGCATGTTAATGGGCATGTTATTGGAACCATATTTTTTGCTTTACAAGCTCTTTTGTCTGTTATAAAAAATCTTATAAATCTTAGTTTGTGTGTTTTTTAACTACATTTTATTTAAATAATGTTATTCTAAAACATTTATGATCAAAATTAAATACATACACTTATAATGATTGACATGAAATACATACACTAATAATGATTGACATGAAATACATTCACTTATACTGATTGACATGAAATACATACACTTATAATGATTGACATGAAATACATACACTTAATGATTGACATTAAATACATACACTTATAATCAGGGATCATATTTTTTTCGGTTTTGTCGGTCCTAGACCGATTGGGGTCATGAAAGACCGATTGAAAATGCCTAACAGTCGGTCCTATTCTGTTTGCTAAAATTCACATGTCATGAAATCGATTACACAGTGAACATGCTAACACCCCCTATTTACATTCTTATCTCGATTCGCTGCAGTCTCTAAACCGGTCAGGACCAGTTTATTGCATGTCAGCCGGCTAGTATGACCCCAAGCAGCCAAGATTCGCGCTGTTGTTTATTAGTCATGCGTGAATAACCCGTATCAATATCAATCGATAATTTCAATGGCTTTTACCTAGCACACTAATTAATCGGTCCGTAATGTGTACTCGTCCACGATATAATCGTTG
This sequence comes from Dreissena polymorpha, assembly GCF_020536995.1. NCBI lineage: Eukaryota > Metazoa > Mollusca > Bivalvia > Myida > Dreissenidae > Dreissena > Dreissena polymorpha. The sequence continues at coordinate 54,422,116 of NC_068367.1, forward strand.
ACAGTTACTTCGGAGATGAAAATCTTGATGTAATCCTCGTGGAAATTGTGCAGTTCATGTATGAAACAGTAATCTTTCATATAAACAGAGAAGAAAATCGGATTTTCTGCAATAATTGTGGGCGGACTTTGTACACTGAAAGCACGCGCTGTAACTAAACAAAACATGCCGATACATTTTCCACCAGCGTAATAATCCGGCAATAAATGAATGAAAGTCGCGGATCTGATCGACAGAACAGCCGAAAGGTATTTTATGGGCGGAACTTCACACAAGTACACAAGAAAAATAATATACATTGTATAAAGCTCTAGTAAAAATCGTGCTAGAATCGAAATAATTCGTGTACTTTATTGTTTGTTGTTGAATAACCACGACCGGAAGTTTAGATGCGTGGTATCAAATCACAGATTATTAATATTGACAACGATGAAAAAGTCAGATAAAACAGCACACAAAACACGGAGCGTATATTGACTCGTCTACTGTAGAGTCCGTGCAGAGTCCGTGCACGAAACAACAATGAAATAGCAAATGATAAAACCAATTGAGAAAACTCGTATTTACCGTTTAAAAAATGCCTAAGGGAATTTAACTTGTACTTTTATTATACCACCTTCATGAATGGCAAAATCAATTGTATATATTTTAATGTAATTTTTTCATGATTTCGGATATAAATTTTCGGACACATTTTCCCCAGTTAAATCCGGACCGATTGATGTTGCCGGAAAATATGATCCCTGCTTATAATGATTGACATGAAATACATACACTTATAATGATTGACATTATATACATACACTTATAATGATTGACATGAAATACATACACTTATAATGATTGAAATTAAATACATACACTTATAATGATTGACATTAAATACATACACTTATAATGATTGACATGAAATACATTCACTTGTATTGATTGACATTAATTAAATACATTTATGAATGATATCAAAAACATACACTTTAAATAATTACACTTATAACGATTGACAATAATTGCATACTCCCCCATGATGGTTTCAAATTAAACAGTGTTTCATTTCAAAAACAAAATTGTTAAAAGCATTAAACTTTTTTTTAACTTCATTTTACAAACAGTTCTGTAAGTTTTATTTAAAATCAAAAAGTTTTCATTCAACAAGAATTTAATTCTTTGACAAGTTTTTGAAAATATAGACTTACCATTCAGGTTCACACTCGTTGAATTGGCATGCAAAGAAATTCATGCTGGTTGTTTCATCGATCCAAAAATGGTTGTACAGGACCGTTGTGTCCAACACCTAAAATATGCAAGTCATGCATTCATGCTAGAATAATTATTGTTAATTGTAAACCAGGTGTTAAATCATTAATTGGGGGATTGAAGTAAAACTAATAAGAGTGCACAGCATGATTTACCTTACAACACATGCATCACAGTTTCCATATCAACAAATAACAAGTTTCTATAGCAACAAATAACTAGTTTCCATAGCAACAAATAACACGTTTCTATAGCCAAAAATATCTGCTGCACAGTTGTAACACAGAAGAAATATCAAAATGAGATCTTGATGATTAACATTTCGCCACATAGGTGCAAAAACGTACCATGTGACCTTAAAATTAGAAGAACAAGGCTATTGCCAAGCAATATAGTCCTCTACCGGCTCCATCATTGTCAGAAATTCTACCATTGTCAGAATTGCTGTTGTTGCCATAGCAACCAGAATTTTTGACGTAGGAACAAAATGAAATGACGTGCATAATGTCCATATTGCCATCTATCCATGTTTCAAGTTTCATGAAAAAATAGTAAGAACTATTAAAGTTATCGCAGGATCCAGAAAAGTGTGACTGACTGACAGACTGACTGACAGACTGACTGACAGATGGAGCGCAAACCATAAGTCCCCTCCGGTGAAACCGGTAGGGGACAATTATGCATTAAATCGCCCCAAAAAGGTACCATATGCCTTCTAATTTTAAGGTCACATGGTACCTTTTTGCACCTATGTGGCGAAATGTTCTTATAATCATGTCTCGCCAGAAAGACTGGATTTTATTGCCATTGCAACTAGTATTTGCATGTGTTCTTACTAGCACACCTTGAGCATTTTTGTGGGCCATGTCTGAAGTATGAACATTTTGCACTCAGTTTAAACATTGATTTCTTTAACAGACCTTGAACTTGCTCCAATGTGAGGTTAATTGTATGTAAAGAGGTACTTATAAATATCACCGCAGACAATACATTATTATTTCCCACTAAATTGAATATGTGGCTCTTGGCAACAGCATTCCTACCCAAATGTAAAACTTTCTGAATTTTCTCCAAATCTGGATCAGCATAAATGGCCCTCAAAGAATCATTTTCAGTCCCATTTTTTGAAAAAAAGCCCTGTACACCTTGCCTGACAGAGATCAGGGGTTAGGTTTCCCCTGTACACCTTGCCTGACAAAGATCAGGGGTTAGGTTTCCCCTATACACCTTGCCTGACAGAGATCAGGGGTTAGGTTTCCCCTGTACACCTTGCCTGACAGAGATCAGGGGTTACACCTTGCCTGACAGAGATCAGGGGTTAGGTTTCCAAGTAACTGACACAGCTTGTACTTCTGAATTACATCTTGAATATTGCAGACCCTTAAGAATAATGATTTTATTTCAGTGAATAAAATGTTTCCCTCAATGCAAATGTAATCCAATCTTTTGCTGTTATTTATTTCTGTTCACAGCAAAAAAGTATTTAATCATTATAAACAAACTGAATTAAGTATTCATTTTTTCTTGATCAATAAGCAATGATTTGGAGTTACGTTGTTTGTAAAATAAAAAAAACATGCATAAAAATGACAAAGTGACTAATAAATCATGATTATGTGAACCTTATTAAGATTCAAATAACACAAGATCTGTGATAAGGCTTTTAACTAAAAAAAATCAATGTCAGAGACTTGACATCATTTAAGAAGATCCCCTCTCCTTTTTCTCCAAGTCTAGTATATTGGAATAAAATATTGTTTAAACATGAGCTGGGAAAAGGAGGCTACATAGGGACAAAACTTTCTGCTTTGACTGAATTTTTCTAGTAGAGAAAGTCTCGTTCCAAGGAAAATCAAGTGTAGACAGAAAGTTCTGTCCCTTATTAGACTGTGCAGACTGCTTATACATATTTTATGCATCAAGAGTACAGAAGGTTAAAACACATCCAAAACTACAACACTTTGTATACACTAATGCACTCAGATTCCAAATCATATAGACAATTGCCATTCATGTTAAAATTAGTTCTAAGCTATTATTCTGCAATCAATAGCTAATCAATTGCCTCAGTCAAACATTTCCAATTTTAGCTCCTAATTCTCAATCTAGCAGTGTCCCGAATCAAACATACCAAAATAAGGTACAATTCCCTGACATTTGGGGCTAGAAATGTATACAATATTTTCCTACATCATCTGAACAGTGTCTGATTTCTCCTTAATATGTTCCAACATAGTCCCAAAACTCTTGGTTTCTCTATCATCTGTATGGATTACCATGCCAACACTGTTCTTTCACTGTCCCAAATTTTATCTGAAACAACGAAATCTACTTCCAATGTGTCCTGAATTAACATACAGGACGGGCTCTCCTAAATTGTATGTGCAAAAATTGTTCAGAGTGCCTCACACAACAATGCCAATGCTTATGGAATACTTATTTCTGGTTTGACAGACAACCCCTCCACAGTGTCACGACAGCTCCAGTAACTGTGGCAACAGCCTCTGAATATTACCCTTTTTGTTCTTTTTTATTATAAAACTGTGGAGATACTGTCCAGAGCCATAACTGGGTGTGTAAAACTGAAGCATGAAGCATTTAACTTAAATAAAGTTGCTACGATTTTGTTTGTAATTTTTGCAAACATTAGTTGTTACACAGACAGAAACAATTTAAAAGTTAGAAAAATAGCTGCAATATTTTATTTTATTGCTAGCCCTACAACTTAATGACCGTTTAAAGAGTCTCGTGCTATTACTGACCTGTGATCCACAGTACAAGGTGAAAGTCACCACGTGACCTGGTGTCACAAAGAGGTTGTGTTGAAGATGAACATCTGTCTCTGACCTTGGTAGAACATTCAAGGTCAGTTCACGATGTACTTGGGATACTGAAAATATAACATAATTAATACAGTATAGAATTTGTCAATTTAAAAATATCTGTTGCCTCAATAAAATCATAAAGAAAACTTTCAATCCTGTGATCCAGGGTTTGGCAATAGATGACCCACAATTAACTATATCTGCCTGCTGCCCCTGCAAAATGTTTTAGAACTGTTCTATAAAATTTCTAGATTTGTACTGGAACAAATGACTAGAAGTGTTCTGGAATCATCCTTAAAATGGTCAAGAATGGTTTAGAACAGTTGTTGAATGTTAAATGAGAATAATTTGTAGAACAAATAGTTCTAAAACAGTTCTGAAGGTTTGTTCTAGAACAGTTATTGAACCATTGTTCTAGAACTATTCCAGAATTGTTCTTGTATACATTTCCAGAACTGTTTTAGAATAATTGTTCTAGAAATTATTCTCATTTAACGTTCAACAACTGTTCCTTAATAATTCTTGAACATTTTCAGTATGTTTACAGAACAGTTCTAGTCGGTGTCCTAGAACTGTTCAAGGACATTTTCAGAACTGTTCTAGAATGTTTGTTCCAGACTCATCTGAAGCAAACCTTTGGAACTGTTCTAAACATAGTTCCAAGTGTACTATTCATCAAGATTAACCTGATTACCTTAACATTATTAAATACAGTTTATATAAGAAAATAGACATGTATAAACAATAAGTATAATTAATATATGAAAGAACATTTTAAAGGGAGGAAATTCCCCTAACTAGAGGGAGGTTATATGTAGAACAATTGTAGAACTATTGTAGACCTTCAGGTTCAAGACCTGTTCTATATGTGTTCTTATTTCCCATAAGAACTTTTGTAGAACTTACTGGTTCTTAAAGAGTTCTAAACGTGTTCTAGAACTACATTTTAGAACATTTTTTGAAATTTCTTCAACTTATTTTGTCCTTGAAATGTTCTTAAAATGTTCTTGACTATTATTGGAAAAGTTTCAGAACAAAGCCATGTTCCACAAATGTTCTGGAATTATTCTAGAAAACTGTTCTGGATCAATTCTAGAACATATGTTCTTCAAAGTGAATGTTCTACAACAGTTCCAGAACAGTTCCAATTACTAGAAAAAAAAATTGTAACAATATTGCACTATATATTCAGATAAAAGGAAACGTCTTGAGGGGCATAACTTTGGACAAAATAATACGATGGATGGTTTAGCAACTTAAAAAGTACAAAGGGCCATAACTCTCTAAATAAATCATCTAACCAGAACCCACTAATAACATGTGCATTTCCTCAAGGTAGTTAAGCTTCCCATAAAGCTTCATTGTATTCCAGTTGGTAGTTGGGGAGAAATAGCCCGGACAAGAATTGCACTATATGTAAAGTTTATCGAAAATTTCAAAGGGCCATAACTCTGTGTAAAATAATCTGACCAAAACCGGCTGATAAAATGCTCATCTCCTGTTGGTAGTGAAGCTTCCCATAAAGTTTCATTGAATTCCCATAATAAGTTGCTGAGAAATAACTCGGAGAAGAATTGCACTATATGTACAATGGAAAATTTCAAAGGGCCATAACTCTGTGAAAAATCATCCGATGAGAACCGGCTGATAATATGCACATCTCCTCTTGGTAGTGAAGCTTCCCATAAAGTTTCATTGAATTCCAGTCATTAGTTGCTGAGAAATAGCCCGGAAAAGAATTGCACTATATGTACAATTAATGGAAAATTCCAAAGGGCCATAACTCTGTGAAAATCATCCGACCAGAACCGGCTGATAATATGCACATGTCCTCTTGGTAGTGAAGCTTTCCATAAAGTTTAATTGAATTCCAGTCATTAATTGCTGAGAAATAGCACAGACAAAAATTGTGCACGGATGGACGGACACACGACGGACAGACGAAGCGGCGACTAAAAATTTTGGGGGAGCATACAAAAACTGATGATATTAATAATTGTACTCAAACAAGAGGGCCATGATGTGCCTCACTGCTAGAGCTTGAAGAAAACCAATTGTCAATACTTGACCTGATTTCCTAGCTTTTGAACACATGTGACCCAGATTCAAACTTGGCCCAGCTATTAAGATAAACATTCTCACCAAGTGGCATCAAGATTAAGTCATAAATGTGGTGTCTAGAGTGGTGACACAGTTTTTCAAAGATTTGACCTAGTGACCTAGTTTTTACATGCATATGACCCAGATTTAAAGTCAGACTAGATATGTTCCAGACAAACATTTTGACCAAGTTTCATCAAGATTAAGTCATAAATGTGGCCTCCACAGTGATTACAAGGATTTTCTAAGATTTGACCTGTTGACCTATTTTTTGGAAAAACATGACCCAGATTTGAACTTGACCTAGATATTGATCAGATATACCTTCTCGCACAGTATCATCGAGATTGAGTTATAAATGTGGCCTCTTAATGATATCTGGTAGTCTGAAGGTTGTGATCCATCCATGGATGACAACGGTATTAGGGCAGCCTGTGAAACAGGCTTTATTCCTTTACCACTTTAATAGATACGTATTTTCACACATTTGTAGTCCCATAGAAAGTTAAATTAAATCCAATACCTTTCTTACTAGATTCAAGTTTAAAAGGCTTCATTTCCTAACCTTAGATACGGATGAGCAGCAAACAGCATAAAACCTGAACAGACTGCGAGTTACTCGCAGGCTGTTCTGGTTTAATGCTGGTTGCAAAAGCCATTTTCACTCAGCTTCTTATAGGGGAAAGGGTTATAATGGCCATTAGCATGACCATGTTTTTATCATGATCAACCATTTTTTCAATTAGTTAATTTCACAGATGTTTATTCTTTTCATCACTATTTATACTTATATCATATTATTGGTTAATGAACTATTGGTTCATTAAATTAATAATGAAATAATTTAATAAACAGTTAATGCACAACAAATGGCCAATTACATACATTGTGTATATGAACTTACGTTAATGAATTGGTCTGTATGTTCATGAACAATAGCTCATGGTTTGGGCCATGAATTTGACTAGTAATTCATAAACAAATCATTTACTATAGTTAACCTTTTCCCACTCGGAAGCAAAGTGAAAACCTGCAAGTAACTCGCAGTCTGTTCAGGTTTTATGCTGTTTGCTGCTCATCAGTATCTAAGGTAAGGAAATGAAGCATTTAAAACTTGAATCTAGTAAGAAAGGTCTTTTGTCTAATTTGATTTTCTAAGAGACTTCAAATGCGTACAAGTGTGTCTTTAAGAGGTAAAGGATTAAGTTAATGAACAAAGTTGCCATTTGTTGTGAATGAAGTCCAATGAACTGTTCACAATGTTTCACAGGAGAACGTGCAGCGGCATATATCATATTAAATGTTTCCTCTTTCACAAAGAGCACTTAGCAATCTTGACAAATTTAACATTTTTGCCATTATGTTCCATTGGTTGCCTGTCTTTGCACTTTATGAGTATGTAGCAAAGTTGTCCAAACACAATTTACCAAAAATAAATAAGACAAATAATGTCTACATTAGAATGACAAAACATGGCGCCTGCTTTCTAGGAAAATGTGAGAATTGTTCAATCAGCTAAATATGGAAAATGTTATATTTTGAAATTGAATTAGTTTTGAAAACAGCAATCAAATTTGTCTGCAAATGTCAGAAAATGTTTGCTGTGTAACTAATTTTTTAAAAATCAAGTTACTTTCTGATTTTTCTGAACAATGCCCTCATATAATCCAATAACATCCCATGACATTTACTAGCATTTTCCTTTAACATACTGTCTGGCTTTTTTTGCTGTGATGCTACATTTTTTTAATGCATTGAACATTCTTTTAAAAAAACTTAAAATAAAAAGTTGATCGTAACAAGGCAATTCTTTTGGGGGTTAAAAAACAAAAGTCTAGCAAAATAAACATTTTGTATATGGCGATATAAATAACAAGAGGGCCATGAGACCTAAGGCACAAAAGTTGCAATTATAATAGATGACTTAAGTGAAATGAGGAGAAATAAATAAATAATACAAGAAAATGTTGAGTTTTAATAGCTCAAAAGTACTGTGGATTTTGATAAAGAACATGTACAAAATATATTTTTAAAAATAGACACAAGAAAGGGGGCCGGCCACCTTCTGCACCACCCACCTTCTGCGCTGTCTTGCCGCTGTGCCTGACCAAAATCCTGGGGAAGTCCCTGATAGCAATATAAGGAAATTGCACCCCCCCCTTTGAAATCAGCTTGGATATCATTAGAACAAAATGTTCTAACCAAGTTTCAAGAAGATTGGACAATAAATGTGGCCTCTAGAGTGTTAACAAGGTTTTACAGTAGCCATATAAGGAAAAATTCCCCGCCCCATGGCGACCATGTTTTTAACAGACCGGAACCATTTTCAAACTCATCCAAGATATCATTGGGACACATGTTCTGACACATGTTCTGACCCAGCTTCATGTACATTGGACAATAAATGTGGCCTCTAGAGTGTTAACAAGGTAAATGTTGACACAGCAGAATGGACAACACACAACGGACGATGCACAAAAGGCAATCACAAAGGCTCACCAAGAGCAAAATGAGCTCAGAATGATTTTTATTTTGAACTTTCAGAAAGTTATAATTAATCTGGTTACAACATCTGCTCATGCCATACGAATAAGTAACCTTCCTTTTACGAATTTTGGTACAGCTTTGAAAACCGACTAAACATTTTCAAAGAAAACTTGTTTTTTAACTAACCAAGATCAGAAAGTTCATAATATTTTATTTATTTATTTTAAACAAAGCCACTACAAACATGTTATGACAATATTCAACAATGTGCATGAATACACCGCATTTTCTATTTATAATCATCAAAGATATATTTGTACATAACTGGGACTTGCAAGTCCATGTCTGTATAAACAGACCTAATTTATCATGGACTTTTATCCATATGGTTTTCAAGTCTTTTGATGCACAGGTATAGGAGGGATGCAAGAACAGTTGCTTATTTGTTGACAGTTTCAAAATTTGAAAATGGTTATTAATAGTCACTTAAAAGAATGTTTAATTCAACTTTATTGTGTGCATGGTAACCCCTGATAATAGACCTCATTAACAAATTTAATCTCTGAGAATATCAGTAACAGCAAACTATAATCATGTAAACAGAATGGAAGGTTTGACATCCATCCTGTGTTCTTGAGGTGCATGGCGGCATGGAAGGTCAAGTTATGCGAGACTTATGATTGCTATTTATGTTAAGTTCTTTATATGCCCACATTACAAAATGAAAATAATGAAAAGCAAAAAAAAATATTGCAATAATTGTTATAATTCCAATATTAAAACATTTGAATATATCTTGCAATCCCCACTTTTTGTATTCAAAAACGTGTAACACACAACTGCATGATGATTACCAGAAATCTGACTCTTCTAATCTTTAATTTGTCATAGCCTTTCAACACCTATACACCCTGTAGAACTTAACCTTTCAGATATTTATCACTCCTCATCAGCTCTATCATTTTTTTATGAGCCTTTCTCTGGGAAAACCGAGCTTATCCCATACTCTCGTAGTATCCGTCCTCCACATACATAATGTAGTATGGTGCCTTTAACGAAAAACCTTCAAGAAGTGCTGGAAAGTTGATGTTTTTTTTCAATTTTTAGAAGTTGTTATTTATTTAATGGTTATCCTTGACTATTATGACCATCATTCTCATGACTTCCGGTATTCGTTGGAAAGTAGGTCATGTTTATACCAGGGTGATACAATGATTTTTAATTACGTTACACACAATGATGTTTGTTTGTTTATGGATTATTATCAAATGTTTTATATGCTGCTTATTTTTTAATAACATGTAAAATTATTTAAAGAACAACATGAGCAAGAATTTCTTTTTCCAGTTAGTTACTTTTTAAAAAAACAAGCATCTGCGCATTGTAACAAATCTTAGCAAACAATCAGAAGGGCGGATACTATGAGACAATTGTACATTTAAAAGATTACTACAGGGAGCTGAGTCTAGCCCCTATTTTGTCAAAACATTGCTGATTTAAATGCAGTTTTCGTTTTTATGTCCAAGAATACACATGTAACTATAGATTGACATATAACACAGGCGTGTTTTGTATTTGTTCACTTCCAAAATGTGTACGTATTCAATAAGAAGGCTGATAACATGGACAGACATGATTATGCATGTGCTTAAAGTATCCTCCCACTAAAAACAACACTTGCGGTCTAAAGTGGATTTTTTGCTAAGAAGAGACTTCCTGTCAACAACAAAATACCATACAAGTGGAAAGTTTTGTCCTTCAATTGTATGTGCAGACTGCACTGGCTTATCTCGGACGACACTGTTAACATGCATTTAGCCCTGTTTTCCTAGAAAGCAGATCACATATTTACTGCAAGTAATTAAAAAGAGAAACATCCTACCTTAAAACTAAGTCCCATTCAGTTTACCCATAAAATTGGAAATTCCATTTCATAATTTCAACCCAACAGAAAAACTTGATTCTTACCTGGAAAATGTAAAGATGGGTTGCTGAGACAAAGTTGTTAAAAGTTCAGGGAGAATGAATATACCATTCATAAGAACAGAAATGAAAGCTTTTCAAATAATATAAATGATCCAGTGTGCCAAATTTCTGTTAAACGCATCAAGAAGAAGGAAGGCCATGACTTATATATACTACACCCTTCTCAAATGAAGCATTCCATCACATATGTTGAAGCAGTTGCCATGACCAACATTACTTTACAATTCATATAAGCCTCACTTTGGAAAAACAGGGCTTAATGCATGTGAGTATAGTGTAGTTCCAGATTAGCCTGTGTTGTTTGCACCGGTTAATCAGGGATAACACTATCTACATAAACTGGACTTAAGCTAAGAAGAGGTTTGCCTTATAACGTTAAATATCATAAAGCAGAAAGTCTGTGCTAATGAGCACTCTGACATCATGTGCCTCGTTTTAGGAAAACTGGGCTTTATGCATGTGCATAAATATATAGGTGTCATCTGGGATTGGCCTGTGAAGTCAGCGCAGGCTAATCAGGGACGACATGTTTCATTTAAAGGGAGTCTCTTTTAAACTTAATTCAACGTATTGCAGAAAGTGTCGTCCGTGATAAATGTGTGCTGACTGCACAGGCTACTCTTGGACAACACTTTACAAACATGCATTAAGCCCAGAATGAGACTCTTCCAGTATTCATATGAGCCGCACTCTGTGAAAAAGGGGTTTAATGCATGTGTGTAAAGTGTCGTCCCAGATTAGCCTGTGCAGTCCGCACATTTATCAGGGACGACACTTTCCACCTAAATTGGATTTTTGCTAAGAAGACACTTCTTTTAAACGAAAAATGTCATAAAGGCGGAAAGTGTCGTCTCTGATTAGCCTGTGCGGACTGTACAGGCTAATCTGGGACGACACTATACACACATGCATTATGCCCAGTTTTCTCAGAACGCAACTCATATCATCTCTGAATCTTCAATATCACATGGAACTTCAGACAAGAATGCTACAGTAGACAGCTACAGGTTTCCTGAGCCATTATCAGCCAAAAATTAACAGGAAAGCAAATTTTAATGGCAGCTGCACTTTATCAACTCAGGATTTTTGCAAAAAATCAAACACCAAAGCTCTCTATGGAGGGATGTTATGAGATCCACAAAGCCAGATGCAAGATGTTGGATGTTTAGCAATTCTCAGATATGACATGTGTTATGAAAGAAAGCATAATTACTTAATACTAGGATTGAAAAAACATTAACTTTGTGTTTTTACACCTTTAAGTTTATTGTGTATTTCCTGTTCAAAGAATACACTGTAAATCCAATACAATGTGCTCAGTTATAATGCTGAATCCCATATATAACGCGGGTGGATCTTAGCTATTTTCTCTAACCTTCCATTTCAGTCTAGAGCGTTTTCTGGACATTCAAATATGTGGTGTCCATTGTGCTGATTGCATAATGGCTCAATTTTGATTGATCCGAGACTAACCATAACTGTAGAATTGACAATTTAAGTGTGATTATCTATTGTTTGGTGCAATACAGGTGTGAAAATATCAAGCGTTTCATGTATGTGCTATCGATCTTTTGAATAATTGACAGCTTTTAACAAGTTTTATGATACACTTTTCACTTTATTGCTATTTTATAATAGACAATATGAATTTAAATATTGTCTGCTAAAATGCAATTGAAAACGTAACAGGCACAGAGATATTAAATAAAAAATCAAGACGATTAGTTCCATCTAAACGTAGGGTAATAATTATTGTTTACAGAAATTCACTTTCATTTTCACGCGATATTCAGGAAATCTCTGGGAAGCACGTTTTTTGCATGACTGAGTATGACGCAATAAAACAATGTTTGGTATCCTATTGCATTAAATCTAATTAGATCTCACTCATACATTGGCTGTTACAATTAAATGTTAACAGTGCCATAATGCACTGTTCATTTTACAAGTCCAAAAAATGGCATATTTTTGCGTTTATGAAATTCTTAAACACATTTATTGTCATAAATGGTCAGAATTTTTTTTTTAATTGATGTATAAATTATATTGGATTATCAGATATATGCGCACATGAGAAAAACGGCATGTATACAGCTATCAATACAGTAGGGTTTATATGCATGTATTTGCGTATGATCACACACACAACCTTGCAATATTTATGAATGCTCTGAACATATAAAGCGTTTATAACGCTGTCCTGTGACTTGAACCCCATCATCCGCGTTATATTGAAGTTACAGTGTATATGTTTTCTTTTTTAATGCATGTACCTACAACGCCAGCTAGAATTTGAAAAGGGCACGTGGGGCTTTTTTGTCAAAAGGGCACTAAATTCCATGCGCAGTATTTTGTCAAAAGGGCACTTTCGAGCGCGCTGGCGTTTCTAAAATGCTTCCTGTTGCATGTTTATTTATATGTTAATACTATTAAACCATTCAAATATAATGTCCACAACGAGGAATAAATTAATTACAATATAATTACAGATTTATTAATAATTTTTTTTTTTAAGGGCAGGGGGGCCCTAGGAAGGGCAGGGTGGAGGTTAGGGGGGGCAGGGCGGGGCGCCCTTCAATTTAGGCCTAGCTGGAGCACTAACATGTACCAATTATTAAGAAATATTTAAACTGAATTGTTGCTATAATTTTTTACAGTAAAGTATAATAATACCATGAAATTATCAGATACAATAATGCGTTAAATTTTGATAACATTTGATGATAAAACATATAAATTATCAGAAACAATCTTTCTGAGAAAATAAGAAAATTGAGAGGGTTTATAATGCACATTATGTTTCGATTGAATCACAACAGTTTATTAAATTTTTTAGATATAGAGCTGTGAACATTTGTATAAAGAGTTATTTTATATGAAAGAATAACATGCCTGTTGCTTAATATTTACCTCTTAAAATTATATGCAACAATTTTTAAAAAAAAAATCTAAACCTAATTTACAATGCAACAACATGCGAGATATCTTATTCAATGAAACATTTAATACGTGTGAAAAGAGCATTAAACTATTATAGCAATTACAAAAATCAAAGAGCAATAGAAAAAATACAACAAACCCTTACCTGGATTAGAACCATTCAGCCAGACAGTGTAAGATCCAGGATGAGGAAAAGTGAATTCTGCTATTGGGGCATTGCTGTACTGACTTGGGCCTCCCAGTGAAAACTTCCAAGTAAAATATACATCCCCGGTTTCCATGGTAGTACCTTTATAAAATGTAAACATCACCGCTTAAGTAATTGCACCTGGATTTTCATATAAACACTGGCTCAAGGGTTGGCTGCTTCTCTAGATTGAAATTATTTAAAATATCAATTAACATATCAATTAACATAAAAAAATAAAAAGGCACTCATTGGTGATAGGTGTTATAATAAAATTTTATGACTTATTAAAAAATTAATTAACATAAAAACTGTTTCTTTGTTCTAGTGGGGTTGGTATTCATTAAACATGTTCATCATGGTAAAAAAATATCTTCAAATATTAGAATTTTATCTTCTTGTGCAAATTTTATTATCAAATACATATCACTAGTTTTTGTACACATCGACATGATCAAGTTACTGGTGAAAAAATCTGTTCAGAGGCAATGTTTACAAAGATCAGCAAACAATTTATTCTTAATTCATTTTTACTTCAATATTACAGTTTGTTGCAACCAGAACCACAACATTTCAGTAAATGGACACCATTGTTTACGTACAGTAGGTATGTCTCATATGCCTCAAGCAAAACATAATACTTAGTTCTTTTTGACTTAAATGCTTCAAGCATTAATAACGAGTACATAATTATGAACAGCTTAAAGGAGGGTCAGTAGCTGGGAGTTTGATTATTTCAACTGAACAAATACTGAAAATATCATTGGGACTCATTAATGTTCATGGGACTCATTAATGTTCATGGGACTCATTAATGTTCATGGGACTCAGTAATGTTCATGGGACTCATTAATGTTCATGGAGCTCATAAATTGAATTTTCATGGGACTCATTAATGTTCATGGGACTCATTAATATTCATTGGACTCGTAAATATTCATGAAAAATTAATTGTTTATGATGTTGTGGGTAGACCTATCCACGAAATTTAAGAACTCAATCAATAATTTTGCCGAATGTTTGAATTTTTAAAGACAGAATTACAGAAAGCATGAAATACACTTTAGTAACCAATGCAATCCACACAAACAACCAGCTTTTGTTTGGCAATCAAGATCAATCCAGATACTGCATGAATGGGGTAAAAATACACTCTGCACTTCGCTGACACATGAGATTTCATGTAAAACACTAATGCAGTATTTGTGTATTATTACCATTTACATTATTTAGGTAGAACAGACTACTTCATGCTAATTGTTGACACTTTTCATGCCCATTAATAGTGTAAAATGTATTTTTTAGGGATGTTGTATTTTAATCAGCAATCACAGGGCAGATCAAAGGAAATAAAAGCAATTAAAAGATAACGATGTGTCATTAACACCTGATTTAAATTGTTTCTGTGCTTTTATTATTATCAGGCAGTTAAAAACAGAACCATGAGCATGTGTGCTAAGGTGAGCTAAAACAAGATGTGTTTGTGAAACACAATGTCCCCCATATGATGTTTGACATTGTAGGATGACCTTGACCTTGTGAAGGATGACCTTGACCTTGACCTTTCACCTCTCAAAATGTGCAGCTCCATGAGATACACATGCATGCCAAATATCAAGTTGCTATCTTCAATATTGCAAAAGTATTCATAAAATAAGCGATTTGGGCCACATATATTTGACCTCTGACTTTGAAGGATGACCTTGACCGTGACCTTTCACCACTCCAAATGTGCAGCTCCATGAGATGCACATGCATGCCAAATATCAAGTTGCTATCTTTAATATTGCAAAAGTATTTATAAAATGAGCGATTTTGGCCACATATAATTGACCTCTGACCTTGAAGGATGACCTTGACCTTGACTTTTCACCACTCAAAATGTGCAGCTCTATGAGATACACATGCATGCCAAATATCAAGTTGCTATCTTCAATATTGCAAAAGTATTCATAAAATAAGCGATTTTGGCCACATATATTTGACCTCTGACCTTGAAGGATGACCTTGACCTTTCACCACTCAAAAATGTGCAGCTTTATGAGATACACATGCATGCCAAATATGAAGTTGCTATCTTCAATATAGCAAAAGTTATTGCAAAATGTTAAAGTTGGCGCAAACAGACAGACCAACAGACAGACCAACAGACCAACAGACAGGGCAAAAACAATATGTCCCCCACTACTATAGTGGGGGACATAAAAAGAAGAAACACAGTGTGTGTTTTTTGCATTTTGAGTGCAGAATGGGATATACAGTACAGGCACCGTGTACTTAAACAAAAACACCTGTTCACTTTTCTCGATGGGTGACATTTCCACCCCAGGAAACCCGATACCTTGCGGGTCGTGTAATACCATAGGGGACAGTGCTGTGCATTTTGGCATGAACTTACATAGGGTAAGTAAATTGGAAAAATTAAATTTTTCAAAGTCCAATTTGATACAACTGTGTATTAACATTGATAACAAATGTATTGGCCTACATGTAGAAAAAATCCTGACAAATATTCTTTAAATATTCTTTAAAAAATGAGCAAAATGTGGCTCCCTGAAGTAGAAGATTGGGCAAAACGGGCCATGTTCAGGCATTTAGGGGAGAAAAACTGCTTTAATTTGCAAGCCACTACCATTATTAAAGGATTTATACAAACTTTCACATGTCTGCCATAACCTCTCAGCAGGGTTTCTCCAGAAAACTATTTATTGTAGAGAAATTTTCTTTTTATAGTGACCATGTTGGGAAATCATCTTTGCTTTGTAGAGGCCTATAGTAAGTGTATGTGGGCACATATGCATACAAATGTACTTTTAATGCTTTTTAATACATTCAATGATATTATTTGGCTTTCATCCAACATCATTTTAGAAACGTGAATCCTTTGTCTTATATATAATATGGTTATTCAATGTCCACTTTAGATATATAAAACAGCTATCACAATGCTAGTGTTGCCCCCACCCCCACACATTATTATACCGCCACAAAGTATGTTTGGGGGGCTATATAACTATATAGGAATCATTTTGTCCCGACTGTCCCTGTCCCAGTATATTACGTCCATCCCGATTTTTTGTCCGTTTGTCCGCCCGATTTATTTTCATGAAATAAATTTTGAACAAATGAACATACAACATTAAAACTTCATATGTTGATGCAACCTTACTAGCTTTATATATGCACCCCACCGTCTTTTAGGTCACTAGGTCATAGGTCAATGTCACTTAAATCTCTTATATAAAACTTTATCAAAGACTGTATAATGGAAGTGCTTCCACCTACAGCCTTCAAAATTCATATATTGATGCACCTCAATGAGTTTTACAGGTCAAATCCAGTGTCAGATCACAAGGTCAAATGTCAATGTCCCTTCAACCTCTAATAGAAAACTTTAATGTTGTCTTCAGAACAAAAATGCTTCCATCTGCAATCTTCAGACTTCCTATGCACCTGATCTAAATGAGTTTTACATGATCACACTACATTATTTGCCCATTAGGTCAAAGGTCACTGTGTTGTCTGATAAAGAAACATTACATTGGCCCTTCCTGGGTTCTAAAAACCTCATATGTAGATGCATCAATGACTTTTGCGCAACACATACCGTTATGATCAAAGGTGGAATGGAATATAAATTATAAAAAATGCATACTGTAATAAAGTGAGTATAGGTAAAATTTCTTCAACATTCAAACATATTATATCAACATGAGAGCAATTGTTACTCTAAAATCTATCATTGTCATTGCACAAAATCAAAGACTGCTTGTGATTGTAAATTTGTTACAGCAACTAGCTGTAATATGAGCTTTCATTAGTCCCATTTGGGTTGGCAACTTGCATTATTACATCTGCAAGTGGGATAGACAAGAAAAGTTGCTTTTGCTCAGTGTTCCATTTCATCCTCTTAATATATCACATGCATTTAGCAAACATGCTTAGTGTTTTATGGTGGTGTGGTATTAATAACTTATCAAACTTCTTCTCAAGAAGGTCAGATATCTATCTATCTATACTGTCTAACTCCCCTTGCGGTTATTATAATTGACAATATGGTGGACGAACCAGTTATCGAACACATAGGGAATTACGTTAAAATTTAAACACTTAAAATAACAAAAACATAATGTTACAACAACTGACTCAAAGTTTAATAATTTAATAACTTATCCGTAAATTTTCCAGCAAATATCCTTCAAGAATTCATAACAATGATTAAACTTGTCTGT
This sequence comes from Dreissena polymorpha, assembly GCF_020536995.1. NCBI lineage: Eukaryota > Metazoa > Mollusca > Bivalvia > Myida > Dreissenidae > Dreissena > Dreissena polymorpha. Next base: position 54,440,130 of record NC_068367.1, read on the forward strand.
GAACAAGGTAAGTGTTATTCTTTTAATCAACTGTACTTTGTTTGGTTAAGTGTATAAAATCGGTATCAACGTCATGTGTTGAAGTCTTGTTTGCGACTATAAACTAGCAATGGCCAAATTCGTTAAAAGGTGAGTAACAAGTCAGCTCATTGAAATTAAAAGGTCAAAATTAACTACTATTTTGTTTGATAGACAATTCTTTGCAAGGCCAGTCTATGCTTTGTGTGGTTAAATGTATAAAATCGGTATCAACGTCATGTGTTGAAGTCTTGTTTGCGACTATAAACTAGCAATGGCCAAATTCGTTAAAAGGTGAGTAACAAGTCAGCTCATTGAAATTAAAAGGTCAAAATTAACTATTATTTTGTTTGATAGACAATTCTTTCCAAGGCCAGTCTGTGCCGATATTAATGTTACTTAAATACGCTTAACAGTAAAATCACAGAAAACTTAAGGCAATCTAAACAAAATTAAGCGCAAGTTTAGCGACTTCATTTCAAATGAGTTTTTCTCATTATGACACTTGCCGAATTAGCACAAAAAGTCTCAGAACACGCCACATAAATATTTTACATAAAAACACCATACACTTATCAAGGCATAATTTGTATGTACCTAACCAATTAATGTATGCGACAAAGCAGTCAAGTCTTTCTTTATATTTTCCAAAAAGTGTTGGAAAAAGAAAAAAAACTCGATAATGTTGAAAAGGCACTATTTATCATATATAAGGCATTAAAAGTACACTTGAATGCATATGTGCCCACATACGCTTACTGTAGGCCTCTACAAAGCAAAGAAATTGCAACACAAGGGACAAAATTGTAACAAAACCAGGTTTTCATTGTGAAAAAAAAATCTGATAAAGGGAGAAAACTCAAACTGAACTTTTGAAATGACCAAAAAAAATTAACCCCCTTTGTAAGTTTTTTTTTTTTTTTTAAATCTATTTTTAGTCGTGGCGACCTTGACATTGGAGATATTGACGTGATTCTTTCGTGGGACACACCGTCCCATGATGGTGAACAAATGTGCCAAATGATTTTAAAATCTCACAATGAATGACATAGTTATGGCCAGGACAAGCTCATTTATGGCCATTTTTGACCTTTGAACTCAAAGTGTGACCTTGACCTTGGAGATATCGACGTAATTATTTCGCGCGACACACCGTCCAATGATGATGAACAAATGTGCCAAATGATTTTAAAATCTGACAATGAACGACATAGTTATGGCCCGGACAAGCTTATTCCGCCAGCCCGCCAGCCAGCCCGCCAGCCCGCCCGCATTCGCCAATCTAATAACCAGTTTTTTCCTTTGGAAAACCTGGTTAAAATGGTTGAAAAAGAATTATACAGTCACTGCCCGCATATGGTTTCCTGGTCTTCCCCAGATGGTATCAATGTTCTCCCAACATGGTCATTAAAAACGCAAATTTCTCCACAATAAATTGTTTTCTGGAGAAACTCTGCTGAGAGGTTATGGCAGACATGTGAAAGTTTGTATAAATCCATTAATAATGGTAGTGGGTTGCAAATTGAAGCAGTTTTTTCTCCCCTAAATGCCTGACCATGGCCCGTTTTGCCCGATCTTCTACTTCAGGGAGCCACATTTCGCTCATTATTTAAGGAAATTTGTCAGGATTTTTTCTACATGTAGGCCAATACCTTTGTTATCAATGTTAATACACAGTTGTTTCAAATTGGACTTTGAAAAAAATACTTTTTTCCAATTTACTTACCCTATGTAAGTTCATTCCAAAATGCACAGCATGGGGGGGGGGAGGGGGGGGGGGGGGGGGAACACGCTACTGACTGCGGTGTTCAGTGAACACCCGAAATCACCGCAATTGCACGCTATCGTTATCTGTGTCAATAGGGTACTGGAAAAAGACTCAATCACTGAGCAGAAATAAGAAACGGAAACACCCATGATCACCGCGATGACTTTCTTCCAAAGTGTCTAGAACCAGTGTTTCTAATCCCTAAATGTTAAATAAGCATGTGCACTATTAATTATTATTATTGGTCAGTACAAAAGGCCTATAGAAAACTACCGACTGCGTCTTTGTTTTATTTCCTAAACAATCACCGAAAATCCAATATCCTATGTATTATGAAACACAAACTTTAGATAAGCACGTATCGTCTGTCAAAACAATTATTGTACATGTCAGTAAACATGGAAGTAATTCTTGTATATGATCTCGAAAACGGGATTTGCTTTTACATTTACAATTGCGATACCGGTATTTATTTTCATAAGATTTGCTGAAAACAAATGAGAACCAAACAAACATACACAGACAACACAAAATGTAAATAATTAAAGCAAATTAAATTAAAAAACGTTGGTTTATTTTCGAAAAATTGCTTTAACTTTCTCCCAATTTCTAAAAAATGACTTATTCATGTTGAATGAAATCTAAATATAGATGACGCTGTTCATTGGTTGTTGTTAAAGAATATTCATGAACTGTACAATGCACTTTATGTGCAATCAGATACAGTACAATAATTGTTGCAATATTGAACGAACTAAAAGATGATAATGACACAGCATTTTTGCCTTTTATTTATTCAGAGGAAATGCCAATTCCAAATCATTTGCGAGATACATGTGTACCCCGATACTTGAATGGAAATTCACTACGAAGCTTTTACAATGTTGTCTGCTTTTTGTGTATAAATTAATACACCCACGCCTATTTACGCGCGCTTTTTGTCAAGACAAAACTGGACACGAAAATATCTTGGGCCTGTACATGTATTTATTTGTCGCTACAATTTGTAACAGAACATGAATTGTACATGATGCGGGCACACCATATTTGATATAAGGTGATTCACATGTACGCACGAATGAATACCTTTGTCCCGATTGGACGCTTATTTCATCAAATTTTTAAATAGAAACACATGCCGAAATTCATTTGATACTTTACTTTTGTCGTCAATATTAACACTTATAATTTAATGAAAAGGGATCAACACATTCATCAATTATTTGTGTTTAAAAATGGAAATCGGGCATTTATGGGATTATCGAGTAATGGATACAGATGGGAGAAGTTGCATGTATGCAATTGAGACAGTTGACACGTATGTATCGGGGAATCCAGAGACTCGGGATAATACGATTACTACAATCAGTTGTGATGAGTTCTCCATGGCATCAAACTGTTAATTGCAAAATCAAACACGCAATTAACACTCCTCAAGGTGCAGTATGCTACAGCTAGGTGCGAACACAGTTTTCTTTTATACGCCATTTTTAAAAAGACAGAAAACACTGTCATGGGCATGAGTGTGAAAAACATTATTCATTTTCACTTTTAAATGAAAGGGATCAATACAGTACGTTTATGTTCAATTATTTTATTTTTAGCAAACACGATGAACACCGTGTTAGATATGGGTCCGTGGTGATTCGCGGTGTTCGCCTTATCGCAAACGGCCCCCGCGACATTTTATCTGAACACGCATCGCGGGGTTCATATTGGTAGGCGAACACAGTGAGATGAACACCGCAGCGAGTGGCGTTTGTTTAAGTACACAGTGCCTGTACTGTATTTGCATCTGATGAACATTTCCATATGAGATACATTGGTTTTACACTCGTTCCTTGCTTATATATTTAATGGATTGCAATTACCATATCTGCCAGGCTTCTAAGGAAGTATCAACTTCAGTCAAAACTATCAAAGGAAAATAAGAAACTGGTTTTAGAATTTTATTCTATTGGGAAATCAACTTAGTTTCAAATAAGGAATCCATTTATTCCTAGTTTCTAGAAAAAAGCTTTGGCAAACAGCGAAGACCCAGATAAGACGCCGCATGATGTGGCATCTCATCAGGGTCTGCGCTGTTTGCTTAAAGGAATTTCTGTGAGAAATATTCTAAATATAGAAATAAATTATACTAGACATCCCTAATTTTGGAAATAAATTGATCCAATTTAAAAGGATGGGAGAGTCCACTAGGCATAAATGGGTAAATAAGGGGACAGGTGTCTCATTTATAAGACATAAGATATCAGACAAGATTTCATTATCTTGCAAAAAAACACACACAGAAGATGTAGAATCAGCCAGGAAAGCACAAACAGGTCCAAGTCTTAAATAAATAACACATTAAAACTTGGCACATTCAATAAACTGAACATGCAAAACCTGATGTGCCTCAATTAAAAACCCATTAAGATAATGAAATCATCAGACTGTTAACATTTTAATGTGACTGGTAACTGTACAAATTAACTAACATATATACAATTACCAGTACAAGAGCTAATTTAGCATGCCCTACATGTTTTACTTGCGCCAAAGTTTGCTGTCAAACAAAGTCAACACAATTGAATATAATTAAATGCCAAGATCACTGCTATAAACAAATACTTACAGAAGTTACACTAGAGCTTTGCACTTTTGATGTTTTGCCTTACATGACATGAATAAGGACTGTAAGTGCAATTTATTTTGGCACAAACTTAATTTAACCATTCTTGTGTGCATATTTATTAAGTAACTCTAAACACATGATCTCACATACATTTGTCAATTCATCATCTGCATAAACTAAATGGGAGACTGGCAATGTCATTAAAGTCTGCAAAAAATGAATAGGTGACACTGTCGATGCTGTCTAAAACAGACCTATGCATTTATGGTATCTTTATGCATAACAAAAACTAGCAATTGTTTGATTCCGCCAAAAAAAATGCATCACTAAATTTAATTTTTAAAAATCTTTTAACAACAATTGTGGAAACATTTTAATAAAGTTTATTTTATTAATTTTTTTTAATAGACATGTGAATAATTTATACATTGAAGATATTTTAGTAAGTTGATTATTCTACAAACTTGTTATACCCTACATGCCAATATAAGCAACAAGAATGAAGCCTTCCAGTTTGGTTATTCTAGAAACTTGTTATACCCTACATGCCAATAGATGCAACACAAAATAAGCTTACCGTTTCTGAGTATATAAAATCTGGTAGGACTCCCAGCGACCACCACCTGCCTGGTTTCCATGGTTATGGACTGCAGGTCGCTATGGACCCAGACAGTCACGTTTTCCACGTACTCGGATACCTGGTTATAGACATACACCAGCACCTGATGAACCCCTGGGGTGGAGAACTTGTACCTAACCTGTACATAGCACCTCGGATCTTCCTCAACAATTGCTGGTGAAACCCGTCCATTTCCAAAGTCAAGCTCAAAATGAAGCTCGTTAAAATTTACGCCAACAAATGCTGGCTGGTAGACTACAGCAAGAGCTGTCTCGTTGCCTAGAAGGGTATGGGGCATTTTGAGGACATGAACATCTCTGCTCGTTATCTCATCCTGCACATACACGTTAACGATCTCGTATGACTGACGACTCACGTTGTTCATTGCGATCGCAATGAAGCTGTAAATCCAGGAGTGGTTAAAGACGAATGATAGACGGTCGCCTTCTATGTTTGCAAACTTGTCATTGGCTAATTCCACCATCCATCTGAACACTACATCTGATCCAGCAAGAACCTTGGCAGCACATTGGATTGCTTCATCAGTCATTAAATAATGGCTAGAACAAACAGCCTTCAGTCCTTCTATTGGACACTGTACCTCAACATTTGTGACTGCTTCTGCTTCACTCAACGTATTGCTAGCTGTCACATGCACAAGATAAGAGCCTTCATTCTGAATTCGATAAAACAGGTCTGTTGCAGTGGTGAGGAAATCTTCAATAATTTCTAGATCTTCACCATCCACATTGTTGCTAAGATCTGCCTCAACCTCATGATAACTGTCTGGATCTTCAGATTTCATCTTGTAAATACTCCAGTGAACAGAAACGTTGAGTTTTGAGTTCATCTGTACCTGGAATTGCACCTCAGCCCCACAGATACTCAGCCTTTGCCCTCGAAGTTTCACTCCAGCTATTTCATTTAATACAAGAATTTTTCTCTCAAAACGAGCTTCCAGCTTGTAATCAACATCAGACTGCATGCCTTCAATAACATTTTTGTCCTGCAATTTAACATCAGCGTTGTCAATTTTCTTTGAACAGGGAGAGCTGTTAGCAGCATTCTGTCCATCTGTATTCAAGTTTTCTAAAGCAGAAGACTTTTCTAAATCTTTAAGCCCATAGCATTTTTTCTTAGAATTCACATCAGCACCATCAAAAACTGACACATTCACTTCAAAATGGCCTTCATTGTGATAGATATAGTAAAATTTTAAGCTCAGTGTACAACTATCCCCGTAACTAGCGATTATGTCCATTTCCTGGTCGCTACCTTCTATGACTAGTCTTGGAGTAGTGGTGTCTTTAAGTGAAACCTTGCTGCTGTGTCCGTCACCATATGTCACTTGCAAGAACCGGTTGGTTCTGGATGTGGTAACCATGGATACGATGAAGTACACCGGCTCGCCAATCTTTACAATGGGCTTTGAACTTGGGTCAAGGTCAATCGTCAGGTTGCTTAGCAACTGTTTTATTACAATCTGAAATAGCACAAGGAATATGTACAATGCAAGAAGAAAATTAGCTGCATGGTTCGTTATTCTATAGTTTTGGGATATAAATATTTTGGTAAATATCACATGTTCTAAATGATACTTCCCTTTTGTTTTGTAATACATGTACAGTCCAACCTGTCAATAAAGACCACTCAAGGGATTTGGTCGTTGTGGTCTTTGTTCACAGGTGGTCTTTATTCGCAGGGTCGATCGAAACTTTGCAAAATATGCTAGTAGTTTTTTTAACAGGTACCTTATCTATGTATGTGCTCTATTGTTTAAATGTTTGAATACTTATGCGTGTATAATGAAATAAAGGATTGAAAACACAGTTTTGTTTTACATTTGTATATTTATTTTATGTTGTATTTCTATTTCCCCTATGTTTTATTATTTATTTAATTTATCATATACTGTATACATAACTATTGACATACATGTAAACGTACATGTACATGCGTCAACAAACCACTTATGCACTAAGTCATTCACTGACGCGAATTCCGATTCACGCTTAGGGCGTTTACTTTCACAGTTTACGTTCTCCTCGAATTCGTCCATAATCTCATGTTTACGTTTTAAAATGCTCTGAATTTGAGTTTTTCCTACACCAAGATCACTAGCCACTCGTCTACAACTGTGTCCTTTACCTAACAGACTAATGACCTTAACGCGTTCTTCCAACGTCAATAACTTATGCTTGGAAGCCATGATGTTTAACTTGAACTGACAATTTACTTTTCTATAATCTATGAACGTCTTATTACGGAGAAATTTAAGGAGAGAATGACTATCAAAATGTTTGTCTTTAATAGACATCGTAAATGATATGAAACCGTTAATTTCCTTAATGAGTTTATGAAAGCCCCAAATTTGTCTTTGATATTTTTGGCAATAAGTACATTAATCGCGAATCACTTAAATACAAAGGCAAATTTTTACACCTTTGACAAACTGTCAAATGCATAAAAGAAGCAGGCGACTACCAATTAGCAATGCATGTTAAATAAACAAACAACTGCTATCGAGTGCAATAAACTGTCACTTGCCAATATCTCCATAGCGACCGACGAGTCCACATGTAAGATGTGTATCACGTGACTACGCAGCGTCATGGCGGCCTTTTTGTTTTTTGAAAGTTGCTAAATCGTTGATTTTTATGATTGCAGTGGTCGTTGTAAGCTATCAAAATGGAGATTTGGGAATGTAAAAGGGTGGTCGTTGGTCTTTGTTCACAGGTGGGCTTTATTCGCAGGTTCAATATATAGTGAAATCGTTCGGGAGGAAATCAGTGTGGTCGTTATTGACTGTTGGTCGCTATTAACAGGCGGTCGCTCGGGCAGGTTGGAATGTACTTCTATATTCTATTGATAGAGTAGCATACAACCATTAGACCCTATCCTACTCATTTAATTATGATATGATATTCACATGTTGCACTGTATTAGAAGAGTTAAACAAGAGTGCCAAACTGTCACAAGATACGCCCGTTCGAAGGTTTTGGACACCATGCTCAATGCTTGAAAGTGTCCTCAAGACCTAGTTATTGACCCGGCATGACCCATATTTGAACTTGACCTAGATATCACTTAGATGTAACATCTGACTAAATTTGGTGAAGATCAGATGAAAACTACTTCAATTAAAGAGCGGACAACATGCTTAATGCTTGAAATGCACTATGTGACCTCGTTTTTGACCCGGCATGACCCATGTTCGAACTTGACCTACATATCATCTAGACACAACTTCTGACCAAATTAGGTGAAGATCAGATGAAAACTACTTCAATTAGAGAGCGGACACCATGCTAAATGCTTGAAATGCACTAAGTAACCTCGTGACCTAGTTTTTGACCCGGCATGACCCATATTTGAACTTGACCTACATATCATCTAGACACAACTTCTGACCAAATTTGGTGAAGATCGGATGAATACAATTTGAATTAGAGTCCGGACAAAGTGGCGCCGTTGAAAATGCACTAATTGACCCTATGACCTAGTTTTTGACCCGGCATGACCCATATTCGAACTTGGCCTATATATCAACTAGATGCAACTGCTGACCAAGTTTGGTGAAGATCGGATGAATACAATTTGAAATAGAGTCCGGACAAAGTGGCCCCTTTGAAAATGCACTTATTGACCCTATGACCTAGTTTTTGACCCGGCATGACCCATATTCGAACTTGGCCTAGATATCAACTAGATGCAACTGCTGACCAAGTTTGGTGAAGATCGGATGAATACAATTTGAAATAGAGTCCGGACAAAGTGGCCCCTTTGAAAATGCACTTATTGACCCTATGACCTAGTTTTTGACCCGGCATGACCCATATTCGAACTTGGCCTAGATATCAACTAGATGCAACTGCTGACCAAGTTTGGTGAAGATCGGATTAATACAATTTGAAATAGAGTCCGGACAAAGTGGCCCCTTTGAAAATGCACTTATTGACCCTATGACCTAGTTTTTGACCCGGCATGACCCATATTCGAACTTGGCCTAGATATCAACTAGATGCAACTGCTGACCAAGTTTGGTGAAGATCGGATGAATACAATTTGAATTAGAGTCCGGACAAAGTGATGCCTTCCGCCCGCCGCCCGCCGCCCGCCCGCCGCCCGCCCGCCCGCCGCCAAGGGGTTTCACATAATACGTCCCGTATTTTATACGGGCGTATAAAAATATTCAAAATAAATGAATATATTGCCAATGACTGTATATCAAGAGCTTGAATTAAATCAAAGCGCTGAAGGCACAGAAGTTGTTCGCTGTTGTCGTCCTTGATTAGCTTGTACGTATTGCAAAGGCTTATCAGTGTGCACAGGCTAATCTTATTTGACGTGCATTAAGCCCCGTTTTCCCTGAAAGCAGCCAATATGTACAGATTTCAATGATAAACACTAGACTGGCCAATGTCGTCTTTCAAGCTGGTATATACACTCACTGCTAGAGCAGAATCATTTGTCGTCTGCTGCAGACAGGCAGCGGCAATCGTCCCAAGGTTAGTGAGTTGCGGTTCTTACCTTAGCTAAGGCTTCTAAGCACATACTGATTTGCAAAATATGCTCTGTAAATTTAGTCGGCCGCTTACGCGACCAACTAACAAGAGGGCCAAGATGGCCCTAGTTCGCTCACCTGAGATGAGTCGGTTCACTGAATCTTTACCAAACATCAAACTTGACCTAGATATTGTCCAGACAAACATCCTGGTTAAGTTTCATCATTATTGAACCAAAACTCTGGCATATGGAGTGTTTTTGTTTTTGTAAGATTTGACCTGGTGACCTATATTTTGAGTTGACCCCCCTTACCAAACATCAAACTTTGCTCACAAAAATAAATATTTTGACTAAGATTCATAAAATCTGAAACAAAATTGTGACCTCTAGAGTGTTTACAAGGATTTTGTATAATATAATGAAGATTTGGACAATCTAAGGGCAATAATTATGGCATAAATTATGTGATTTTGTTCATTATCAAACTTGACTGAGATCTTTCAGCAACTTTCATAAAGAAAGCTTGAGAAGTGTGAATGCTAGAGTGTTTACAAACCAAATGTGGACGAACGGAGGGCGGACAAAGACCAATTCTAAAACCTCACCTGAGCAATCAGGCGAGCTAAAAAGTGTGTTCCACCGATCTGAGCCATTTTCCAACTTGTGCGAGAAATCAATAAAACCAATGTAAGATAAGATAAGATAAGATAAGATAATCTTTTATTATAGTGACATGTGTTTACGTACAGGAGATTAACAGACATATATACAATGCATACAAGAACACCCGGCCTAATAGGCCTATAAGTCACCTTAACAACAGTGTAAAATATAACGTGATCATTATTATACAAATAGACAATAAAATATTTGAGCAACATACTTAGTTCAATGAATAAGTTAGCATCTTCTATATAATATATGTATAAGAACATAACAAGAGTTCAATGATAATATGATATGTATAATTTTATCATAAGTAAGAAGACATATGCCTGAGAAATGTGTACTTCGTAGTTGATACTTAGAAGCCCATTTACATAATTATATTATTTTAAAGTTTTAACTGACACAACATCATACAACAGATATTGTTACTTATATAAAATACTGCTTCTGATATAAAAAGCATTTACAACAAATTTCGCACACTTTCTTGGATGACATTTAACCAAGAGAACTAATTTATCTTTATTTGATTGACAGGTAGCATATTCTTCAGAGTTTAAAATGTTCCCAAATATAACTGATCTTGTGTTTTCATAAAGAGCACATTCAACAAGAAAATGTATTGACTAAGTTTCACGATGATTAGGCAAAAAATGAGACTTCTATAGTGTTCGATCATAAGGTTTCTCTCTAGTCACATGAGGACAACTGCCCCCCCCCCCCCTCCTGGCAGCCATGTTTTTTGACCAATCGGGACCATTTGCAAACTCATCTGAGATATATAAAAAACCAATAATTTCACCAAGTTTCATGATGATTGGGCAAAAAATGTGACTTCTAGAGTGTTCACAAGCTTTTTTTACTATATAAATATAAGAAAACTGCCCCACCCCCCCGGCAGCCATGTTATTCAACTGACCGGAACCATTTTTTAACTCAACTCTTGTATCAAGGAAACAAATGTTCTGACCAAATTTCATGAAAATTGGGCCAAAAATGTGACTTTTAGAGTGTTCACATGTTATACTATATACATATAGAGAAAAATGCCCCGCCCGCTGGTGGCCATGTATTTCACCGATCTGGACCATTTTCGAACTCGTCCAAGATATCAATACAACCAATGTTTTGTCCAACTTTCATGATGATTGGGCCAAACTTATGACTTCTAGTGTGTTCACAAGGTTTCTCTATAGCCAAATAAGGAAAAATGCCCCGCCCAATGGTGGCCATGTTTTTCACCGATCTGAACCATTTTTGAACTCGTCCAAGATATCAATACAACCAATGTTTTGTCCAACTTTCATGGTGATTGGGCAAAAATTGTGACTTCAAGTGTGTTTACAAGGTTTCTCTATAGCCAAATAAGGAAAACTGCACCGCCCACTGGTGGCCATGTTTTTCAACGGACCAGAACCACTTTTGAACTCAACCAACATATCATTAAGACAAACATTTTGACAAAGTTACATGAAGATTGGGCATAAAATGTGACTTCTACAGTGTTAACAAGTTTTTTCCTTTTTTTTTACCTAGTGACCTAGTTTGTGACCCAGCATGACCCAGTTTCCAACTCCATCGCGATATCATTGGGACAAATCTTCTGACCAAGTTTCATGAAGATCGGACAAAAAAATGTGGCTTCTAGAGTGTTCACAAGGTATCTTTATAGCCAAATAAGGAAAACTGCCCCGCCCACTGGTGGCCATGTTTTCAACAGACCAGAACCACTTTTGAACTCAACCAACAGATCATTATGACAAACATTTTGACAAAGTTTCATGAAGATTGGGCATGAAATGTGACTTCTACAGTGTTTACAAGGTTTTTCTTTTTTTTGATCTAGTGACCTAGTTTTTGACCTGGCATGACCCAGTTTCGAACTCGACCGGGATATCATTGGGACAAAGCTTCTGACCAAGTTTCATGAAGATCGGAAAAGAAATGTGCCCTCTAGAAAATACACTGTATTATTATGAAAACATTAATAGTCAAAGGGGAGTAACTACTGCAAACTTAAATGCAATATTTAGAAGAGTTGTCTCGCTTGTTACATGACCTTAATTCATGATTGTTTACAAGCCTTTTTACTACATTAACCTAAGGAAAACTGCCCATCCCCCTGGCAACCATGTTTTTCAACGGACAGGAACCATTTTCCAACTAAACTCTCATATCAAGGAAACAAATGTTCTGACCAAATTCATGAAAATTGGGCCAAAAATGTGACTTCTAGAGTGATCACATGTTTTCACTATAAACATATAGAGAAAAATGCCCCCCCCCACTGGAGGCCTTGTTTTTTCACCGATCTGGACCATTTTCGAACTCGTCTGAGAAATCAATAAAACCAATGTTTTGACCAATTTTCATGATGATTGGGCAAAAATTGTGACTTCTAGAGTGTTTAGAAGGTTTATCTATAGCCAAATAAGAAAAACTACCCCGCCCACTGGTGCCTTTTTTTCAACGGACCGGATCCACTTTTGAACTCAACCAACATATCATTGAGACAAACATTTTGACAAAGTTACATGAAGATTGGGCATGAAATGTGACTTCTACAGTGTTTAAAACTCGACCGAGATTTCATTGTGACGAAGCTTCTGACCAAGTTTCATGAAGATCAGACAATAAATGTGGCTTCTTAAGTGTTTACGAACAAATGTGGACGGACGGACAGACGACGGACAAAGACCGGTCACAAAAGCTCACCAGAGCAGTCAGGTGAGCTAAAAATCAATAAGAATAATATGGTTGAATTATAGGATCATACCAGTGTAATGTTTTTCTCCATTGTTCCATAGATGTTTGAAACTGCAACCTTCACCCTGTGTATCCCAGGTTCCTGAACTATGTATTCCTACAATAAGAAACACACCATCTTATTTGTATTTTTATATTACAGTATTTCTGTTCCAGGATTTAATTGATAGCAATGATAGTATGCTATAAGCATTCTATTGATAGCAATGATAGTATGCAATAAGAATTATATTGATAGCAATGATAGTATGCAATAAGCATTCTATTGATAGCAATGATAGTATGCAATAAGAATTATATTGATAGCAAATATAGTATGCAATAAGCATTCTATTGATAGCACTGATAGTATGCAATAAGAATTATATTGATAGCAATGATAGTATGCAAAAAGCATTCTATGATAGCAATGATAGTATGCAATAAGCATTCTATGATAGCAATGATAGTATGCAATAAGCATAGCACTGCTAATTCTTTGAAGTTCTGACATAATTTTAGCAGAATTATACATGCATTCCCAACTTCTGGATTGACCTAGATGCACAATTTGCCATGTTTTACAAGGCCGTCTTCAATTAAATAAAGGATAACTTATGCGGCAAACCTTATACACTAAACATGAAAAATAAACCTCTTCGTATGAAATACATTTCTACCATACAGGAGACATGAATACAATATCACCTCAAAGTCACCCATGTCAACACTAATTCCAATACTACCCAATAATTGTTCCAACAATAAAATATCCATCCTGAACTCCTCTGAACTGCTGGCAAGCTTTATGAAACAATTACATGCAACAACATCATGTTTCCTATTGTAATTATCTTGTCATCTCATATCCTGCTGACAACTTATTGGCTCTTTGGGCTCAATTACTCCCTTGGGGTTATTTTGTGTAAAACGGTCAGAAATCCTTAACCAAGTTCCATTCACCCTAAATGCCACTCATTCACTCATGGATTGGGTCTGCTGTTTGAAAATAACTTGTTATAACTTGGTGAGGACCTTCTGCAAATGAAATGAAATGTTTAATCTAAGTTATTCCCAGGTACTTCATTAATTTTCCAAAGAACAAAACATGAAATACCTTTGTATAATACATAATTGTCTTTAATGTACAGTCTACAATCAACACAATATATATTTCTAAAATATGCTTTCACATAAAATATAGGAACTATAACTAAATTTATAAAATTTGATTCCGCTCTGCCAAAAGTGAAGCCAGTTGTCAATAATGCATTAAACACTTTAACAAGCTGACCTTAAACTTATTACTTGACCTTTCACCAAGGAGTGAAACACCTTCTCCACATGTTTAAAATTGTCCTTAAATTATGTTTGAATTGAAAGATGAATGATAAAATTACAGTCGGGACAAGTTTTCGTATAGCCAAGTTATACATAAATTATGAATTTTATGTGTGACCTTCATCTATGAGACAGTTGTTACACATGTTACACAGTAATTTAACCCATTTATGCCTCTAGAAAAAAGGCCTTGGCAAACAGCGTAGACCCAGATGAGATGCCGCATGATGCAGCATCTCATCAGGGTCTGCGCTGTTTGCTTAAAGGAATTTCTGTAAGAAATATTCTAACAAGGGATTAACTTGTCACAAAACCAGGTTTTCAATTTGAAAAAAAAGTCTGATAAAGGTAGACAATTCAAAATGTGCATTGTTACCCCCCTTTTGTAAGATTCAATCTTTTTTTACTCGTGGCGACCTTGATTTCAATTTGAAACAAGAGATGTGTTTGTCAGAAACACAATTCCCATTGTTATTGTTGTTCTTCAGAGTTTATTTACAGGTCCCATGCCCCTTCACGGAGTCATTTTAGCTGGACCTGCCCCATAATTGTGACCTTTCAGGGCAGAAAGAATCATTTTGAGCCAAAGTAGGTCAAATTAATATAATTTGGATCCAGATGGACCAGTACACGGTGGCCAATGAGACCTTAATGTGCACTGGTTGACAATCACAAGATAAATTCTTGTCTGGACGCAGCTCCGCCAAGGGTCTGCAGCGCACCGCTCTGCCTTTATGGCCACTCTCGCCGTCGTCTTCATCCCTGAGACTGTTTCCCCAGTGCGTTGAGCGTACTGAGTACTGCCGCCCCGGGTCTCTCTATAGGGCCACCCCCTCGATGTTCTAGTGACTACTCCGAGCATAAACAAGATGTGTTTGTGAAACACAATGTCCATCTATATGATGTTTGACCTTGAAGGATGACCTTGACCCTTCACCACTCAAAATGTGCAGCTCCATGAGATACACATGCATGTCAAATTGCTAGCTTCAATATTGCAGAAGTTACATTACATGAGCAATTTTGACCCATATATTTGACCTAGAAGGATGACCTTGACCTTTCACCACTCAATGTGCAGCTCCATGAGATACACATGCATGCCAAATATCAAGTTGCTATCTTCAATATTGCAAATGTATTCATAAAATAAGCGATTTGGGCCACATATTTTTGACCTCTGACCTTGAAGGATGACCTTGACCTTTCACCACTCAAAATGTGCAGCTCCATAAGTTACACATGCATGCCAAATATCAAGTTGCTATCTTCAATATTGCAAAAGTATTCCTAAAATAAGCGATTTGGGCCACATATATTTGACCTCTGACCTTGAAGGATGACCTTGACCTTCCACCACTCAAAATGTGCAGCTCCATGAGATACACATGCATGCCAAATATCAAGTAGCTATCTTCAATATTCGCAAAAATATTCATAAAATGAGCGATTTTGGCCACATATATTTGACCTCTGACCTTGAAGGATGACCTTGACCTTTTACCACTCAAAATGTGCAGCTCCATGAGATACACATGCATGCCAAATATCAAGTTGCTATATTCAATATAGCAAAAGTTATTGCAAAATGTTAAAGTTGGCGCAAACCAACCAACAGACCAACAGACCAACCAACCAACAGACAGGGCAAAAACAATATGTCCCCCACTACTGGAGTGGGGGACATAAAAAGTAGCCCCAGTTCAGCCCCGTATTTCCTCCACACTGGTGATCTTGCTGTCCCACTGTTCCCGTCCCTCTACAGACCGGACCTCTGGCAGGTCCGGGTCAGCGAACTCCCAACGATAAACAGCGGTTGACAAGACCGCTGCATCTTAAGGAAGACAGCAATCCCAGCAATGTGGAAGACGTCTGGCTGGGGGTGGCGGACTCAGCTGGATAAGCAGAGTCACCCGCAGAAGTTCCCTCTAAGAAGATCCTCTGCGGGTGATTCTCGCCTCGGTCGCCACGCGCACACTCCAGCTGCTGACTGAGAAACACATTTCTCCCTATTGCGCCGCTTTGAAATAAACTTTCAATATATCATTTGGTAGGTTTAGAAATAATCTCCCTTTTAAAGCTTATTACTTCCCTTGGATTGTATTTTTTTACTTTTGACCTTGAAGGATGACCTTGACCTTAACCTTTCACCACTCAAAATGTGCACCTTCATGAGATACACATGCATGCCAAATATCAAGTTGCTATCTTCAATATTGCAAAAGATATTGCAAAACTTTAAACAACGTTAAAGTTTTGGGACAGAATGACAGACAGACAGGCCAAAAACAATATGCCCCTAATCATTCAATCCGGGAGCATAAAAAAAGTCTGATAAAGGGAGACCAACTCAAAATGTGCATTGTTACTGATTGTTCAAAGTTACCCCACTTGTTTCAAAATCAATCTATTTTTAGTCATGGCGACCTTGACCTTGGAGATATTGACGTAATTCTTTCGCACGACACACCATCCAATGATGGTGAACAAATGTGCCAAATGATTTTAAAATCTCACAATGAATGACATAGTTATGGCCCGGACAAGCTCATTTATGGTCATTTTTGACCTTTGAACTCAAAGTGTGACCTTGACCTTGGAGATATTGACATCATTCTTTCGCGCAACACACCGTCTAATGATGATGAACAAATGTGCCAAATGATTTTAATATCTCACAATGAACAACAAAGTTATGGCCCGGACAAGCTTGTTCCGCCAGCCCGCCAGCCTGCCCGCCAACATTCGCCAATCTAATAACCAGTTTTTTCCGTCGGAAAACCTGGTTAAAAATAGAAATAAATATACCACACATCCCTAATTTTTTAAATGAATAATCAATTTAGAAGGATGGGAGAGTTCACTCTGCATAAATGGGTTATATATATGCTATCAAATACTTCTTTATCCAAAAACATTTTATTATTGCAAATACAGTCAATAAAACATTATTTGAGAAATAAAAAGTGGTAAATTGAATCAAATCAATCAAAGGTTCACTGCCCAAAAGAAGTTTTTGCCACTTGTTCAAGACTTTAAAACTGTCACATGTCCTTAAATAGTATCTAATTAATAAATTAAAAGACATTAATGGCCAATCAGTGGCTGAAACCACTGTCAAAACATGCTGCCTTTGAAAATGACAAAACAATCACCTGACTGGGGCCATTTTCACCTTGATTGAGTCTCTAACCACTCTCTGCCAAATGTGAGAGAGGATAATCAGCTCATTACAGACAGCCACTCTGACTTGCCCTACACACGCAATCTAGCTCATTACAGACTAGCACACCGACTTCCCCGAGACATGCAATCTAACCATACCAGCAATGGAGTGTGTTTTCCAACCACAAAAAAAACTAACAAAACTAAAACCAAATCAGAGCACTTGCGTTCTTGGCAATAATCATGTCATAATTACCAATACTCAGGAAATGTAATTCTTGTCTTGACCTTAAGAAGTGCTCTCATTTTCACCCTAATTTTACATTATTTTGCCAGACATTTTTTGTTGGCCTCGCTAGAATATCATTATTACTGACAAACAATCTAGGTCTACAACACCATGCACACAGGCATGCATGAACACATTTTTAAAACACTGTTAACCCTTTGCATGCTGGGAAATTTGTCGTCTGATAAAATGTCGTCTGCTGAATTTCTAAAATTAGCATTTTCTTCGATATTTTTTCAAAGAATACTATCAGAATAGCAAACAGTTTGGATCCAGATGAGACGCCACGTTCTGTGGCGTCTCATCTGGATCCAAACTGTTTGCAAAGGCCTTCAAAATTCGGTTTCCGCACTGAAAGAGTTAAATAAAATTAAAGTTATGAAAAAAACAATAGTTTGTAAATTCTCCCAATTTTTCTGAACCACTTTCCTGTCTGTAAGTCTACATGTCCCAGGCCAACAATCAGTAATTTCTATCCCTGTTAGTGTTGAGAACTAAATAAAAGTAGCCAAACCAACATTTATTTATTATTTCTAATGCATTATTTTAAAACATCAAACTGTTTTCCTAGAGAAACGAACAGTGTATCTATGACATTAAGAGGAATTTCAGACTTCAAAGTCTGGAAGAAAGGCTGCTTTTGTGGGCTTAATTTAAAGACAGCAAAACTAAATATTTGCATTCAGCCAAATAAAGCAAAACAAAATGTTCCTGCCAAATCTGCAGAAAAAAATACATAATGAAAAACTGGGATTCGGCCTAAATCTCGAGTCCTAATGACCCTACAATGAATGTCATATTTAATATTGACAGCAGGCCATATGAATTAAATGTCAATCAACATGCCCATAATTGCCAATCAATGCTTGTTTATTGTCTTTAAATTGCACAAAATGTCATTTTCCACCACATAAATTGCCCCTCTTTTTCCAATTTAGTTGTCACAGTGTCACAGGGCATTTTTTTTATGTCTGTGCCAGTTTCCATTCAACATACAAGCCAGAGATGGGAGAGTGCAATCTATTAGGGTTAAAATTAGTTTCAATTATCTAGAGGTACCACAATCCAATGTGACATTTAGAATTTGAGATCTAAACAAAAAAGCTGAACGAAAGTCAGGCTGATATATATCACACACATGTCAGAATACTGCCATACAGAACAAGTCAGTTAACTCTTTCAGTGCTGGAACCGAATTTTGAAGGCCTTTGCAAACAGTTTGGATCCAGATGAGACGCCACAGGACGTGGCGTCTCATCAGGATCCAAACTGTTTGCTATTCAGATAGTATTCTTTGAAAAAAAAAATCAAAGAAAATGCTTATTTAAGAAATTCAGCGGACGACATTTTAGCAGACGACAAATTTCCCAGCATGCAAAGGCTTAAAGGTCACATACAGAATTTGTTTATCATTTTCCAATTGTCTTTTCATTATTTTTTAAAAGAAAGGTATGATTTTGATGACTCTTTTTGCAAGTTCAATATTTTCTGGCTTTCATCCCTTGTCTTACATAGATGAAACAAATTAGATGGCATCCACTATTTTAATGTTTTGAACTTTTAAAATTGACCTTTAAAAAGAGATCCCAACATACAGTCTTGTTTGGCCTATTTTGCAATGTGAAGACATGTGTTGTTGTACATTGTACAAAACTCTCTTAGAATAAAATGTAAATGTAACTAAGTTATATAATTAACAACAGTTTTGTCTCGGTATTTATGTATGAATAAGGTAAAAACTTAAAACACAAGCTACATAGATATTTGATCATCAAAATGTAATTTACCTAATAACTTCACATTAATAAGTAAAGAAATAAGTTTTATCTGAAATTATGACTCCGGTTACACCCCATTTAGCAAACAACATGTGTCTACAGCTGTTGCTCAAACAGAAAGTCCCACAGTGCACCTGTTTCCAAAAAAAGAGGCTAATTTTACATTTAATACATAAATTACCAATGTTATGTAAGATACCATATGTTAAAATGGTCTTGAAAAGTTAAAAGAACAAGACTATTGCCAAGCAATATATGTCCCTTACCGGCTCCACTATTGTCAGAATTTTCAAGTTTCATGAAAAAAAAGAAGAACTTTTAAAGTTATCGCACGATCCAGAAAAGTGTGACAGACAGACTCACAGACAGACACACAGAGCGCAAAACATGAGTCCCCCCCGTTGAAACCGGTAGGGGACAATAAAACTCATTTTAATAAGATTTCAATATTCCAAATGCACTCTGCAGGACTTTGCCTCCCTAGGCATCTAATGCCAAATTTTGCCTAATAAGGGAAAGAGAAAGACACCTTTGCTAATGCTTTTTCTTCATACAATTCTAGTACATGACCATGATCATCACAGCATATCCACTTAGTATAATACATCTGGCAGCTGGATTTTTTTTTTCAGCCAATCTGATTCCAGATAGAACCCATATATCCATGATAAGGCACACTCCAGGAATAAAATTTATTTGCAAGTAATTCAACTACCATGAATTGTTTTAAGCCCCGCTAAAGAGGCCATGCCTCACTTCCTCAATTGTTTGGCACTTGAAATAAGCGTGTAGCCCAAATTACCCAGTGATTTATGTCCTCTGGGGAAACAGAATGAGGGATCCACTTTATGTTTATTGACTTGGAATCCGCCCAACAAACAAAAGACATTCATAACCCTTCTAGTGATGGACATTTTGGAATGGTTTATTCCATAAAGGGAGCAAACTGAGTTAATTTTTATGTACATTGGCCACAATAAGATTTTCAAGGAAAAGTTAAAACTAAATGTATCACATTGTAGTGGCGTAGTCGATGATAAGTTGACTAACTAGCGACTGGGTGATCACAGGTTCGATCCCCAAGGTAAGAGCATTCTTTGAATCTCTTCCGAAGACACATAGTACTGGTTCTACCCCGAAATCAGACTTGAGAGCATTTCCATTAGTCTTTGTTTTTTTATGCAATAAGGCTTGAATAAATACGTTTAAACAAAAATTATCATATTACGCTGTTGTAGGAGGAATTACATACACTAGAATAATATTAAAGATTAAATTTTAATAGATTATGAAACAAAAAGATTACAGACAAATGGCCATCTATCAAAACTGGACCCAGCCATGAATCCTTCATTCTAAAACATCAAATTTAACATAATTTAAAAAGTAACTTTTCTGTTATTTGTCATCCGTACATAAATAAAGCAACAAATGAATCCTGAATATTTCTAGAAGATTCTAAAAAAACCGAAAAACCAAACCAAAGAATGGGGATTAATTATACATAATAAAAACTTTTCTGTTATGTGTCACATATAGAGAAAGATATAAACAAATTGTGTCTTCAATATTTCCAGAAGGGACTTAGTGAGTGAAATCTCATCCAAGGAATGGGGAAAGTTTATACATTAAACAGCAACTCTTCTGTTATTTGTCACAAATATAAAGAAACATAACATATTGTGTGTTTTTTTCATTTTTCTAGAAATTCCAAACCAAAGAATGGGGATTTAGTGTTCATGATCGTGTGTCAATCATTATGGTCATGGATCCCAGATAGCACACACCATATGCACTGGCTTTTATGCACTGGAGTAGTAAATCACTATTAGCATTGAAAGTGAAAAATCAGTGCAGGATATGTTTATCTCGTTACTTAGCAACAGAAACTCATCAGTAATTAAAACAGGATGATTCTTTACTGCTGATTAGCTTATTGGGTTGATAAAAGTGATTCCATGTACATGAAAATCATATATCAGCATTACAGGCACTAATTGAGTTCATTTGAGTTAAAATACACGGATGTTTCATATTATTTCTGGAATATTTCTAAAATGATGTTCGATACAACCAATTATGCTGAACCTTGTGAAAATATGTTTTTATATGTTCAGTGAAAATTTATAATAAAATGTTTGTTTGCTTTTTTGAGTGCGTGTTTTTTTAATGGACTTTATAAATCAACCATTTGATAACACAATTTGTTTACCCCATAGCTGCAGTTATCCCATCCCTTATACATGGCCGTTAATCACGCGCACCACCTCTTCTTTAAGATGCATTAATTAAAGAGCCAATGCAACTTCCGAGGTGGCGCTCAGACCCGGATGTTTTGAAATGTGATGGATAATTTTACAGGGTTATTAGGTTTTACATGTTTTTTTCAACATATTTTGCATTATTTTTAAAATAGGAAAATGAACTAGTGCGATTCAGCAAAGATTAATTCATCCGTGATTAACGGCCGTGCTTTGCAGTCATAAAGGCTAATGACTTGCAGAAGGTTAAGCACTTAAAAACGACTGTAGAGCCCATAAAATTATGGAATAGACTGACAGAAAGAGCAATTCTAAATACCTCTAAATGCCAATTTGTTGGGCCATAAAAATGCAGTTGTTGTAGAAAAAAGGAATCACTGTTTTCAATATTAAAAAAAATTGTAAAACAATATGTGGCACGGTAAATATTGCATTAATTGCAGAATGTTTTACCAAGATGAGGACTGCTAAATGTGCATAACAAGCTACCTAATTATCAAGCCACATCCTGATGCCTTTTGTTTTATAACTATGTTTATGTTTCAGTGATTAATTACTAAAATATGCACAAAAATCCATCCCCACATCTTGAAATGTGGTATTTAATCTACAGCTAAGCCAGCATCCAAACTAAAACTAGTTGCATGGAAACAGCATGGAAAGATGGCTGACAACGCAGCCAGCCAACTGGCAGAAAACGGGAGTTTGTCTGAACTTGTTGAATTTGATAGATACCACATTCTTAAAATAATCTACGTAATAGGTTTATAATCAATTGCAGGTACAACCTGATCATCTTCCTAAGCGTGGTGCCTAAAATGCTGTGCAATTCAGTAAATTTTCCAGGCTATCATGGGATTGGCTTAAGAAAAATCAGGTATATGTCTTTCTAAATTTTCTATGAATGAGCGCCAAAGTGCTGAATCAACTAAATTTTATTTTGCTGCAACAGATATGAGCATAGTCATGCCAAAATGGGTTCTATGCCATATGTGGCCAGGGTAGCTTCAGGGTTACTATGCCATTTGTGGCCAGCAAATGTGTATGTCCCCCAGTCTATACTGAAAGACATATTGTTTTTGCCCTGTCTGTTTGTTTGTTGGTTTGTTTGCATCAAACTTTAAGATTGGCCATAACTTTTCCAATATTGAAGATAGCAACTTGATATTTGGCATGAACGTGTATCTCTTGGAGCTGCCATTTTGAGTGGTGAAAGTTCAAGGTCATCCTTCAAGGTCAAGGTTAAATATATGGGAAGGGGCCCATAGTTTTCACAAACACATCTTGTTTTTACAATTGAAGCAAGAGCAGTTCCAGATTCACACAGTATGGTCAGGAGCTACCCTGTTTCCTATAAAGTCACGCACGGTTCTGTAGTCTCATAAAGGCACATTATGACTCCTCATCAGAGTATATGAATGCAAACGCATAGAACTACACTGTTTGGATAAGTCTTAACCCTTTCCCACTTAAAAGCTAAATAACTTGCAGTCTGTTCAGGTTTTATGCTGTTTGCTGGTCATCAGTATCTAAGGTTTGGAGATGAAGCCTTTATAACTTGGATCTAGTAAGAAAGGTGTTTAATTAAATGTAACTTTGTATGGGACTATAAATGCGTTAAAATACATATATAAGTGGTAAAGGGTTAAAGAACGATTTTTCCCTGATAAAACTCATATGATACTTACATACTCAACCCACATTTTGAAACAATTTAGCAAGATGGCATTGAAAGCAATGTGCTTAACCCTTTACCACTTAGATACATATTTTAACACCTTTGTAGTCCCTTAGAAAATCAAATTTAATTAAAGACCTTTCTAACTAGATTCAAATGATAAAAGTTTCATTTCCAACACTTAAATGAGCAGCAAACAGCATAAAACCTGAACAGACTGCGATTGCAGGCTGTTCTGGTTTTATGCTGGTTGCAAAAGCAATTTTCACTTTGCTTCTGAATGGGTAATGGTTAAAGAGACATTATTGAGTCTGTCTCTGGTTAAAATGTTTTTGATGCCTTTATACAAATCTTGACAATGTTCTTAGAGTGTGGGTCTAACTCATGACCTTTTGGTTATTGGTCAGTTGACCTCTTGGGTATTGGTCAGTTGACCTCTTGGGAATTGGTCAGTTGTTTGACCTTTTTAAAAACTTCTTCAATCTTTGAGGAAAAACATCCCAAATTTCATATACAACAATATAATGAGTGCATGACACGTTTTATACCGAATTATTTTCGAGTTATACAATTGCTGAACATTATTCTTTTTTTAAATTGGACTAAATATTTTTTGGACAAAATTTTCTGGCCAAAGAACTGCCCTCTTGAATGATAATTTTGACGACTGGTTGTGACTTTGTCAAGCCCCCTACTTCTTCATTGTTTGACAGATTTTTATTAAAAAATTATGCACTTTATCTAAATTTTTGCAATATTTCTTGACATTGTTTGGATACAATTATATATGGCAGACTTGTCACTTTTCTTTGCAATATATTAGGACTTTGAAATATAACATACTTGTAACAATGTTGACCTATATTATGTGTTGCCTGCACGAACCACATTACATTCTTCATTATGTCAAGGTCATGTGCAGATATTAGGTATAAACAAGAGCTGTGTTTGTGAAACACAATGCCCCCTATTGCGCCGCTTTGAAGCCATATATTTGACCTTTGACCTTGAAGGATGACCTTAACCTTGACTTTTCACCACTCAAAATGTGCAGCTCCATGAGATACATGTACACATGCATGCCAAATATCAAGTTGCTATCTTCAATATTGCAAAAGTTATGACTAAGTTTAAAGTTTTGGGACAGAATGACAGACAGGCCAAAAACAATATACCCCCGATCATTTGATCTGAGGGAATAAAAATAAAGCATTAATTATGCCAAACTTGTAAAATATGCATTACAAAAGAATATGAGGGGATAATGCACCTTCAAGGACATCTTTTTCCGATAGTTAATATTTCCATTGTGTGGTGGACAGTATACCCACATTGCAGCCAAAATCTCCCCTGTTCAATCCACAATCAGAGAGTATTTGGATGGCATTTCCAAAGACACCAATAACTGGTTCTACCCAGAAAAAGCCTAAGACATCATTTGCAAACAAACCTCAAGGTATAGACTAATAAATAATAACATCACTGCCCACAGAGATCATCCTACTAGAGACAACGACATAAACCCTAGTAACAACATTCCAAAGAGCCACACATTTCTGATCCAGTCTCTTCTCTTTGACAAAGTGTGCACCGTTCAGTTTGGCCTATAATCAATTTTAGACATAATGTCATGTCATTAAGAATGGAGATAAAATTAAATGAGCATTCAAACACAAACCTCTACAACACTGTGGCACTCTTCACAAGGGGAAACCACTCTTGTTTCCACGTCATCCATCAAAAAGTTAAAGGTCAAGTTATCACCCATGGCAACTGAAGCCTCCAGCATAAAAGAGGTGTCTGAAAACACGGCCAGGGATTGACCATCGACCTGACCAGACTGGAACAAATCTGGGACACACGTTGGTCGATTGTAGTCAGCCGCATCGTCAGCAATGCCAATCTGAAGGTCATGTGGAAACGGAAGGTCAACTTGAAGGTCAAGGGTTGTTGACAGCGTATTGATGCCATTGGTTACTTCCACAGCTGAAAACACAAAAAAGGCATATATGCCAGAATTTTCTGTGAAATAGTTATAGAGAATTCTAAGTAAATTGTCCCATGCCTTTTATTGTTCAATGAAAATCCCATGTTTGCTTAACCATTCAATTAGTTATGCTATAATGTTGAATCGTTCATACCTCATGAGATGTAACACCCTCATATTACAGAGGAGGTTGTATAACTGTTATTATTACTATTATTATAAACAGCAATGATCAGGGGTGCTATAAGTCAGGGTTCCACATTAACTTTTTTTACAGCAAGACCATCTGACCAGCTCCTCTTAAAATGTACTAGCCCGAATCGGATGCCTACTAGACCATAAATGACATAGCAAATAAACACAATTGGATCATGTTACTCTACGTTAGTGTTACCGATCGCCAAAATCGCCATTGGCGATAACAATTCCTGGCTGGCGATTAAAAATAAGGTTTTCATGAAATTGGCAAATGAAAAAATAGACCCTATGCTTTTCAAATGCACAATTATTATCTAAATGTTTTCAGACCGTATAAATCGCCAGAAACATCGATAAGATTACACATTACCGGAAAGGCCCCAGGTTATAATGATGACCGCCTAGGTCGATAATCCACATGGCTAATGTCTTAATTTGTAACGCTTCACATTGCGACCAGACTTTTTCGAACATTGTGTTACTCGGCGATTTAAGTGATAACTGAATAACTGAAGCGTGCCGTGTAATGACCTATAGATGTTACAATTCAACGTTATCGAATCGACCAGTACGGAATTGTCTTTAGTAAGATGGGCAGAGTTATGAAATTATTGACAACTAATTTCCAAAGAAACGCGATTTTGATTGGCTAAAAAAGTAGATAAGAATAACTTCCCTTCACTGTCGCTATGCGACTTGAAACTGAAAGACCGATTTAGAAAGTGAGTTGCAGATTCCAGGAAAAATGGATGCTTCGAACGAAAAAGGAAAGTCCAAGCAACAGATGCTAACACAATTCTTTAGAAAAGAAAGCGGACAGAATAATGATTCAATTTAAGCTCAGGAAATGACCAAATGTTAGGTTCGCAATCAAAGGATGTCTCAAATAGTGCAGACTCGAATGCACAATCGGAAATGTCTTATCTAACTAGTGTATATAAACAGTTTAAAACAGTTTCAAAGTTCTACAGTTAACAATATTTTCGAATTTATTTCTTCAATGTTTATGAACTGCGTTGAATAAGCTCGGGTTCATGAAAATCGCTGCACAATTGATGAAGTTATGGTTGTTCAAAGCAATGCATTCCGTTTTCGGGTCATTTTGAATTGGATACCTTGTTAATATAATATATTTGATAGTGAATGTTTTTTTACAGAAAAGTAGATTGTTCGTTATGATATATTATTTATAATTTAAAATAATGATGTTTTCACTAATTAATATCATAGCCACATGCTAACCACCTGTGATTTTGATCAGGAAATAGCCCCAAAACGCACCACAGACGATCTAGGATCCAAAAAATTTCCGCCCTAGAGTTGGCTACTAAGTTTTTTTCCTAAGCGCCATCCTAGTAACTGTTTTATCAGGATTTATCAGTAAATAATCAGTGAACACCAGAAAGTTATTTTGATGCATAGAGTAAAACAATAAAATACAAGAGTTCCGCGGTCGGAGATGACCGCATTGAAGCCGGATTTTTGATTTAAATGACAGGAAAGTACCTTTCGTGTTTTTGTCAATGCAATACTTAAATTACTGAAATATTGTTCAAAGGTCAAAATGAAATGTAAGTACTTTTCAAGGCATGAGCAAACCTTGTGTTATGTTTTGAATGCATATAAAAATTTTAACATTTTAACATTGAAGGTCACAGTGACCTTGACCTTCAAATGAATGACATTGAAATGAGCAGTGGTGATCTTCTAGTACTGGCCAACCTTTATGTCAAGTTTGAAGACTCTAGGTACAAGCATACCAAAGTTATAACATGGAATAAGAACTTTAACATTTTTACCTACCAAAGTTATAAGAACTTTAACATTTTTACATTCAAGGTCACAGTGACCTTGACCTTAGAATGAATGACCTTGAAATGACCAGTGGTCATCTAAGTGTGCTTGCAAACCTTCATGTCAAGTTTGAAGACTCTATGTCCAAGCATACCAAAGTTATAACAATTTTAACATTTTAACATTTAAGGTCACAGTGACCTTGACCTTCAAATGAATGACATTGAAATGACCAGTGGTCATCTTCTAGTACTGGCCAATCTTTATTTCAAGTTTGAAGACTCTAGGTACAAGCATACCAAAGTTTTAACATGAAATAAGAACTTTAACATTTTTACATTCAAGGTCACAGTGACCTTGACCTTCAAATGAATGACCTTGAAATGTCCAGTGGTTACTTACTAGTTCTGGCCAACCTTCATGTCAAGTTTCATGACTCTAGGTCCAAGCATACCAAAGTTATAACAACTTTAACATTTTTACATTCAAGGTCACAGTGACCTTGACCTTCAAATGAATGACCTTGAAATGTCCAGTGGTTACTAACTAGTTATGGCCAACCTTCATGTCAAGTTTCAAGACTCTAGGTCCAAGCATACCAAAGTTATAACAACTTTAACATTTTTATATTGAAGGTCACAGTGACCTTCACCTTCAAATGAATGACCTTGAAATGACCAGTGGTCATCTGTTAATCCTGGCCAACCTTCATGTCAAGTTTGAAGACTCTAGGTCCAAGCATACCAAAGTTATACCATGAAATAAGAACTTTAACATTTTTACATTCAAGGTCACAGTGACCTTGACCTTCAAATGAATGACCTTGAAATGACCAGTGGTTACTAACTAGTTATGGCCAACCTTCATGTCAAGTTTCAAGACTCTAGGTCCAAGCATACCAAAGTTATAACAACTTTAACATTTTTTATATTGAAGGTCACAGTGACCTTGACCTTCAAATGAATGACCTTGAAATGACCAGTGGTCATCTGTTAATCCTGGCCAACCTTCATGTCAAGTTTGAAGACTCTAGGTCCAAGCATACCAAAGTTATACCATGAAATAAGAACTTTAACATTTTCGAGCACGCCGCCCGCCCCCCCGCCCCGCCCCCCCCGCCCCCCCGCCCGCCCGACAACATCAATCTATAAGCCGAGATTTTTTCGAAAAAAATCCGGCTAAAAACTATTATTTTGTTATTCTTCATCAAATTCAAGCCAGGGGAACTGACTCGATTTTCCAAAGGATAAATTTGACGTTTTTATTTTTCTTTATATATACGTTTCCTGTCAGTTTTAACGTCGAAATCTTCTTTATTAACTGATTTGTCGGACGAAAATCCGAACTTGAACAAAGTCATTCTTTAAATTACATTATCTTGTCTGCTACGCAAAAATGTTTACATTGACGATTCCGATTTTTTTATAGAAGTCGTAAAAACATGCTGTAAAGTTTTACGACACTGCAGAAAATCATTAATATTCATGACAACTTGACCAATGGAAACAAGCAATTCTTGCGGGAAGCTCTCCTTCGCGTCTAAAAATAGCGATGAATCATGTGAATTCTCTGCGTTAATTTATATACGCTAGTTTTGTTCTGAATATGTAAATAACGGATACTAGAGTAATTTTACACAATAAGGAAAAAGGTTTTCACAGCAGTTAGTTATAGTTATATGAATCAGTATAGATTTTTTTATGTAAGACCAGTCGGACAAGCTAGCTTGCAGTTTTACTAGCCCGACCACCGATCTTACTAGACAATGTCTGTCGGACGTGCCTTAGTGTCGAATCCTGTAAGTTTGCATGTGGCGAAAAAAGGTTCCAGCTTAGAAATATATTAAACATGAGGTTACATCAATTCTTCCACATCAAACACAATTAATTTCATACTTATTTGATAATCAAAAAAGTTCATAAACATCTTCAAAGCAATTGTATTGCAAATAACAAAACAAACTGTTGCAATCTATTACAAATGAAGATAATGTGAATATGCTTCGTTTATGCTGAAATCTTGTAAGCTTAGTGCAAAGATCAAAGCTTTTTGACTCTTGGCAAGGAATGGTAAAAGAAAAAAGAAACTCTGTGAAACGTTTTCAACATCTTGAAATAGTTCAGCCATCGAAGTTGAAAACTTGCCAACATACTATTATAAACAGTCTGAGAAACAGGAAATTAACAGCACGTACATATATACATGGGTGGCAAGAGCATATGTTATTGTCTTTGAATGAAGATTTCGAAATGCATCATTCAAACTGCATCTTTTCTTGGGAATCGGAGGTTAGATGTTTTTTTAATTCATTTTAATTTGAAGGCTCAAAATTCAATTTTAACTCTTTAAATTCATAGTAATTATGTTCATTACATTTCAAACAACCCCTTAATAGACAAAAAACAGCTTAAATAGACAAATAAGAGTGACTTTATGTGCCGCATACCATCTCTGCAGTTTGAAGAGAAATATGGTTGCTTGATTAAATTTGACTAAGATATTTTGATTCAGCATATTTTTTTAATGTTTGACACAAAAATAATACAAGGTATGAACCAAGGCGACATATTAAGACCAATTTACTGAGATATTTCAAGGACCACAACTACAAGACATTGCAAGGGCCACAACTCAAAGATATTTCACGGGCCACAACTACAAGATATTGCAAGGGCTGCAACTCAAAGATATTTCATGGGCCACAACTACAAGATATTGCAAGAGCCGCAACTCAAAAATATTTCAAGGACCACACCTACAAGTTTGCAAGGGCCACAACGCAAAAATATTTCAAGGACCACAACGACTAGATTTTGCAAGGTCCACAACTCAAAGATATTTCAACGACCACACCTACAAGATATTGCAAGGGCCACAACTCAAAGATATTTCAAGGACCACATCTACAAGATATTGCAATAAGGGCCACAAATCAAAGATAGTTTAATGGCCAAATCTACAAGATATTGCAATGGCCTCAACTAAAATATATTGCAAGGACAAAAACTACAAGTTATTGCAAGGGCCACAACTCAATGATATTTCAAGTGCCTCAACTTCTCAGTTCCCGTGACACTTTAAGTGATAATTCCATTTGATGGTGATATTATACCACCACAGGGTGATATTATACCTTGATAGATGTTATGATTAAAAAGATAAATTTACCATAGCTGACTTAAAAAATGAAAATTGAGTACCAAAGCAAGTGATTAACGTAAGTAAATCAATTTTCTATGTTAAAGAGTTAAGTTAAGTTTAAACCTATTTATTTTAGCTCGATTGCATCGAAGGCCTAAGGCTTATATTAACGCTCCCCAGTCCGTTTCCTGGGCCTAAAACCAGTACTTGGGTGTCTTTTGGGGAGATCTAAAGAATGCTCCCACGGTGGTGAACGAACCTGCAACCTCCCGGTCGCTAGCTAGGGGGACACCATATCAATTACACCACAGCTAGCTGTTATAGAGTTTAGAGTTCATTTCAACATACATTGGCTTTAAGCCCATGAGTACACACATATTACAACAAAATGTATACACAGATGGTCAATGACATACATAATTTTTAATAGAACCTAGATGAAAATCTTAATACAAAAATGTGTATACACATTATCACATTTTGTATTTTTATATTAAATAGATAAATTAATGTAAGTACATTATAGTATAGTACAGAGAAACTATTGATAATGTAAGTCAGCTCTCAATTTAAAAGCTTTAAAAACAAAAATATCTAGGTTTTATACACTTTTTTTATTGTCAGTCTGTAAGACTGCGATCAATAAACTTGATCATGTTTGTGTTTTTCCATTAATATTTATTTATATACTTCAAACGTAAATAAATAAACATAAGGCATTCAAGTAAAAAATGAAATTTTCTCAAGAACATTACAGTGTTTGCATTTTCTGTTTTGAAACAGTATCTTTTCTCGATCTCCCTGCTTCCACTTAAAGTCTGTGGGCAGATACTCTAAAACGATTTAACGCAATTCTAAATTTTGAAACATTTACTACAGTTATATTGATGGGGAGCATTTGCCATGCAATCTTAATTGATGGCAGCATAACAATAGTGATGTTAATAGCTCTCCTTTTTTAAGGTCACCTTTTTATATTTGTATTGTTATTTTATTTATGCCTAATATACATTATTTGTTTGTCTCATTTTAAATTCAAAACTTCTTAATGTGAAAAGTTTTCAGTGAGTCAAAGATTTTGGTTTCCGTTAGAATGGTGCCCATAAATCATGCAGGTTCATTACCATCCAAAAAAAATTAAATGCAACAAGACATAAAACTACTCATGGCACACATAATGCCTCAGGGATGAAACATCATTTTACATCCAGATATTCCCTATAGTCAGCCTTCCATCATCTCTGATTCAATTCCACCCATGAAATTGTATCACCAATTATAGGAGGAACATCCAGAAGCCTCCTGCCTTTTATATATTCCACAACCTACCCATCACAGCTACAAAATATAATTTGAAATTTACAGCACAAGGCCTTAGGGTACACCGTACTAAATTCAATAGTTTTCAATTTGCATCATAAATTACGTTCAGGAAAAAAATCTTTTGACTTGAAGAGAATTTATTGGCTAGAGATTCAAGTAACTAAGTAACTAAATTATAGTTATCTTTACAATATCTGCATAATGTTTATCGCAATCTTTAGACTTTTATCAGGGCCTTTTCACGTTTTGGAAAATTGACAAAATTACAAAAAATTGTTTCAGATCCGCAAATTTTCATTGTAGTTATGATATTTGTGAGGAAACGGTTATACTGAACATTAAACATGCTTTAAAAAATTCATTATATGCATTTGTTGACAATTAAAAAACCTGAAAATTATAAAGCGTTGCAACGCTTAAATAATTTGGAGAGTACTGTTGTTGTCGTTATATTTTGTGATACTATGAGGATTGCTTATATTGAGTATAAAATACATCACTCATTGTATGAGCACTGATGGCCGAGTGGTCTAAGAAATTGACTTTTACTCCAGGGCTCCAGGGGTCAGCGGTTTGAGCCCAGTTTAGGATTACTTTTTTTCTTTCTTGAATTGTATTCTTGTTTTTGTACTGGAGCTTGTTCTCTACAGCTGCCATGTGTTATTGAAGAAACAGACTGGTTCTGTACAGCTGTCATGTGTCCTTGAAAAAACAGACTGGTACTCTACAGCTGTCATGTTTTCTAGTAGGAAAAGGCTGGTTCTCTACAGCTGTCATGTTTTCTAGTCAGAAAAGGCTGGTTCTCTACAGCTGTCACATGTTCTTGTAGAAACAGACTGGTTCTCTACAGCTGTCATGTGTTCTTGTAGAAACAGGCTGGTTCTTTACACCTGTCAGTGTTTTTGTAGAAAAAGGCTGGTTCTCTACAGCTGCCATCATGTGTTCTTGTAGAAACAGACTGGTTCTCTATAGCTGTCAGTGTCCTTGTAGAAACAGACTGGGTCTCTACAGCTGCCATTATGTGTTCTTGTAGAAACAGACTGGGTCTCTACTGCTGTCAGCATTCTTGTAGAAATAGACTGGTTCTCTACAGCTATCAGTGCCCTTGTATAAGTAGACTTGTTATCCACAGCTGTCATATGTTCTTGTAGAAACAGGCTGGTTCTCTTCAGCTGTGATGTGTAATTGTAGAAACAGGCTGGTTCTCTTCACCTGTCAGCTACCTTGTAGAAACAGACTGGTTCTCTACAGGTTTAAGTGTCCTTGTTGAAAATGGCTGGTTGTCTATAGCTGTAAGTGTCCTTGTTGAAACAGGCTGGTTGTCTATAGCTGTAAGTGTCCTTGTAGAAACAGACTGGTTATCTAAAGCTGTAAGTGTTCTTGTAAAAGCATGATGATTCTCTACAACTGGCTTGTGTTCTTTTAAAAACAAGTTGGTACTCAACAGCTACATGTGTTTTTGCTACCACAGGCTGATTCTCTATAGTTGGAGTGTATTATTGCAGAAAAAGGCTGATTCTCTATGGCTGGCATGTATTCTTGCAGAATAAAAAGGCTGATTCTCAATGGCTGGCATGTATTCTTGCAGAATAAAAAGGCTGATTGTCTATGGCTTGCATGTATTCTTGCAGAAACAGGCTGATTATCTATGGCTTGCATGTATTCTTGCAATAAAAGGCTGATTGTCTATAACTGACATCTATTCTTGCAGAAACAGGCTATTCTCTATGGCTGGCATGTATTCTTGCAGAAACAGGCTGATGCTTTATAGATGGCATGTTTCCTTGCAGAAAATGGCTGATTGTCAATGGCTGGCATGTATTCTTGCAGAAAAAGGCTGATTGTCAATGGCTGGCATGTATTCTTGCAGAATAAAAAGCCTGATTTTCTATGGCTTGTATTTATTCCTGCAGAAAAAGGCTGATTGTCTTTAACTGGCATGTATTCTTGCAGAAACAGGCTGATTCTCTATGGCTTGCATGTATTCTTGCAGAAACAGGCTGATTGTCTATGGCTGGCATGTATTCTTGCAGAAACAGGCTGATTGTCTATGGCTGGCATGAATTCTTGCAGAAACAGACTGATTGTCTATGGCTAGCATGTATTCTTGCAGAAGCAGGCTGATAGTCTATGGCTGGCATGTATTCTTGCAAAAACAGGCTGATTGTCTATGGCTGGCATGTATTCTTGCAGAAAAAGGCTGATTCTCTATGGCTGGCATGTATTCTTGCAGAAACAGGCTGATGCTTTATAGATGGCATGTTTCCTTGCAGAAAATGGCTGATTGTCTATAACTGGCATGTATTCTTGCAGAAACAGGCTGATTATATATAGCTTGCATGTTTTCTTGCAGAAAAAGGCTGATTCTCTTAACTGGCATGTATTCTTGCAGAATAAAAAGGCTGATTCTCAATGGCTGGCATGTATTCTTGCAGAATAAAAAGGCTGATTGTCTATGGCTTGCATGTATTCTTTCAGAAACAGGCTGATTCTCTATGGCTTGAATGTATTCTTGCAGAAAAAGGCTGATTGCCTATAACTGGCATGTATTCTTGCAGAAACAGGCTGATTCTCTATGGCTTGCATGTTTTCTTGTAAAAAAGGCTGATCGTGTATTGCTGGCATGTATTCTTGCAGAAACAGGCTGAGTGCCTATGGCTGGCATGTATTCTTGCAGAAACAGGCTGATTCTCTATGGCTTGCATGTATTCTTGCAGAAAAAGGCTGATTGTCTATAACTGGCGTGTATTCTTGCAGAAACAGGCTGATTATCTATAGCTGGCATGTATTCTTGCAGAAACAGGCTAATGCTTTATAGATGGCATGTTTTCTTGCAGAAACAGGCTGATTATCTATAGCTGGCATGTTTTCTTGTAGAAACAGGCTGATTCTCTATAGCTGGCATGTATTCTTGTAGAAACAGATTTATTGTCTATAGCTGGCAGGTATTCTTGCAGAAACAGGCTGATTATCTATAGCTGGCATGTATTCTTGTAAAAACAGTCTGATTCTGTATAGCTGGCATGTATTCTTGTAGAAACAAGTTGATTGTCTATAGCTGGCAGGTATTCTTGCAGAAACATTCTGGTTTGCTATAGCTGGCATGTATTCATGTAAAAACAGTCTGATTCTATATAGCTGGCATGTATTTTTGTAGAAACAGGTTGATGGCCTATAGCTGGCATGTATTCTTGCAGAAACAGGCCGATTCTCTTCGGCTGGCATGTATTCTTGTAGAAACAGACTGATTCTATATAGCTGGCATGTATTCTTGTAGAAACAGACTAGTTCTATAATGGCTGGCATGTATTCTTGTAGAAACAGTCTGGTTCTCTATAACTGGCATGTATTCTTGCAGAAACAAGCTTATTCGCTATGCCTGGCATGTATTCTTGCAGAAACAAGCTTAATCTCTATGCCTGGCATGTATTCTTGTATAAACAGACTGATTCTATATGGCTGGCATGTATTCTTGTAGAAACAGTCTTGTTCTCCATAGATGGCATGTTTTCTTGTAGAAACAGTCTAGTTCTCTATAGCTGGCATGATCTGGTAGAAACAGGTTGATAAATCTACACCTGGCATGTATTCTGATGAAACTGATTGGTTATCTACAGCATGTATGTTTTCTAGAAGTATACATTCTTCTTTGTGTTTTCTTGCAGTAACACCAAGAATTGCATTAATTTTCCCTTTTATGTTTTTGAAAAGCATAAATTTAACAACATTACACAACATCTTTAAGAACTATGAAACATGTGTTCAGTATAAAGTCCATTCCAATAAAGATTTAAGTCCTATACTTACATGTACATCTACTATCAAAATCTTCACAAGTTTTCCAACTAAATAGATCACTATCACAATAATGGTAAGGTAGTCAGTGAACTCACAACACAACTTGTTCCTAGTGAAAACAACATGACTTACAATAACTCAAGGCGATTAAGTCATAATTTCCACACTGCAACGAAGGTAAAGCAATCTTTGACCAAACAATGTAATTACAGTCGTGCTCCAAGTTACACAAAACCAACTAAAATCCAATTAACAAGATATGTAAACCATGCAGTAAAGATATACACTAGTAATTAATGTCATGAACAATATTTGTCAACATAGTTTGATGGAAACCATGTTTTGTAAGAAGGTGGATAAATTATGGAAACCCAGTTATCTTGACTTAATGACCAACATTTGTAGATCAGTTTGAACTATAAAGGCACAATATTTAATTGAAGACCATAACCAGTCACATTTGAAATAAATAGTTTTACTAAAACTATAAGAACTAATAACAAACAATGAGTGTTGCAATTGTAGGAAATCAAACACATCTTATCAAAATGTTTAACTTAACAAAACTTAGTTGAAAACTGCTAAGCTAAAAACTTCTTGTTTTCTTGTTTTTATGCCCCCGAATCAAATGATCAGGGGTATATTGTTTTTGGCCTGTCTGTCTGTCTGTCATTGTCTTGTTTTTTTCTTAAATATTTATTTTATTTTTTTTGTAGCTGAAGTATTTAGTGTTCGTGTTTTATGTTGCTAATATATTTACCGTACTTGTTTATGTTACTTAACTACTAAGTAAACAGTGCTGGAATTTTTTGCTTAAATATGTAATATTTTTGGTATTATTTTGCTAATATATTTACGGTGCTTGTTTTTGTTATTTTAATATTTACAGCACTGGAATTTGTTGCTTAAATATTTACCGTACTTGTTCCTTAATTTTGTTAACTGATAATAAGCACAGTTTAGGTCTTATTGTTTCATTAATAAAACTTACTAAAAGGTGATGACAACTGCGATTTTACAGTCGAAAATTGTCATTAGCTTTAACGGAAAAAAACTGCATATTAACAACTCGGCGTGATTTATTTCCATTTGTGGATGAATTTTGAAAATTAAGATTTTCAGAAAACAACAAAGCACTTTGTGATAAACCTCAAAATTTTGTACACAGACTTTTAAAAACAAACTAGTCATCATACTTGACATTTACAATCATTACCAAACGCAAAGCCTGAACAAAATAGTTGCTTGACTGCATCAAATTCAAAGGGAAATTAAACTCCTTTTATACATGCACATAATTTTTTTTTATGTGTCACTATGTGTCTTTTGATATACATGTACACATTTCGGAAAGGTCACCTTCGAACAAATGAGGACTAATTCTATTTTAATTGCTCAAACAGATACTTTACCATATGTATAACAAGAAACTTGAACATCAACTGACATGCTTAAGAATGTAGTTCATCATAACCTGATTGAGAATATGGAGTAAGACTGTGTGTTCTTTTCTACAGCTTTGTTCCATTTAGATACAATAAAGGTTTGTTGTTTTTGCTGTTTAAATGAGTTTGTTGGACCTTATCAACAGTATTAACCCTTTACCACTTAGAAAAGTATATTGACGCATTTGTGGTCCCTTAGAAAAGTTTAATTTAACTAAAGACCTTTGTTACTCAATTCAAGTTTTAAAGGCTTCATCTCCAACCTTTAGATACTGATGAGAAGCAAACAGCATAAAACCCGAACAGACTGCATTAGTTACTCACAGGCTGTTCTGGTTTTATGCTGTTTGCACAAGGCATTTTCACTTTGTTTCTGAGTGGAAAAGGGTTAATCAGTCATATCATTGAATGAATTGGAGTAGGTTATACCTATTTTTCTTTCCTTTGATCATAATGACTTTTCTCATATAGAATCTAAATACAATTTCTGAGGCACATAGGGACTGTGAAAGCAAACATTAAGTATTTCAGAGAGAGCCCTAAGAGAAGACGGCTAGTTCTGAAAACACCATTGTAAAGCGAAACAAGGTTGACTGCAAAGTAAACAAGGGCTGTTTGTAAAACATGCATGCCCCCCTAAATGGCCTATAAGTTGTAGTAGCAGCTATTGTGTGAATACATTTTTGGTGATGGTGGTGGTGGTGGTAGTGGTGGTGGTGGTGGTGGTGGTGGTGGTGGTGGTGGCTATTGATACAATGCATTACAAAAATGCAGTTAGCCTTACATTTGGTATAATTTAAATATATTACAAGGGAGGCAAATGCTGTAACAAAAAAAACATGCATAAACGGTAGTTGTTTCCCTTGTTTGAACCATGCTAAATCCTTAAAATGCCTATTTCCAGTAACTGTGACCTTCACCTGTGACCTTGTCCTTTGACCTAGTGACCTCAAAATCAATAGGGGTCATCTGCGAGTCATGATCAATGTACCTATGAAGTTTCATGATCCTAGGCCCAAGCATTCTTGAGTTATCATCTGACAACCACCTGATGGACGGACCGACAGACCGACCGACAGACAGACATGAGCAAAGCAATATACCCCCCTCTTCTTCGAAGGGAGGCATAAAAAGCATACGAACCTTTGCTAACCATTTCATCGAAATACGCCGTCATTTAAAATTTATAGCGCAAAACAAACAGAATACAAAAGGACGACAGACTGCACATCAGCTATGGACGGCAAGTTGAACGGCGACATTTGTGATAATTACGCTCCACATAATAGCCAAGTATTTGTCCATTTTAGAGCCCATCACGCAAGCACTTTATGCTGTTCTAATCGGTATAATCGGTCCGGCATTAAAAACAGCCGAAGATATTGGTGTTACAATGACAATACCATGGCAATGTGGCCGTCAAGTAAACCGAGCAAATGTTGGTGGAACCAGTGAAGAATACAATCGACGCACGATTTATATTCCCTACATGGACTCACTGATCCAGTCTCTAGGAAGCAGATTTTCATAATCTAATATGCCTGCGTTTATGTTATATCAACTCCATCTGAACCACATCAAAATTTCATTCGATCAGACTATAAAGATACAGTCCTAACCATTGACGAATTTTATCAAATCGATAATTTTGAACAAGACGCAATGTCATGGTACAACAGGAACAAGAAGGAATCCATCAAACAGAATGAGTAAGATTTTGTTGACTTGGTCAAAAAACGGTTCTGTTTCCGGCCGTGCGTTGGGTGATGATCATATTATTAACACTGCCCCCACCACTTGTACGGTGGAACGATCATTTAGCACGCTGAGACGAGTCAAGACATGGCTAAGATCCACCATGTCCGACGACAGGCTCTTAGGATTATGCATGATGAGGTTCACAGGGATCGGATCAACACTGACAGGAATATTTTTATTAAACTAATCATCATGAAATTCGGCAGAGACTCACATCGCCTTCACTTCCTATTTACCCTTCTCAAAATAAAATACACTTTTTAACAAAATACGCTTTAAAAAGTGTATTTTTTCTGCATTTTTACCGAAAAGTGTATTTTTTCTGCATTTTTTTCATAATTAAGTGCACTGAAGTGCATTTTTTCTGTATTTTCATTATCTTTAAGTGTATTTTACTGTACTTTAAGTGTATCTTCTGTAGACAAAGTGCATCTTTTTATACAATAAGTGCATTTTTTCAATGAAGTGCATTTTTTGTGCATATTAGTGTATCTTCTGATTTGCAAAAAAAATATTCTTTCTGTACAAGTGTAGTTTTAGTGCATCTTCATAAAAAAGAGCAACACTATAGCAAATAACTGAAGTTAAAGGACAGAGATATAGTGTTTAATAGGAGGATTGTACTGAATTCTTTTTTATCTTCACATAATGTTTATGGTCTTATTATTACAATTTGTCTGCTCATAAAATATGTGAATCAGTAGAGCAGCTTTTAAAGGGAAAAGTACAACTAAATCAGGCTGTGGGTAAATAATTAAAAATATTGAAAGTGTCAAAAAAAATATGTGGGCTTGCCAGAATCAATTATACCTTCACAACATAAAAAACAAGTATTTGAACTTTCTTACACTGATATTTAACCCCAATTCAATTAATGTCTACCACATTGACTATTAACATACATTTTAAAAGACAATTTAAATAATATTTATAATATTATATTTATTTCCTAACACCATTCAGTATGTAATATTGAAATATTCACAATTAAATATAATATGCTAAGTGTGCTGTGTATTATTCAAAAAATATCAGATAAGATCAGGATCAGATAAGAGATCAATTAGCATCATAAACACTAATCTCTATCAGTGCTCCATCTAGCCAAAACAAAGGGGTGTTTATAGAATTTTGATTGGTTCTGGGACCATCTATTTGAAAACAAACCACTTTTGATTGGTTGGAGAACAGCAAGTTATTTGGAGCACATGAAGTTATTTTTGTAAACAATTTGGTTTTAGCAACTTAAATTGAGCTAAATTTTTAGGTATAATTCAGCAACATTAATTCTAGTGTCAAATGTCTTGAAATTCTTTCAGCACATGAACTATTGTGTGATGAAAACAATGTGTATTTACTACAATGTGTAAATCAACAATAAGTTTGTTGCAAAGAAGATTCAAAGTGGGTGGTTAAAGTGATCAACAACTGCCGTTTTTGTTTTTTTGGAATGCTGAAGAACAGCTGTAACAGGTTTGTATTTTCATTTCTGCATCTCTTTTTAATTAAATTAATTATGATCATTATCATATTTATGTATTGTCACTGGGAAATGTAACTGGATGAGTAAATGTAATGCAATTTTAAGGAAAAAAACACCATTTGAATTATTATGGCTGTATTTTATGGTTATTGTCATCTTAAAATTTATTTATACCTATTTCTTGTCATTAATGAACAGATTTCTTTCCCCCATATTTAATCAGAACTTTAATATTTTATATTTGAAGGTTTAACCCCAAGGTGAAATTTACATTGATCGGAAGATCCATTGGACAGAATGTGCATCATCGCCTGCCAAAAAAGGGAGCAAAAAGGGGACTACCTGATGTATGGACATGTATACCAGGCGAACTTGAGGGGAACAGGAGTGGGAAACCGTGCCCTGTAGCTTGTCCTTGACCAAGAAAAGATGGATTTGTTGAGAGGTAAAACTATATAATAAAGGTTATTGCAATTCAAAGACGTCACACTTCCCACCAGTCCACACAGCCAAAGGAGACCACATATATTAGTACATTTCGAGGGGTTAAAGCCAGAACGTGATAACTCCTTTTTTCAAATAGTGGAGAAAAACGCAAAATTAAGGTTTGACAGACTACAACTTTTAAATGAATATGAATATCAGCGTAATATTTGGTTATAATATAGGTAATAGTATTGTTATGACATTGTAAACATATTATATGATTGCATACAATATTTTAATGCTTTTGTATTCAAAATAGCACTTACTTCATTCTGGCATAAACGTAAAACATATATATTTTCAGAGTACAACTGTGTTAAGTGCACTTGGTGCTATTTTGCATAAAAATTGAACGCTGCTTTTCCTATGCCATACAGGACTTAGTGCAATTAAAGCATAACAGCCTTGTGCTATGCATCTATTTTACGAGACTAAACGAAACATGTGCACTTAAAACAAGTTTATTTTAATAATTATAATGGTAATTCTTTTTGTAGATGTACATACTTATTTTCTTTTGCATTCTAGATTTGAACAGGACATGCAAATGTGTCTCCAACCTTAACAATGGAAGAAAGTTAAGATTCAGATATTCTATTCCACATCTGCATCTTATCTATCTTCTATTGTATCTGGGTCTGGAATAATCTTGAAATACTGGTGATATTCTGAAGGAATTATCCCTTCAGAGCAAAGTGATGGCAGGTCTTTCTTCTTTGTTGCTGTAATTGGAAGTTTGGAATCTACAAGGGTTGTATGTCACATTTTATAGAAGGTCCTTTGATAGAGGATTTGATTTGATTTTATAGAGGATATGAGTTTACTACACTGAAAACTGGTGTCATCAAAACTGCACTTAAAAAACACACACCCTGATCACAATTGTAGTTTTATCAATTTTATTTTTGTCCATATAACTATTTGTCCACTTACATTTACAACATTTGGCGGCATTACAGTTTAAGCTACATGCTTGATATAAAAAGCGTCATAGTTTTTCATAGGCACTACAACATACGCAGTTCTCTTTGGTGTAATCCTCACAATTGGTTCCCCATTAGTAAATATACCAATGTAAATTTCTTTGCTCATTCAATGTAAGCAGGTACTATACCACACTCCATCTAAGTATGTCCACTTTCTAAATACCTTTGTTCAATGGTGTCTATGTTTTTACATTTTTCAATGCAACAGTAATAACCTAATTTCGATTTTGACCACTACAACAGTCAGAATAAAAACAGACATTCTTTACTGTGATGGGAAGGGATTTCATGTAAGTCAAAAGACAGTTTCCCATTTCACAGCCGCATTTTCCTTCAGTTTCGTTCCACAATAAACATGTCAAACTTGTGTTTTGTAAACAGTAAAAAAATATTGAAACTTTTTCTTTTTCTTTCATAATAAACTTGGCTCACACGAGAACATGGAATCGGTAAAACAGCCTCTAGATAAAATCTTAATTTACCATCTTAGTGGGAGAATAATGTCTTTTAGATAAGCACCAATGAATGCATATTCTCCCTATCTAATTACAAATTAGCACAATAGTTTGTGTATTCCTGTTTAAATAAACAAGATGCAATAATTCCTTAACAAGGAAAGGGCTTCATATTTTGTTTTTACCTTAAAATATATGCACACATGGCTTATGTTTAAATGATTTAAGTGCACGTAAATCCTTTTGGCACATGTTTTTCCTCTCAATATGTATGAAAACTTATTGTGCCAAAATGACTTAAGTGCACTTGAAGCATTCTGGCATACACCAGATTTGTCGATAAGCACTTAGTGCACCTTGGTTCTTTCGGATAAACTATGTTGTATTCAATATGTGATTCCAGGGAATAGTGCATATTGTAGAGCGTTGGAATAACTCTATGAAAGTGCAAAAAAGTGATTTTTGATAAAAAGTGCACTTATCACGTTCTGGCTTTAACCCCTCGATTTATTAACAGTATTTTCTATCAAACGTAATTTCTTTAAATTATTTATGAAAAGCGTTAAGTCACATGTGATCACGAGATTAAAATTGCAAAAATAAACAAACAAAAACAACAAGCCAACAAACTTGTTTTGATTTAAATTTATGATATTTATAGCAACTGTTGAACAAGATTACCATAACAGCAATATTTAACACTTAAATTATAAAATATCTTTCAGGACCTGATCTCAAATGAGATCATGCACGAGAAGCGCCTCGCAGACCATGACAGTAGTATTCAGACCTGATCAGCTGGTGAAGTGCTCTATAAAGGGTTGCTTATGAATGCATTCTTTGTAAGGAACAGTGTATAACAACAAATATAGTGACAGGGACTAAGCTGCTAAATATTGTCAGCATGTATGCAGTGATTTTCTTTGGAAATTCAAAACAACCTGTACGTACTGGCTCTCAGAAGGGCATGTTTTAGCGCAATAATGAACAAAAAAAGGAAGATCTTAAAAATAAGGTATAGATTTATATATATTTCATGAATACTGTTCATTTGTCATATATTAGGATCCAGAATATGATTGAATTAAATGTGCTGCTTTTGTCCATATTAAAAAGGGATTTGGAATTAATGTAATATATAAAAATCTAGTAAATGATAGGGAAAACATTTCAGCTTAAGGAGGGGAAATCTTTAATATTTTTTTAAGTGCAAACCACCTGTATTTGGCTGTTAATCAGTTACCGATAATCAGAGGGGAGAAAAATCACTGGTATGAGCTTGATATTTTCAATTGTTAATTCCAGATAGGCAATAGCCCGTTTGAATCCTCTTTTTATGTAGATATGTAACATTTGTTTTTGTTTTTTAAGGTTTAACATTCTAATAAAAGTGTGTATTTATCTATTGAATTGTACTTTTTGTTTTTTATGTATGTGTTTACACTAACCTTTCATTTAAAGAATGAATGCTGACTTCAAAATGCTGGGATTTTTGTTTAATTTGGTTAATTTTTAAGCATATTAATTTGAAGTGATGAAAAGTACACTTGAGCGTATAATGCGCTTAAAAAATTCACTTCCAACACTTCAAAAAGTGTATCATTTGTATGACTGAAAATGCACTCAAGTGTATTAATGCGCTTAAAAATTCACTTTTAATATTGTAAGGTGTATTATTTGTATGACCGGGAATGCACTCAAGTGTATTAATGCGCTTAAAAAAATTCACTTTCAATTTTGTAAGGTGTATTATTTGTATCAGTGGAAATGCACTCAAGTGTATTAATGCGCTTACAAAAATTCACTTTGAATACTCAATGAAGTGTATTATTTGTATGACTGGAAATGCACTCAAGTGTATTAATGCGCTTAAATAATTTGCTTTTAATTCTGTAATGTGTATTATTTGAATGACTGGAAATGCACTCAAGTGTATTAATGCGTTTTAAAAAATTTACTTTGACCATGAAGTGTATTATTTGTATGTCTTAAAATACACTCAAGTGTATAAATGCGCTTAAAAATAAACTTAAGCGCACTTATTATCTTAATAAACGCACTTAAGTGTATTATTTAGTGGAAAAAAAATACACTTAA
Organism: Dreissena polymorpha; assembly: GCF_020536995.1. Taxonomy (NCBI): domain Eukaryota; kingdom Metazoa; phylum Mollusca; class Bivalvia; order Myida; family Dreissenidae; genus Dreissena; species Dreissena polymorpha. The sequence goes on from NC_068367.1 coordinate 54,484,535, forward strand.
ATGTATAAACACACTAGTTAAAAGTGTTTTTTTAACAGATTAAAATGCACTTGTTAAGCAAAAAATACGGTGCCAATAACATGCGCATTAAATGCGCATTTAATGTGCATTTAATGCGCATTAAATGCGCATTTAGTGCACTTTTTCGAGAAGGGTAGGGACTGAATAAATGTTAATTGTTAATAAATTGACTTCTCCGCACGAATGAATCATGTTTAAAACAATGTTTTGAGAGTTTATAAATTGTGCAATAACTGCATCCATGACTTGTTTACATGTAAATGGGAGTTGATGTTCAGGTGAAACTAACCAGGGGTCATTCTGACCCAAATTGTTCAATTCAGGAATCATAACTGAACACGTATAGATTTTTCCATATTCAACTATCTTTTTCGCTCATCGATTTTCCAGGGGGGGGGGGGTCAGCTGACCTCATTTGCCCCTATGTGCGGACGCCCATGGTGATCATCAAAATATCATGATTGATGGAGTGACGTTGAAACTGACTGACAGGAGAGTAAAAATGGCTTAGCATTCCAGAGACTAAAAAAAAATGGCTTAGCATTCCAGAGAGTAAAAATGGCTTAGCATCCCAGAGAGCAAAAGTGGCTTAACATTCCAGAGAGTAAAAGTGGCTAATAGCATTCCAGAGAGTAAAAGTGGCTTAGCATTCCAGAGAGAGTAAAAATGGCTTAGCATTCCAGAGAATAAAAATGGCTTAGAGCTCCAGAGAGTAAAAATGGCTTAGCATTCCAGAGAGTAAAAATGGCTTAGCATTTCAGAGAGTAAAAATGGCTTAGCATTCCAGAGTAAAAATGGCTAAGCATTCCAGTTAAGATAATTAAAGGGCCATGACTCTGACTCTGCAGTTCCTGAATCAACTTGCTAGTGTTAGATTGTAGTCCCACTCTGGGAATACCGGAATGTAATGCATGTGCGTAACTGTCATCCCAGATAATCAGGGATCGCACTTTCCACTTTTATGGATTCTTTTCATTTAAAGGCAGTTTCTTTTAAAAGAAAATCCAGTTTAGGTGGAGTTGGCATTAATAAGCCTGCACAGGCTAATCTGGAACTGCACTTTACACAAATGTATTAACCCATTTATGCCTAGTGGATTCTCCAATCCTTCTAAATTGACTCAATCTATTTCCAAATTAAGGGTGTCTGGTATACTTTTTTCTATATTTAGAATATTTCTTACAGAAATTCCTTTAAGCAAACAGCCTAGACCCAGATGAGACGCCGCATTATGCGGCGTCTCATCTGGGTTTACGCTGTTTGCAATGTCCTTTTTTCAGGAGGCTAGGCATGAATGGGTTAAGCCACATTTTCCCTGAGTCACCCTCATATTTATCCTGTCTTGTTGATAATGGGTGAGTAAGGACATAACTAACAACTTGTGATTTTGCGATATAAATACTTGATATTTTTTGTTGGATTTTCTTTCATATATATACCTTTTGAAGATTTTGCATTAGACATAAATTATTGGTATAATTTCCTACACTAACAATGCTGCTTCTTAGAGCATAAAATAAACAGTGGGGTACATAACTGCTTCAAGTATCTAAGGCAAGGTTAATTAAAGAGGATGAAATAAATAGCATGAATATTACCCAGAAATGTGTTAGCAATTTAATTGCTAAAAGCATTTGATGGATAACAGGTAGTAATACCCTATCAGCTGAAACCCCCAAATCTTGCTACCGTAGTTCCTTTAGTTAGTCCACATACTGTGGCATTGAAATTACAAGAAAACATTTGAAAAATGCAAACCTTTGCAAAACAGATAACTCTACTAAACAATTGAATTTGCTACTTATAGTTTACCTCCCTTGAAATTTTCATCTAAAACAAGAGCTTGTCACAATAGTGCCAAATCCCCGCCGAAATGTGTTTGCTTGTATGACAACATTTGTTTTAGAGAAAAGAATAATATTTGTAAAAACAAAAAAAGGGAGATAATTCATTATGCTCCGAACAAAAATTTACTTTGAAATTAAATAAAGGGAGATAATTCAAACACTAAGGTAGACAGAGTTATGGTTCTTAGTCCCTGCACTTCTCCTAATTGCCATCTGTTTATATTTATAAGTTTCAAGTAAATCCCTTCAGTAGATTTAGAGTTGTGCTCCGGACAAAAATGTACTTAAAAATTATATAAAATGGGAGATAATTCAAAAACTAAGGTAGATAGAGATATGGTTCTTGGTCAATGCACTTCTCCTAGTTGCCATTTGTTAATATTTCAAGTTTCAAGTTTAGTAGATTTAGTTTTGCTCCAGACGATTTACTTTAAAGTTATATAAAAGGGGAGATAATTCAAAAACTAAGGTAGATAGAGTTATGGTTCTTAGTCACTGCACTTTTCCTACTTGCCATCTGTTTATATTTCAAGTTTCAAGTAAATCCCTTCAGTTGATTTAGAGTTATGCTCCTGACAAACATTTACCTTAAAATTATACAAAAGGGGAGACATTCAAAAACTAAGGTAGATAGAGTTGTGGTTCATGGTCACTGCACTTCTCCTAGTTGCCATCTGTTTATATTTCAAGTTTCAAGTAAATCCCTTTAGTATATTTAGAGCTTTGCTCCGGACAAAAAATTACTTTAAAGTTATATAAAAGGGGGGTGAATTCAAATCTTGGTCACTGCACTTCTCCTAGTTGCCATCTGTTTATATTCTAAGTTTAAAGTAAATCCATTGAATACACTTGGAGTTATGCTCCGGACAAAGTTTCGGCCAAACAGACAGACGGACAGGACCAATTACTATATCCCCTCCGATTTTCTTTTCCGCAGGGATAAAAAAAAATTGAAAAATTCCTTGACCCAGATGACACACCCTTTTCAAACCTTCCCATGCAAGATCACACAAAATATTTCACACCACAACATTCGGATAGGATAACTCTTGTCAGACATCGACTTCCTTGCATCTGTACCTTTATAACTTCTCTTAACAAGGAAAATCTAAGACACACATTTTCTATTACTCCTTTAGAACAGCTATGGTAATCACCAAAAATGCATATGATAAGCCAGGGTGTCTAAATTTGTCATGATCAGGAACTTTATAGCAAGGTGGATAAGCCCACTTCTATTTCTAGCAATTAGAGAGAACAAAGGATTATAGCATGCACATAAAATAAGTCTAATATTTTGAATATAAACCTCAGGATGCATGTTTTGGCATATCAGTCCATCATAGCATTCACATCTATCCCAGGTTGTGCTGTTAATTGAAGGTAAATTTGGGCCTGCAGTGAAGCATTTCAGAAATATTTATCAACATCTCTCAATTCTCCATCCACATTGATTTTTGAGATTACATGTATTTTGATTATATTTAAACAGAAAGAACATTATTTTAGCCATATTATCATCACTTTTAATATATTATATTATATTATATATAGTTATTAAATGGGCATTACTTATCACCAGTGGCAATATTTTTTTCATGTTTTTTTTAAAAACATATTTGCAAAAACTTGAACAATTTTCAACAATAAATCATTTATCCATTTGATATAATCACATACACAATTATCTCTATTTAATGGGGTTACAAAAAGTGCAAGAGATTTAATTCATCATTGAATAGCACTAGAATTACCCCCAGGTTGTCATCCATCAGTACAAAAGAAGATTATTAGCTTGTTGTTTTTTCTACCATTTATCTCATGGTACCAGAGACGGAAACTGAATGCATCAATGCTTCAGCTGCCAAGCTTTTCTATTCTATCAACACAAGTGGCTAATGAAACCCACTCAATCAAAAGAGAAATGCCAACATTTCAAGGCACTTTTTTGCATGATAAACAGACAATTTTACAGAGATGTACAATTTTCAATTCCCTGAAATTTAATAGAAGGCAATTATTAAGTTAGACTGCTTGGAAGAGCTTCCACTGGGTATGCTATTACTGCCCAGACTCTTGATAAATCATTTAAGTAAAATGTGATTTGAAATTCGATTTAAAATTAATTTGCATCAATCATGACAATAAAGCACGAAAATTAACCTTATTTAAAAAATCAAAACCCTGCTAGTTGTTTCTTCCATTTAAAATCTTGATATTATGAACATTTTTTTTTTAATCCATTATTTCTTTTTTTATACTGGTGAATAAAAGGACCTTTGAATACAATAACTAAATCCCATATAAACGAATCATGAACATGCTAATATATGTCATCATCAATTTTCCTTAGAGGATTCAATCAGTCTATAAAATCAGTCACTACCAAATGCAAAATTACCAATGTACACCAAACAGTGTATCTTCACCTCAATTAACATTCTGCACCAAACACTCTATCATCACCAATTTAATTTAGTCATCAAACACTCTGTCTTCACCAATTAACATTATGAACCAAACAAACTAATATCACCAATTAACATTATGCACCAAACAGTCTATCTTCACCAATTAACATTATGCACCCAATAGTCTATCTTCACCAATTACCATTATGCACCAAACATTCTATCTTCATCTAATTACATGAAGACAGTCCATCTTCACTTATAGTTCATTAGTATATATTCCTAAAAGAGATGTATTATGTCTCATCAAACAAAATGTTTAAAGATTTCAACACACAACATTCTGGGTTTTCTGCACATGACACAAAACGTGAAATACATGGACAAAGAGTCTTAATTATCCATGTTTGTTCATTGATTTCAGCCAGTGTTAATTAACATGAAACTTTCAGTTATTTAATTTCTTTAATCTGTCCAATCATTGGATATTATAGCATGTTAGAAAACAAACTACAATTGCAAACAATGACAGCTACCTTGGCGAAATGTTGTTCATGATTTCATGAACACTTCAAGCCAATCAGGAAATGTTCATGAACCGTTCTCAAAAAGTATCTGATCTTGGTTCATGAACTTTTGGACATGAACTGTTCTTAAGACACGTTCATGAACAGTTTATGAATTTTTGTTGAACACTTCAAAGTTCATGAACAGTTCTTCATCTAACCATAAATACTTAGTAATGAACATTTCATGAACAATTATTTCTTATGACTTTTCTGAGACAGACTTTGAGGATCCATCATGAATAATTCATGAATTCCTTTGTGCTAGATGTTTCATAAATATTTTTGAAAGTAATATTGAAATGTCTAGCATACTAATCTTGTAGATTTGTGAAACCTGTGAAGTTAGTATGAATATGCATAGTATTTTCACCACTGTAAGTAAGAGTTCTTGACCTGTTCTAGAGAATTTTAAGAACATTTGTACAAGAACTGTTCAAGAACTGCCTTCAGGAACAGTTCAATAACTTTTTAAGGACCTTTCCTGTTCTTGAATTATTCTTAAACTATTCTTGAACACTTTAAGAACTTTTTTGAACAACATGTTTCCTTCTGATGTTCTTAAACAGGTCTACACAATGTTTTTGAACATATGATGGACTTTTTAAGAATCCAATATGTTCTTAAAAGGATCTGTCATTGTTCTTGAAAGACTTAAAAGACAAGTTTAAGAACGTTTTAAGGACATCTTATTTCAAGAACAGTTTAAGATGATATCAAGAACTCAAACATGTACATTGCATTGCTGTTTTTACAAAGGAAGAATATTGTGTGCACAGGAAGTTGAAACGGAAGGCACATGGTTTATGTTATATTTGAAAATGTAAGTCTTTAATAAATTACTGGCTGAACTGATCAGTCATTGGTTCCATTTCAAGTTCTTTGGCACTGTAAGTGTAACCATTTCAGGGAAACCATTGATTAGTAAATGATTCTTGAACCGAAAATGAGACTATTCATAATCTTTTCAATACATGAATTATTCATGAACGTATAGTGCAAAGTTGTATTATGAAATTTAAAGAGTATTATCAAACCACTTGTATCTCAGTTATTAGTGTTATATTTAAATTATTGTTATATGTTGCTATCAATATGTTAAGTGCTAATACAAGACTTGTTTCTTCTTACCCTGACCTGTTTGTTGAGCTTTGGTAACACTTATTGGTAACCTTTGCATAAATTGACAAATTCTTGTTCATGAATAGTTCATGAACACTTCATGCCACCTCAGTTCATGAACTCTTGAAGAACTATGGTTCATGAACTATTCATGAACTATTTTCTGGTGAACAGAAAATGAGCCATTGAAAAATAGAAGAAAAATGTTCATGAACAGCAAAACCCTGAAGAATTTTTCAAGAATTGTGTTGTTAATGAACTGTTCAAGAACACTTCATGCCATTAGTGTTCATGAATAGTTCATGAACATTTCATGCCATAATGGTTCAAGAATAGTTCATGAACACTTCATGCCATAAGGGTTCAAGAATAGTTCATGAACACTTCATGCCATTTGGTTTCAAGAATATTTCATGAACATTTCATGCCATTAGTGTTCATGAACTAAAATTTCAAGAACATTTCACAGACATGGCTCATTTTCTGTTCACTGACTATTCGTGAACAATTCATGAACTCAGTTCACAAACAGTTCATGAACAGTTCACGAATTATTCGTGAAATGAAGAACAACATTTCGCAGGGGTAATTTAAAGCTTGTAAGAATGTTTTCTTTAATGTATTTGCATTAGATCATAAACAAGAGCAGTCAAAGGACAGCGCGCTCGACTATTCGAGTGCTTGACAGTATAACGTAAGCAATCATGGGTAAATTGTTCATATTCAATAATTTATTAGACGATCTTAAAAAAAAAAGGGGAAAAAAAAATCGAGGGGGGGGGGGTTGAGAGGGGGTATAATGTGAGGTGTGGTCATTTATTAAAGGATCTTTCATAAATAAAAAGGAAAAAAAGTTGTTGAGGGGAGGGTATGGGGGGGGAGGGGGGGTATAATGTGGGGTGTGGTAATTTATAAGATAATGTTTAAAAAAAAATGGGGGGGGGGAGGTTGGGGGGGAGTGGGGGGGGAGAGGGGGGTATGATGTGGGGTGGGGTAAATTATTAGATGATGCTTAAAAAAATTGTGGGGGGGGGGGGTAGGTTGGGGGGGGGGGGGAAGGGATTCTGGGTAGGAGCGTGGGGTATTGTTTTGGCGGAATCCATTGTGGTATTCAGGTAATGGTTGTTTTGTCAAAGTAATAATAAAATGTTATAAATGGCAATGTAAGCAAAATGTTCAATTATCTAAGTGTTAAAGGGGCCATAATTATGTCAAAATGCTTGATACAGTGGTCTGCTCTTGTTTATAGGTTGGGGTCATGTTGGTAAACAAGTATGCACAATATAAAAGCAATATGTCAAAGGATATAGGAAATATTTGGGGTAGTACGCAAACTTTAACATAGATTTATCAATAATATGCATATTCTAAGTAAAAAAGGGGCAATAATTCTGTCAAAATGCTTGATACAGTTGTCTGCTCTTGATTATAGGTTGGGGTTATGATGGTAAACAAGCATGCAACATATGAAAGCAATATGTCAATGGACATTGAAAATATTTGGGGTAGTACGCAAACGTTAACATTTGCTGCATATTCTAAGTGGAAAAGGGGTCATAATTATGACAAAATCCTTGATAGAGTTGTCTGCTCTTGTTTATAGGTTGGGGTCATGTTGGTAAACAAGTATGCAAAATATGAAAGCAATATGTCAAGGGACATTGAAAATAGTTGGGGCAGTACGCAAACTTTAACATTTGCTGCATATTCTAAGTGAAAAAGGGGCCATAATTATGACAAAATGCTCGATAGAGATGTCTTCTATTGTTTATAGGTTGGGGTCATGTTGGTAAACAAGTATGCAAAATATGAAAGCAATATGTCAAGGGACAAAGAAAATATTCGGGGTATTACGAAAACTTTAACATTTGCACGCTAACGCAGACGCTAACGCCAACGCTCACGCCGACGCCGGGGTGAGTAGGATAGCTCCACTATATATATTTCATATATAATAGTCGAGCTAAAAATGACACTACTTATTTCCCATTGATTGGCCTAAAATGTTTGCATAATGTTTATTCTGAAAGCTTCCTTAATAAACAAGATCATCGAGTCATAAATTTTGGAAACATTAAACAATATTTCAAAGCATAGATCTATCACACTAACGTATCTGTCACAAAAACATTTGTTGCAAATGAAAATTCTTAAAACTATTTTTCAACATAGGCAACATAAAAAGCTGACTCTTTATCACAACATACAAAGGTCATATTAAGAAGCCATGTACCTTTTACTTGTTTATATTGGATAAATTGTTGATTAAATTTTTAAAAGTTGTAGCTTGTATAGTATTTATAATTAAACAGTTTTATCAGAAAGGATAAATATTCATTATAAAACAAAATGGATCATGTTAAAAGAACTGCGACTTACAAATTATTTTTGGAAATAATTGCCCATTTATTGTTGCTTATCATTAAATAGACAACTAATTAAAGTTCTGATGAGTGAATATTCAAATGTGAGGTTATAAAACACCAAGTAGGGAAATACGGAAATATCTTGATATAAATGTAGCACCCTCCTTTTTCTCCCCTGCCCCCTCCCCCTATTCTGCCTCATGAAATCAAAAACACAAGTAGATCTTAATGTTAATCCTTACATTGTATAATAATTTGAGCAAATATTCAATGACGAATAAAATCTGTGTTTAAATAACTAATTCACCAGTATTGCACCATGTAATAACTTGTATTTAGGAATTAACTAGAATGATCCAACTTTTCACCCTTTTTATTCAGGCACCGTACCTTTTGTGATCTAAGATTTTTACCAACCACAAGCGCATTACTTTGAGCGGTTTGTAGCATGGCATCAAAACATTATTATAACAAAGGTTTTTAAGTATATTAATAATACCATCCTATCATTGTATTTGAACAATACTTGCTTCAAGTGCATATCATAATTATTGTCCCGGCAAAATAAATAGTGTCTTAATACTTTTGTAAAATTTTGCATGATCAACAAGTTAAATTAACTAGATTCATTTGACAAAGATAGGACTTTTTTACAATCTATTTTACATTCAAATTATTATCCTTAAAAGCATTCAGAAATGTTGTAGTATTAGTTAAGTATAACAACTATCAAATAATTAAATACAATTACCCTGTCATCCAGAATTTCCCAACTAGTTGTCAAGCTATCCAGCAAGAATTTTCTGCCATAAGAGCTCTATAGAATTGCGATCTGAGTTTACTGCTGATCCAAACCAGTGAGTGGGCCTGTCCAATATTCCATTACACAGACACAGGCAGCAATAAGGCCTGGTTCTGGTAAAGTTTTATGCATGTGCGTAAAGTGTTGACCCAGATTAGCCTGTGCATGATCGACAAGGCTTATCTGGGACTGCACTTATCTGGGACTGCACTTATCTGGGACTGCACTTATCTGGGACTTCACTTATCTGGGACTGCACTTATCTGGGACATCTGGGACTGCACTTATCTGGGACTGCACTTATCTGGGACTGCACTTATCTGGGACTGCACTTATCTGGGACTTCACTTATCTAGGACTGCACTTATCTGGGACATCTGGGACTGCACTTATCTGGGACTGCACTTATCTGGGACTGCACTTATCTGGGACTGCACTTATCTGGGACTGCACTTATCTGGGACTGCACTTATCTAGGACTGCACTTATCTAGGACTGCACTTATCTGGGACTGCACTTTTCATTTTTATGAATTTTTTTGTTTTAAATGGAGTCTCTTCTTAACCCTTTGCATGCTGGGAAATTTGTAGTCTGCTAAAATGTTGTCTGCTGAATTTCTAAAATTAGCATTTTCTTAGAATTTTTTCAAAGAATACTATCAGAATAGCAAACAGTTTGGACCCTGATGAGACGCCAGGTTCTGTGGCATCTCATCTGGATCCAAACTGTTTGCAAAGGCCTTTAAAATTCGATTCCAGCGCTGAAAGGGTTAACAAAAAATCCAGTGCGGATTGCACTGTAAATCCAGGCAGAAAGTGGTGTGCGGACTGCACAGGATAATCTGTGACAATACTTTACGCACATGCATTTACATCAGAGGCATGCCGCATTGGATGGAGCTGGGATGCAACCGCCTCACAGACATTAAACTGGTTCCCTGCATTGGTCACAATAATAACATCAGAAGCATGCAGCATTGGATAGAGCTGGGATGCAACCTCCACACAGACATTAAAGTGGTCTACAATAATAACATCAGAAGCATGCCACACTGGAGGGAGCTGGGGTGCAACCTCTGCACAGACATTGAACTGTTTCCCCGCGTTTTCACCAAATTAATTTTTGTCTGAATGCCACATTGGGATGGAGCTGGATCGCAAGCTCTTCACATATAATTGACTGGTTCCCAGCATAATTTACCAAATTATTTATTGACTGCGACCATTAAATAAACAAAATTATGCATACAAGTTCATAAATTTTAATAAGTTTCCATAATCATTAGACAACTAAGTAATAACCACGAATATTCAATAATTGCTGCAAAAGTATACCATAACCATATTGTTTTCCAAGGCCTCAAAATTGACAATAAAGTGAAAGCATCAAAAAGTAAAAGCGAACCCCTTAATTAAACAAGATGTGTTTGTGAAACACTATGTCACCTCCCATATATTTGACCTTTGACCTTGAAGGATGACCTTGACCTTTCACCACTCAAAATGTGCAGCTCCATGAGATACACATGCATGCCAAATATCAAGTTGCTATCTTCGCTATTGCATAAGTTATGGCCAATGTTAAAGTTTGACACATTAACAAACCAACAAACAGACAGGGCAAAAACAATATGTCCCCCAGTATAGACTGGGGCCAGACATAAACATGTCTGACAAACCAAATTAAAGCATAATGTAAACAATCCGATAATTTCATTATAACATGCATACCTAACAAGATGGGAACAAATAAATGTTTGTTTAGTCAATAGCATTTGGAATTCGAAAGCTGTTGTTTGCCAAAACTGCAAAACACGGAGGATTGAGCAAGAAAGTGCTGTATGGCCTAATAATCTTTGTAAAGTTTGATTACAAATTAAATGTAAGACTTGAAATTCAGCAATTTCTTATAGCATTGTCATAAAGTAGCTTCAATCTAATAAAGATGTGCCAAGTTTCAGTTTCATATGTCTTAAGTACATTAGAACAGATCATTTAAAAAACATCGACGTCACATTATAATAGTTTGGTTATCAATATTCCAACTTTAAACTACCATTTTGTAAGCTTCAAAGTCAAATCTTGATCATGTATTTACATCTGACTACAAACATTTTCCACTGGCTTGTTGTTGTAGTTTCTTCAGTCACGTTTGCTTGAATAAAACAAAGGCACTGATGTTGATTAAGCTTGCATCTAATTGCTCAAGCACATTTGATGTCTTACCTCAAATGCCATCAATTGACTACCCATTTACAAACATCACAAGTTCATAATTTATGTAAATCTTGATTGAAATACAGTCAAAACAAGATGATGTGGATCGTGATATTACAAAATAATGGTGCTATAATACAAACAAAAGCTACGGTCTTGTCATTTTGTCTACATGTGTACTTGATTCAATGCAAACAAGATGTAACACTGTGTTACATGAATTGGGAATAAGATATAAAACTTGGAAAGAACATGATTTTGGTGATTTTCGATATGCTGCACTAAAATCAAGAAGCTGACATTATGGATTTGGCCTTTGGTAATTTAGGTAAACCCTTATAGAAAATTTGCTCACATGGATCATTTTACCAAAATTACTTTGTTGAATATAATATTAATATAGCTCTCCTCTGTACATCCACATAATAAACTTTCAGTCATCAAACTTTACGATTAGATTCATTATCACATCCCATCATTGATAATACAGAATGATGATTTGTTATGGTTTAGGAAAGATGGGATAATCCAATGAATGATAAAATCCAATTATATTAATAATCTGGTTAGTCTTGTGACTTTTCAAATAATCATGATTCAACTGTATTTCCATAAATAGCTACGCAAAAATAAAATATAATGTTTTCTATTCTACTAACAAAATTAATGTTATGAAAGAACTCCAAGAAAATGAAAGAACTCCAAGAAAATTAAGCACGCCCTTACAAATTGTCAAGCATTGGGGTCGGTTATTAAGCAGTAATATCAATCAGGCATAGCCAGCAAGTCTGCACTCCCAGGATAGGCCTATAATAAATATCACCAGAGAGAGATTACTGTACGTGTCAGCACACTCAGTGACAGGAGACCAGAAAATGCAAATGAAAGACCGCCCTCCTCCTTGTTGGCACTTCAGACATGTCACACCAGATATTTAATATTTGTCTGCTGTCATCAGAAACTGATTGGGTTCCATTGGCTTGAAAAGAGACATCAGGAAAAGGTTGTTTTAATATATTATATTATATTATATATAGTTATTAAATGGGCATTACTTATCACCAGTGGCAATATTTTTTTCATGTTTTTTTTAAAAACATATTTGCAAAAACTTGAACAATTTTCAACAATAAATCATTTATCCATTTGATATAATCACATACACAATTATCTCTATTTAATGGGGTTACAAAAAGTGCAAGAGATTTAATTCATCATTGAATAGCACTAGAATTACCCCCAGGTTGTCATCCATCAGTACAAAAGAAGATTATTAGCTTGTTGTTTTTTCTACCATTTATCTCATGGTACCAGAGACGGAAACTGAATGCATCAATGCTTCAGCTGCCAAGCTTTTCTATTCTATCAACACAAGTGGCTAATGAAACCCACTCAATCAAAAGAGAAATGCCAACATTTCAAGGCACTTTTTTGCATGATAAACAGACAATTTTACAGAGATGTACAATTTTCAATTCCCTGAAATTTAATAGAAGGCAATTATTAAGTTAGACTGCTTGGAAGAGCTTCCACTGGGTATGCTATTACTGCCCAGACTCTTGATAAATCATTTAAGTAAAATGTGATTTGAAATTCGATTTAAAATTAATTTGCATCAATCATGACAATAAAGCACGAAAATTAACCTTATTTAAAAAATCAAAACCCTGCTAGTTGTTTCTTCCATTTAAAATCTTGATATTATGAACATTTTTTTTTTAATCCATTATTTCTTTTTTTATACTGGTGAATAAAAGGACCTTTGAATACAATAACTAAATCCCATATAAACGAATCATGAACATGCTAATATATGTCATCATCAATTTTCCTTAGAGGATTCAATCAGTCTATAAAATCAGTCACTACCAAATGCAAAATTACCAATGTACACCAAACAGTGTATCTTCACCTCAATTAACATTCTGCACCAAACACTCTATCATCACCAATTTAATTTAGTCATCAAACACTCTGTCTTCACCAATTAACATTATGAACCAAACAAACTAATATCACCAATTAACATTATGCACCAAACAGTCTATCTTCACCAATTAACATTATGCACCCAATAGTCTATCTTCACCAATTACCATTATGCACCAAACATTCTATCTTCATCTAATTACATGAAGACAGTCCATCTTCACTTATAGTTCATTAGTATATATTCCTAAAAGAGATGTATTATGTCTCATCAAACAAAATGTTTAAAGATTTCAACACACAACATTCTGGGTTTTCTGCACATGACACAAAACGTGAAATACATGGACAAAGAGTCTTAATTATCCATGTTTGTTCATTGATTTCAGCCAGTGTTAATTAACATGAAACTTTCAGTTATTTAATTTCTTTAATCTGTCCAATCATTGGATATTATAGCATGTTAGAAAACAAACTACAATTGCAAACAATGACAGCTACCTTGGCGAAATGTTGTTCATGATTTCATGAACACTTCAAGCCAATCAGGAAATGTTCATGAACCGTTCTCAAAAAGTATCTGATCTTGGTTCATGAACTTTTGGACATGAACTGTTCTTAAGACACGTTCATGAACAGTTTATGAATTTTTGTTGAACACTTCAAAGTTCATGAACAGTTCTTCATCTAACCATAAATACTTAGTAATGAACATTTCATGAACAATTATTTCTTATGACTTTTCTGAGACAGACTTTGAGGATCCATCATGAATAATTCATGAATTCCTTTGTGCTAGATGTTTCATAAATATTTTTGAAAGTAATATTGAAATGTCTAGCATACTAATCTTGTAGATTTGTGAAACCTGTGAAGTTAGTATGAATATGCATAGTATTTTCACCACTGTAAGTAAGAGTTCTTGACCTGTTCTAGAGAATTTTAAGAACATTTGTACAAGAACTGTTCAAGAACTGCCTTCAGGAACAGTTCAATAACTTTTTAAGGACCTTTCCTGTTCTTGAATTATTCTTAAACTATTCTTGAACACTTTAAGAACTTTTTTGAACAACATGTTTCCTTCTGATGTTCTTAAACAGGTCTACACAATGTTTTTGAACATATGATGGACTTTTTAAGAATCCAATATGTTCTTAAAAGGATCTGTCATTGTTCTTGAAAGACTTAAAAGACAAGTTTAAGAACGTTTTAAGGACATCTTATTTCAAGAACAGTTTAAGATGATATCAAGAACTCAAACATGTACATTGCATTGCTGTTTTTACAAAGGAAGAATATTGTGTGCACAGGAAGTTGAAACGGAAGGCACATGGTTTATGTTATATTTGAAAATGTAAGTCTTTAATAAATTACTGGCTGAACTGATCAGTCATTGGTTCCATTTCAAGTTCTTTGGCACTGTAAGTGTAACCATTTCAGGGAAACCATTGATTAGTAAATGATTCTTGAACCGAAAATGAGACTATTCATAATCTTTTCAATACATGAATTATTCATGAACGTATAGTGCAAAGTTGTATTATGAAATTTAAAGAGTATTATCAAACCACTTGTATCTCAGTTATTAGTGTTATATTTAAATTATTGTTATATGTTGCTATCAATATGTTAAGTGCTAATACAAGACTTGTTTCTTCTTACCCTGACCTGTTTGTTGAGCTTTGGTAACACTTATTGGTAACCTTTGCATAAATTGACAAATTCTTGTTCATGAATAGTTCATGAACACTTCATGCCACCTCAGTTCATGAACTCTTGAAGAACTATGGTTCATGAACTATTCATGAACTATTTTCTGGTGAACAGAAAATGAGCCATTGAAAAATAGAAGAAAAATGTTCATGAACAGCAAAACCCTGAAGAATTTTTCAAGAATTGTGTTGTTAATGAACTGTTCAAGAACACTTCATGCCATTAGTGTTCATGAATAGTTCATGAACATTTCATGCCATAATGGTTCAAGAATAGTTCATGAACACTTCATGCCATAAGGGTTCAAGAATAGTTCATGAACACTTCATGCCATTTGGTTTCAAGAATATTTCATGAACATTTCATGCCATTAGTGTTCATGAACTAAAATTTCAAGAACATTTCACAGACATGGCTCATTTTCTGTTCACTGACTATTCGTGAACAATTCATGAACTCAGTTCACAAACAGTTCATGAACAGTTCACGAATTATTCGTGAAATGAAGAACAACATTTCGCAGGGGTAATTTAAAGCTTGTAAGAATGTTTTCTTTAATGTATTTGCATTAGATCATAAACAAGAGCAGTCAAAGGACAGCGCGCTCGACTATTCGAGTGCTTGACAGTATAACGTAAGCAATCATGGGTAAATTGTTCATATTCAATAATTTATTAGACGATCTTAAAAAAAAAGGGGAAAAAAAAATCGAGGGGGGGGGGGGTTGAGAGGGGGTATAATGTGAGGTGTGGTCATTTATTAAAGGATCTTTCATAAATAAAAAAGGAAAAAAAGTTGTTGAGGGGAGGGTATGGGGGGGGAGGGGGGGTATAATGTGGGGTGTGGTAATTTATAAGATAATGTTTAAAAAAAAATGGGGGGGGGAGGTTGGGGGGGAGTGGGGGGGGGGAGAGGGGGGTATGATGTGGGGTGGGGTAAATTATTAGATGATGCTTAAAAAAATTGTGGGGGGGGGGTAGGTTGGGGGGGGGGGGAAGGGATTCTGGGTAGGAGCGTGGGGTATTGTTTTGGCGGAATCCATTGTGGTATTCAGGTAATGGTTGTTTTGTCAAAGTAATAATAAAATGTTATAAATGGCAATGTAAGCAAAATGTTCAATTATCTAAGTGTTAAAGGGGCCATAATTATGTCAAAATGCTTGATACAGTGGTCTGCTCTTGTTTATAGGTTGGGGTCATGTTGGTAAACAAGTATGCACAATATAAAAGCAATATGTCAAAGGATATAGGAAATATTTGGGGTAGTACGCAAACTTTAACATAGATTTATCAATAATATGCATATTCTAAGTAAAAAAGGGGCAATAATTCTGTCAAAATGCTTGATACAGTTGTCTGCTCTTGATTATAGGTTGGGGTTATGATGGTAAACAAGCATGCAACATATGAAAGCAATATGTCAATGGACATTGAAAATATTTGGGGTAGTACGCAAACGTTAACATTTGCTGCATATTCTAAGTGGAAAAGGGGTCATAATTATGACAAAATCCTTGATAGAGTTGTCTGCTCTTGTTTATAGGTTGGGGTCATGTTGGTAAACAAGTATGCAAAATATGAAAGCAATATGTCAAGGGACATTGAAAATAGTTGGGGCAGTACGCAAACTTTAACATTTGCTGCATATTCTAAGTGAAAAAGGGGCCATAATTATGACAAAATGCTCGATAGAGATGTCTTCTATTGTTTATAGGTTGGGGTCATGTTGGTAAACAAGTATGCAAAATATGAAAGCAATATGTCAAGGGACAAAGAAAATATTCGGGGTATTACGAAAACTTAACATTTGCACGCTAACGCAGACGCTAACGCCAACGCTCACGCCGACGCCGGGGGTGAGTAGGATAGCTCCACTATATATATTTCATATATAATAGTCGAGCTAAAAATGACACTACTTATTTCCCATTGATTGGCCTAAAATGTTTGCATAATGTTTATTCTGAAAGCTTCCTTAATAAACAAGATCATCGAGTCATAAATTTTGGAAACATTAAACAATATTTCAAAGCATAGATCTATCACACTAACGTATCTGTCACAAAAACATTTGTTGCAAATGAAAATTCTTAAAACTATTTTTCAACATAGGCAACATAAAAAGCTGACTCTTTATCACAACATACAAAGGTCATATTAAGAAGCCATGTACCTTTTACTTGTTTATATTGGATAAATTGTTGATTAAATTTTTAAAAGTTGTAGCTTGTATAGTATTTATAATTAAACAGTTTTATCAGAAAGGATAAATATTCATTATAAAACAAAATGGATCATGTTAAAAGAACTGCGACTTACAAATTATTTTTGGAAATAATTGCCCATTTATTGTTGCTTATCATTAAATAGACAACTAATTAAAGTTCTGATGAGTGAATATTCAAATGTGAGGTTATAAAACACCAAGTAGGGAAATACGGAAATATCTTGATATAAATGTAGCACCCTCCTTTTTCTCCCCTGCCCCCTCCCCCTATTCTGCCTCATGAAATCAAAAACACAAGTAGATCTTAATGTTAATCCTTACATTGTATAATAATTTGAGCAAATATTCAATGACGAATAAAATCTGTGTTTAAATAACTAATTCACCAGTATTGCACCATGTAATAACTTGTATTTAGGAATTAACTAGAATGATCCAACTTTTCACCCTTTTTATTCAGGCACCGTACCTTTTGTGATCTAAGATTTTTACCAACCACAAGCGCATTACTTTGAGCGGTTTGTAGCATGGCATCAAAACATTATTATAACAAAGGTTTTTAAGTATATTAATAATACCATCCTATCATTGTATTTGAACAATACTTGCTTCAAGTGCATATCATAATTATTGTCCCGGCAAAATAAATAGTGTCTTAATACTTTTGTAAAATTTTGCATGATCAACAAGTTAAATTAACTAGATTCATTTGACAAAGATAGGACTTTTTTACAATCTATTTTACATTCAAATTATTATCCTTAAAAGCATTCAGAAATGTTGTAGTATTAGTTAAGTATAACAACTATCAAATAATTAAATACAATTACCCTGTCATCCAGAATTTCCCAACTAGTTGTCAAGCTATCCAGCAAGAATTTTCTGCCATAAGAGCTCTATAGAATTGCGATCTGAGTTTACTGCTGATCCAAACCAGTGAGTGGGCCTGTCCAATATTCCATTACACAGACACAGGCAGCAATAAGGCCTGGTTCTGGTAAAGTTTTATGCATGTGCGTAAAGTGTTGACCCAGATTAGCCTGTGCATGATCGACAAGGCTTATCTGGGACTGCACTTATCTGGGACTGCACTTATCTGGGACTGCACTTATCTGGGACTTCACTTATCTGGGACTGCACTTATCTGGGACATCTGGGACTGCACTTATCTGGGACTGCACTTATCTGGGACTGCACTTATCTGGGACTGCACTTATCTGGGACTTCACTTATCTAGGACTGCACTTATCTGGGACATCTGGGACTGCACTTATCTGGGACTGCACTTATCTGGGACTGCACTTATCTGGGACTGCACTTATCTGGGACTGCACTTATCTGGGACTGCACTTATCTAGGACTGCACTTATCTAGGACTGCACTTATCTGGGACTGCACTTTTCATTTTTATGAATTTTTTTGTTTTAAATGGAGTCTCTTCTTAACCCTTTGCATGCTGGGAAATTTGTAGTCTGCTAAAATG
This sequence comes from Dreissena polymorpha, assembly GCF_020536995.1. Taxonomy (NCBI): domain Eukaryota; kingdom Metazoa; phylum Mollusca; class Bivalvia; order Myida; family Dreissenidae; genus Dreissena; species Dreissena polymorpha. The sequence goes on from NC_068367.1 coordinate 54,503,237, forward strand.
TTGTCTGCTGAATTTCTAAAATTAGCATTTTCTTAGAATTTTTTCAAAGAATACTATCAGAATAGCAAACAGTTTGGACCCTGATGAGACGCCAGGTTCTGTGGCATCTCATCTGGATCCAAACTGTTTGCAAAGGCCTTTAAAATTCGATTCCAGCGCTGAAAGGGTTAACAAAAAATCCAGTGCGGATTGCACTGTAAATCCAGGCAGAAAGTGGTGTGCGGACTGCACAGGATAATCTGTGACAATACTTTACGCACATGCATTTACATCAGAGGCATGCCGCATTGGATGGAGCTGGGATGCAACCGCCTCACAGACATTAAACTGGTTCCCTGCATTGGTCACAATAATAACATCAGAAGCATGCAGCATTGGATAGAGCTGGGATGCAACCTCCACACAGACATTAAGTGGTCTACAATAATAACATCAGAAGCATGCCACACTGGAGGGAGCTGGGGTGCAACCTCTGCACAGACATTGAACTGTTTCCCCGCGTTTTCACCAAATTAATTTTTGTCTGAATGCCACATTGGGATGGAGCTGGATCGCAAGCTCTTCACATATAATTGACTGGTTCCCAGCATAATTTACCAAATTATTTATTGACTGCGACCATTAAATAAACAAAATTATGCATACAAGTTCATAAATTTTAATAAGTTTCCATAATCATTAGACAACTAAGTAATAACCACGAATATTCAATAATTGCTGCAAAAGTATACCATAACCATATTGTTTTCCAAGGCCTCAAAATTGACAATAAAGTGAAAGCATCAAAAAGTAAAAGCGAACCCCTTAATTAAACAAGATGTGTTTGTGAAACACTATGTCACCTCCCATATATTTGACCTTTGACCTTGAAGGATGACCTTGACCTTTCACCACTCAAAATGTGCAGCTCCATGAGATACACATGCATGCCAAATATCAAGTTGCTATCTTCGCTATTGCATAAGTTATGGCCAATGTTAAAGTTTGACACATTAACAAACCAACAAACAGACAGGGCAAAAACAATATGTCCCCCAGTATAGACTGGGGCCAGACATAAACATGTCTGACAAACCAAATTAAAGCATAATGTAAACAATCCGATAATTTCATTATAACATGCATACCTAACAAGATGGGAACAAATAAATGTTTGTTTAGTCAATAGCATTTGGAATTCGAAAGCTGTTGTTTGCCAAAACTGCAAAACACGGAGGATTGAGCAAGAAAGTGCTGTATGGCCTAATAATCTTTGTAAAGTTTGATTACAAATTAAATGTAAGACTTGAAATTCAGCAATTTCTTATAGCATTGTCATAAAGTAGCTTCAATCTAATAAAGATGTGCCAAGTTTCAGTTTCATATGTCTTAAGTACATTAGAACAGATCATTTAAAAAACATCGACGTCACATTATAATAGTTTGGTTATCAATATTCCAACTTTAAACTACCATTTTGTAAGCTTCAAAGTCAAATCTTGATCATGTATTTACATCTGACTACAAACATTTTCCACTGGCTTGTTGTTGTAGTTTCTTCAGTCACGTTTGCTTGAATAAAACAAAGGCACTGATGTTGATTAAGCTTGCATCTAATTGCTCAAGCACATTTGATGTCTTACCTCAAATGCCATCAATTGACTACCCATTTACAAACATCACAAGTTCATAATTTATGTAAATCTTGATTGAAATACAGTCAAAACAAGATGATGTGGATCGTGATATTACAAAATAATGGTGCTATAATACAAACAAAAGCTACGGTCTTGTCATTTTGTCTACATGTGTACTTGATTCAATGCAAACAAGATGTAACACTGTGTTACATGAATTGGGAATAAGATATAAAACTTGGAAAGAACATGATTTTGGTGATTTTCGATATGCTGCACTAAAATCAAGAAGCTGACATTATGGATTTGGCCTTTGGTAATTTAGGTAAACCCTTATAGAAAATTTGCTCACATGGATCATTTTACCAAAATTACTTTGTTGAATATAATATTAATATAGCTCTCCTCTGTACATCCACATAATAAACTTTCAGTCATCAAACTTTACGATTAGATTCATTATCACATCCCATCATTGATAATACAGAATGATGATTTGTTATGGTTTAGGAAAGATGGGATAATCCAATGAATGATAAAATCCAATTATATTAATAATCTGGTTAGTCTTGTGACTTTTCAAATAATCATGATTCAACTGTATTTCCATAAATAGCTACGCAAAAATAAAATATAATGTTTTCTATTCTACTAACAAAATTAATGTTATGAAAGAACTCCAAGAAAATGAAAGAACTCCAAGAAAATTAAGCACGCCCTTACAAATTGTCAAGCATTGGGGTCGGTTATTAAGCAGTAATATCAATCAGGCATAGCCAGCAAGTCTGCACTCCCAGGATAGGCCTATAATAAATATCACGAGAGAGAGATTACTGTACGTGTCAGCACACTCAGTGACAGGAGACCAGAAAATGCAAATGAAAGACCGCCCTCCTCCTTGTTGGCACTTCAGACATGTCACACCAGATATTTAATATTTGTCTGCTGTCATCAGAAACTGATTGGGTTCCATTGGCTTGAAAAGAGACATCAGGAAAAGGTTGTTTCCAATGACAACACTGGCACCAGAGCGTGGAAATTTGATGTTTTATTATTCCATGTGTGTTCATGTAAGTGTCTGCTTAAAACGCTTGATGTCATCTATGATGACACTAGCACCAGCTCCCATAGGAGTTTTTACAATTATGAAGTTAATATATGAGCTTACTTCTGGAAAAACTTCACTAAATGTATGTGCTTTAAGTGTCCTAGATTAGCATGTGCAGTCAGGGACGACACTTTCTGACTAAACTGGATTTTTGTTAGGAAGAGACTTCCTATAAAAATTAAATTCCTTAAAAGCAGAAAGAGTAGTCACTGATTAGCCAGTGCAGACTGCACAGGCTAATCTGGGATGACACTTTGAGCACATGCATTAAGCCCAGTTTTCACAGAGCAAGACTCATATATATACAGTTTCCCTCTGGAAGCGGTGGTCCCTGCTTTTTTGGAGGATTTGTTCAGCCATTTGGTGGTCAGCTAGTTTACAGGGGCATTTGTGGACAAGCCGACCAAATGGTTTAAAAGATCCTTCAGGAATGTAGGTACTTCCTACCCATGAGGGTAAATGTATGGCTCGAACATGTGAGCCCGCCTGAGAATCTTTACAGATGGCTGAAGGCTCTATAGAAGACCACCCGTTTCATCCTTAACCCTTTACCACTTAGATAAATATTTAACCCTTTACCACTTAGATACATATTTAACCTTTTACCACTTAGATACATATTTAACCCTTCACCACTGAGATACATATTTAACCCTTTACCACTTAGATACGTATTTAACCCTTTACCACTTAGATAAGGGTTTAACCCTTTACTACTTAGATATGTATTAAACCCTTTTCCACTTAGATACGTATTTAACCCTTTACCATTTAGATACATATTTAACCCTTTACCTCTTAGATACATATTTAACCCTTTACTACTTAGATACATATTTAACAATTTACCACTTAGATAGGTATTTAACCCTTTATCACTTAGATACATATTTAACCCTTTACCACTTAGATACATGTTTAACCCTTTACCACTTAGATATGTATTAAATCATGTACCATCTAGATACATATTTAACCCTTTACCACTTAGATACATACACTGTAACTCCAATATAAAGCGCTCCGTTATAACGCTGAATCCAATATAACGCGGAGGGTGCTTGGATCCCATTTTTTCTCCAACCTTCCATTTGATTTCTTATTCAAATCGGTATTATGCAACTTCATGTATTTTCAGACAATTCAAAGATGGCGACAATCACAGTCATGTTGATTGCTTTATTCAACCGTCCGTTGAACCGATTATAATCGCCTCGAGGTTAAACAACACCGACAGCTAATTGGTGTTAATCTGTTGTGTAATGTCAATAAAGGTGTGAAAAACTTGCGTGTCAGTGTTTATTACATGTATTCCTCATCAGAGCGGTTCAGTGCGATAATTTCCATAAGTTAAGTGCAAGCAGGATAGTTATACAATTTCAGTAATTAAAAACGATTGAAACATTCTTTCTTTGATATGGTTGCAGTTTGACTATATTAAATGAGCGGCTGTGAAATATACTGCCTACTGTATAAAACAACCTTTTCTGTCATTTCAGTATCATTCTAGTATTATGTCATTTAATCTTTCAGTTCGTGTATAAGAAATTAAATAATGCAGACGATTTATTTACATGCGAACGCAGTGTACCGGCAATTGTTAACAGAGTTTCACTTTCATTTTCGCGCGGTATCAGAAAGTCCCCGGGAAACACGTTTTTTGCATGCGTATGACGCGATAAAACAATTTTTTGAACATGAGTCGTATTGCATTCAATCTAAATTTAAAGTCGCTCGTCCAATGAAAGCTCTGCCCCATAATGCACTGTACACTTAACATTTCTGAAAATGGCATATATGCGAACGGTTGTGTTCATATATGCGAACGGTTGTGTTTACGAATTTCTTAAACATATATCCTCATTAATGTTCAAGATTATTATTTTTTAAGTTATGTTGTAATTTCATTGGATTATCGGATAAATGTGCACATAAGAAAAGCGGTATGTATACTGTTATTGATACGATTCGGTTTATATGCATGTATTTGCGTCAACACAGCATGGCAATATACATGACCTATATTATAGGCTATTCTATACCTGTTTTTTTATAGCGCCCTGCAGTAAATGAGCTCAAAACCTATAACGCGGATCCGTTATAACCCTGTTTTGCGGCTTGGACCCCATTGACCGCGCTATATTGGAGTTACAGTGTATTTAAACCTTTACCACTAAGATACATATTTAACCCTTTACCACTTAGATATGTGTTTAACGCTTGACCACTTAGATATGTATTAAATCATTTACCATCTAGATACAAATTTAACCCTTTACCACTTAGATACATATTTAACCCTTTACCACTTAGATACACATTTAACCCTTTACCACTTAGATACATGTTTAACCTTTAACCACTTAGATACGTATTTAATCCTTTACCATCTAGATATATATTTAACCCTTTCCCACTTAGATACCTATTAAACCCTTTACCACTTAGATACATTTGAAACCCTTTACCACTTAGAAACGTATTTAACCCCTTACAACTTAGATATGTGTTTAACCCATTACCACTTAGATACATTTTTAACCCTTTACCACTTAGAAATGTATTTAACTCTTTACCACTTAGATATGTGTTTAACCCATTACCACTTAGATATGTATTTAACCCTTCACCAATTAGATATGTATTTAACCCTTTACCATATAGATATGGTAACAGTTTTACGTCAATACTGACATATCTCAACAACTGTAGCCCTGTCTCCCATGTGCCACAAAGTTTTATTCAGAATTCAAATTTAAAGCCCATGCTTTCCCCTTGGAAGAATGACATGATGTACATGAATTCTTATTTTCTCACGTTTTACACAAAATGCACATGGACTGTTAATCTGTTGCTAGAAAATTACAAAATTATCAGAAAAGTACAATCATAATGACGCTTCCTATTTTAAATGCTTAATTAAGCTTCCCAATGCCCCGGATTATTGGATTGCACAATAGTAAAATGGCGGCCATTTTTGGTCCGATTTGGTGGTTTTATTGTCTTTAAATATTTTTGTCCATTTTTGCATTAATAAAACAGCCTGCGTGCTATATATGGGGACGCGCTATACAAGGGAATATACAGCAACCTATGGAAATTGGAGTTTGACTGTTAAAAGCATTCTAATTGGTCAATATTTTAAGTTGAGAGTTAGTTTCATATTTAGAACATTTTTTAGGCATGGGGCCAGCAAACACAAACTGAGAAGATACTAAAATCAGCAAATATAAACAAAAGGAAATGAAAGGAATATTATTTGTCATCATCAATACATAATCCTTATGGTGTCGGCTAGACAATGTTGTGCAATTATTGTTTTATTTATTTATTTATTGCAAGTAAATTATGCCAATTCCTCCTAAACAAGTCTGAGAGAAAAAAATACATGTTCTACCTCCAAGCAGCACAGAAAATGGGCCATTCATGTTTGTATCAAATTAGAACATTATTGAACAATGCAAGCATGACCTATATGCACTTAACAAATTTATACTATTTACATACATAATTGTAAAAGAATTGTTTTGCTTTGATTGGCAAATTTGTTTACTTAGTAACAATATGTCTTTGCAGAATAGTCTTTTATAGTTTCACAGGGTTTTGTCCCTTTGTTCCCCATTTTGTTAATAATGTTTAACCCTTTGCATGCTAGAAAATTTGTTGTCTGCTGAAATAATGTCTGCTGAATTTCTAAAATTAGCATTTTTTTCGATTTTTTAAAGAATACTATCAGAATAGCAAACAGTTTGGATCCTGATGAGACACCACGTTCTGTGGCGTCTCATCTGGATCCAAACTGTTTGCAAAGGCTTTCAAAATTTGGTTCCAGCACTGAAAGAGTAAAACTTTCCAATTTTATCAATAATTCTCATAAGATTATTTAACAACGTAACAGTTTCACAGCTTGATTTTGGATCCATGTACAAAGACAAATTAATAAGGATTTACCTAAACTAATAAAACTGTTTTAGTGAATCTTACATGACATCAAATTATTGGTTGTTTTTGAGAAGTGTTGTCTTTTTGCTTATGTCATTGTCTTGGTACAGCATTCCTTGCCAATCAACAAACATTTTAATGATGCAATATGTATCTCTTCTTAATCAAGATTCCATTATAATAGTGTTGTTTATTGTTGATTTGATTTCACTACAAATGTTTTCTTTATTGGTTTACTACAATCACCTGGTAACACCAAACAATCCTGTCAAAGACCAAACTAGTATATAAGGTGCTGCAGACACTACATCTACACTGCATAACTAGTTTGAATAAATGTGTTAATTCACTTGGGCATTGCAGTCCGGCTTCCTCTTCTACCTCTCACAACAAGCATAAGAAGTCGTAACCTTGAAGTTACTGGAATCACAATTTACCATTGAACAATAAAATCAGCAAGAACATTCATGACCCAGCAAAATCCGTAACAAAACCGTTGTTACAATAGAGCAAATTGCTGCTTATACCATTCAATATTTAGAACACAAGTAAGTCTCTTTCGGAATATTCTCAAGCAAGGCTACAATGGTGTAGTGGATTTGGTGTCAGCCTTGTGATCCTGAGGAAGCCGATATGATGTAGTGGATTAGGTGTCAGCCTTGTGATCCTGAGTATCCAGTTTTGATCTCACTAGAGGAGCGTTCTCAAGACCTTTCCAAAGACATCAAGTACTGGTTCTTCTCACAAAATACACTTGAGTGTCTTTCTAAAACTAAGGCTTTCCATGCAATTAAGCTAAAATAGATATGGTAAAACTTCACTGCATATTGAACATATATTGACACCAAGCAATTTTCCCAATGCTGATAATGACAAACTTCAACTTCCAATTATTTTAAATGTATCTCTTAAAGTAACAAGAATATCAGTGAAACTGATGGATGTTCCCCAATGATGCGCTTTGTAAATCTATGTGTTAATAACCACCTAAAAAAATCTATTATTAGCCTTGGTAACCTTGACCTTGACCCCAGTGACCTCAAACCTCATCAAAAGGTAGAGGTCTATGCAAGGTACCTACATGCCATATATGTAAGAGATCGGTAAAATAATGAAGGTGCTATGAGAAACTGTAACAAAAGTGTGACGGAAAAATATATTATTAGCCTCAGTGACCTTGACCCCAGTGACCTCAAACCTCATCAAAAGGAAGAGGTCCATGCAAGGTACCTACATGCAAAATATGAAAGAGATCGGTAAAGTATTGAAGGTGCTATGACAACTGTAACAAAAGTGTGACGGAAGGAAGGAAGGAAGTAAGGAACTACAAACTGGCAACTATATGCTCCACCGAAAATATTTCGTGGAGCATAAAAATGATCAATATTATTAACAACCTAATACAAAATGTACAGATATTTTTTACTAAAAGATTCCATTTCATAAACAATTTAATTATCCAAAAGCAAATTGGTTGAATTGATATCTCCAGCCAAATGAATTTTGTTTATGGATGGGTACAAATCCCTTGATGTACGATATAGTAATACAAGATGAAGGGTAGGGTAATTGTTCATATGCAAGGCGATTCCCCTTATTGATATCTATACATCTATGAAGTTTCATGTTTCAATCTTGTATCATATCTCAGATAAAGCACTCAAAATGTTACATCATACACATTTAATAAAGAACAATAACGCTTATTTAAGAAAGTGTATGGTTATGGTTCTTGTGCAGGCACATCTTTCATTGATCTCTACACACCCATGAAGTTTCATTTTGAAATATTGTATCGTATCTGAATTATAGCCTTGAAAAGTTACATTATACAATAACAATAAAAGACAATTACTATTGTTTAAGAATGTGTAGGGTTATGCAGAGCTCCAGATAAGGTTTTGTGAAATTCTTAACGTTACTACCAGATTTTCAAAAATAATTCTTAACTCTGAAATTTTATTCTTAACGTTACTACTAGGTTTTGGAAAATAATTCTTAACTTTTCTAAATGACCTAAAAATAAATAATAATGGTTATTTTCATGCAAAAAATCAAAATAAACATACTTGCAACTTAATTTAAACGAGTTCAACAGTGTCTATTCAATAGTATACAATTTTATTTTTCAAATACCTTCATATGCCCAAACTGTGCTTAGATTGCATGCCTTCGATGAATTTTTACATATTTCACAATTAAAACGGGTCTCCCCTTCAATCTTTTCAACGATTGGCCACGGGAATTGTCCCTTCCACTCGTTCAATGTTTTTTGTTTAAGTTTGGACCCGTCGTGTTGCGTTTTTTTTATATAGCTTTTCCGACTGTTTCGGCAACTGAACATACAACATCGAATAAGATCTTTTCTATAATGTCTTTCTTAACATTCAACTTCGGCTCACTTTGCGTACAATATGTTAAAAGCGTGTTTTTGCACACTTTGCAGTTTTTAGGACGCTCCCTGGGCGCCGCCATTGTTTTTTGACAGATAGACTGTACACGCCGCTTTTATTGGAAAAAAAACATTTTATATAAGCACCGAAAAGATCTTTCATACGCAAAAAGAACTCAATAAAAATCGATACAAACGGATGTAAAAATAATATTCGTAACTTGATTTTGTAATTCTTAATGGTACGACAAGATTTTAAAATAAGTACGTAACGGACTTGAAAATAATTAGTAATTACGAAAATACGACCCTTATCTGGAGCTCTGGGGTTATGGTTTTTAAGCATGGCCATTCTCATCATTGATATCAATATACCCATGAAGGTACATGTTGAAATCTTGTATGGAATCTGAGATGTAGCCCTGAAAAGTTACATCGTACAAAAAAAGAAAGGGCAATAACTCTGTAGTGTTATGATTCTTGTGCATAGCACTTCTCTTCATTGACATATATTATCCAAACAAATGGATGGATAGATGGACGTACCGACAGAAAGACAACCCCAATTCTAATCTATCTTTTCCTTTGGCAGGGAATAATTATCAAAGAAGGGTACTGCGCAATTCTGATATAACAAACACTGTAACCCATATGACATTAAAAAAGAAAAAAGAAAGTCCATCTTGCATTGTCTTAGATGGTAAAGTATGTAAACCAGTTTTGAGTTTTACTAATACCAATTAATTTATCACTCAACATTACATTGCAATGTGACACACAACAAATAACATCAACACATAATTTCTTGTTTACATTTGATTTTGGCATTGATGCCCTAGGGTAAGCCAATAGTAAAAGTTAAGAAAATGGCATTCAATATGACACATGACCATCAATGTGACTTATGACCATCAATGTGACACATGACCATCAATGTGACACATTCCATTATATGTGACATATGACATTAAATGTGACACATGACCATCAATGTGACACATGCCATTAAATGTGACATGACATTAACTGTGACACATGACCATCAATGTGACACATGCCATTAAATGTTACACATGCCATTAAATGTGACACATGCCATTAAATGTGACACATGCCATTAACTGTGACACATGCCATTAAATGTGACACATGCCCATCAATGTGATGCATGACCATCAATGTGACACATGACTATCAATGTGACACATGACAATCAATGTTTCACATGCCATTAAATGTGACACATGACATTGAATGTGACACATGACCATCAATTTGACACATGCGATTAAATGTGACACATGCCATTAAATGTGACACATGACCATCAATTAGACACATGCCATTAAATGTGACACATGCCATTAAATGTGACACATGGCCATCAATGAGACACATGCCATTAAATGTGACACATGCCATTAAATGTGACACATGACCATCAATGTGACACATGCCATTAAACGTTACACATGACCAACGTAACAGATGATATTCAATGTGTAACATGATATTCAATTCAACACATGACATCCAATATAACACATGACAATGATCAACGATGCATGACACTTGAGAAGAACAAAAATGGCTGACCTAATGAGTTTGAATTAAATTACCTAAGCACTACACACGACATTCAACATGATAAAAAAAAAAGCAAAAATTATGCATAACAATGTGCAACGGCACACAAGATAACATAGTGCAAATATTATTGAATTGTCTTGTTTTGACCTAACACATGTAACCAACACAAGACACACACAATTATGACAATCAATAAATGACAGTCTATCAAGAACAAATTGATTATACATTGTTGTTTATTGCATTGAAATATTGCTTGTCGTGTCAAGTGTTGTGTTGGTCGTAGTATTAAGTATTAAGTATGGCACTAACTATATTCCGTAATGTAAGTAGGTCAAGCAAAGTTCTTTGACAACTTACCTACAGTGTACATCCCAACATGATTGAAGGTGTACTTGGGTCTTGCAAGGATTTCCAGTGCATCACGCATCATCAGGGTGTCATGGTAACTGCTGTTGTCCCCGGTAACCATCCGTCTGACCTTGACCTCGTGACCCAGTTTAGTGTCATCTGCAAAACAAATCGTTGTTTGGATGTCTTTTGATTGCATGATGCTCTGTCATGTTAATCTGATGTTACACTAGTTGTATGATTAAATCTCAAATTGACTGATTGCAAAGAAACATACAAAACCAAAAAAAAACATGCTTAATTTAAAGGAAACATTATTCAGATGCACATAATATATAAATGCATGTTTCCATTCACAATTTATTGGCCACCAGACAAAAGCCTGTCCAATTTCGGTCAAATTCACAAACACATGGTGCAGAAAATGACCAAATGATGCTTATTTCGTATAATCAAAACCGCAATTACAGCGGAAGAAAACTGTTTTTCCAATGTCTCTTTCAACTTGATAAGGGCAAGAACAATTGTGAGAGACCTCAGTTGCCTATAGATCTGAAAAGAAATTAGTTTTTTCGATAATTGGGCCCGACAGAGCTGAACGCGTACAGCCCTTTAGGAGGCCTGCGACAAATTGACCAATTTGCATGATAATAACAACAATCTTTGGGGATCCTAGATTATGGAAAATATAAATATGAAATAGAAAATGAAACTTTGCATCAAACTGTGAACTGTTAAGGAGGATACTTACTTGTCTATGCATCATTTCAAAATGTGGATGGCAAATTATTAAATTGCTTAATTGCCTCACCTGTGCACTTATGTACTTGTCTTCAATTAATTTTTTTTTAACCCATTTATGCCTAGTGGACTGTCCCATCCTTCTAAATTGGATCAATTTATTTCCAAAATTAGGGATGTCGAGTATATTTATTTCTATATTAAGAATATTTCTTACAGAATTTTTTTTAAGCAAACAGCGAAGACCCTGATGCGACGCCGCATCATGCGTCGTCTCATCTGGGTCTACGCTGTTTGCCAAGGCCTTTTTTCTAGACGCTAGGCATAAATGGGTTAAGTTACTAATATAACTATTTATGCAATCATTTTTGATCTAATAGGACCTTTGGCCTTTTCCATACACAGTGTGAAAAAGCAGGGCATTATACCCATATGAGATTTATATTATCCCTGAACAAGATGCGTTTGTGAAACACAATGTCCCCCTATATGATGTTTGACTTTGAAGGATGACCTTGACCTTGTAAAGGATTACCTTGACCTTGACCTTTCACCACTCAAAATGTGCAGCTCCATGAGATACACATGCATGCCAAATATCAAGTTGCTATATTCAATATTGCAAAAGTATTCATAAAATAAGCGATTTTGGCCACATATTTGACCTCTGACCTTGAAGGATGACCTTGACCTTGACCTTTCACCACTCAAAATGTGCAGCTCCATGAGATGCACATGCATGCCAAATATCAAGTTGCTTTCTTCAATATTGCAAAAGTATTTATAAAATAAGCGATTTGGGCCACATATATTTGACCTCTGACCTTGAAGGATGACCTTGACCTTGACCTTTCACCACTCAAAATGTGCAGCTCCATGAGATACACATGCATGCCAAATATCAAGTTGCTATCTTCAATATTGCAAAAGTATACATAAAATGAGCGATTTTGGCCATATATATTTGACCTCTGACCTTGAAGGATGACCTTGACCTTTCACCACTCAAAATGTGCAGCTTCATGTGATACACATGCATGCCAAATATGAAGTTGCTATCTTCAATATAGCAAAAGTTATTGCAAAATGTTAAAGTTGGCGCAAACAGACCAACAGACAGACCAACAGACAAACCAACAGACAGGGCAAAAAAATATGTCCCCAGCTACTATAGTGGGGGACATAAAAAGTGCAGGTGATAAACTATGTATCAATTAATTCGGAGATATTTACATAAACTAACAAATAAACTGCAAAAAAAGTTAACATCACATGAAAAAGAATTATGCAAAAAAAAATGTAAATAATAGTTAAATTGATAAGTTTACAACAACACCATATATCAAAAACACTTGCATACACATATTTTCTGTTCGGGGCAGTATTTGATAGCAGAGCCCAATTCCCTGGCATCATTATTCTCTGCTTACACCGGACAAAATACTGGCTTTGTTATTCCATTAATCATTGATGGCTCGTTGCACTTGTCAAAGTCAACCATCTTATCATTGGTAGTTCTTATACAGTCAGGATTTTCCATCAATATTTCACAGATTTATTTGCCCAAGGAGAACCGATACAATAAATCTTGTTGTTTTTGCCTCCTGAATTTCTCACACGTTAAATCAGTTGTGTTCTTCTTTTTGAAACAAAATGGTCTTATTTTCAATTTTTTAGCATTTTCTCGATGCTATAAATTTTATTATCTTAACTTCTATTTAGTTTATGAGCATTTGCCAATCATCTATTTGCAGGTTATTTTGAATTTAGAATATAAAATACACGTGAACCTGCATTTCCAATTCAAATTAACATAAATATAATATTCCTATCATTCTATGAAGATTTACTTTAACATGAATTACACTAGAAATGATTTGTAGAGACTCTGGTTTGGTCTGGTGTCATAACAACATGCAGGTTATGAAATAACAAGCAGTAAACACACTGATTGCTCTGCCTTTTGTCTAAGGTGGTTGTCTAACGGTTTGAAGTACATTGAATGACTGGCCTGTCTGATTACTCAACCACGAGTTGTTACAAATGAAAAATGTTGTTCGAAACTCGGTTAAATCAAAGTCAGCTTTTTTTCATTTAATGCTCCAGGGGGCCGTTTCATAAACGATTGTACGACAATTTTAACTTACGCGAGAATTTTGTAATCTTAATAAGTAGACGAAATAGCTCGCCATTCTCGTCAAATATATACGACGCTTGAGATGCCAATGTAATTAATTTAGTACTGCAAATTTATAATCATATGGTATGGACTTTAGCAATTATGTATACAGTCGAAACTGACCTAACGGCCACCTGAATTTACCGGTCACCTGCAGACAACGGTCAGTCTGGAATCCCCCCGACGAAAAACACTCTATATTACACTTGAATTTAACGGCCACCTGACCATAACGGCCAACGGCCACTATATTCCACTCCGAAATTCATGTTTGACCTGAAATCAACGGTCACGCGTCAGTCGTCTCGAGTCGCGAATATTAAAAACACAGCACATTATTTGTCCGTCTATTTTGCGTTTAAAGCGTCTGAAAGCGGTAAATGTCTATGATATTATAAAAGCGGCCCGCTGCGAGTAAACAACTTATAAGGTGTCGAGAAGGTTTCTTTTCTGGGGATAATTGTGGGGGTATTTTCAAAAGAAAATATATCAGAGTTTATGACTTGTTGAAAGTAATTATCGCTAAATTAAATGACCGCTATTTCTTTGAATTTGAACGGTACAATTACACCGTACTATCGGTTTATGACACCGAATCCGCTTTTTAGACATTTACGGACGTGGCGTCAACGGAACGTGACAAGCGTTATTTACTGAATGAATGAGATGCATGAGTAAACAATTATACCAGCGTTGATAAAGTCATTGTTTAAATTAACAATATGAAATTAAATCAATCTAAAAGATATTATTCTCTATTATTCAATGTACACGCGTTAGTTAATGCTGTTATTATGATTTGTTAATGCCATGAGCATTTGTTTTACACTGTATGCAAACGACTGGGTGGGGTAACGACGTAGTAATACTACCAACTGACCAACCTTCTTAAAATTGTGATCCGAATTCAACGGTCACCTGTGGACAACGGTCACTTTGATCATTTCCCTTGACTGACCGCTGAATTCAGGTTTGACTGTATTCAAAAAATGTATCGTATCGTTAATGTGTACTACTATGTTTATTGAAACGGTCCCCAGATTTGTATTGTTCAAGCACTAGGAATAAGCCATAAGATTGGAGTGTCAAGTGTCACTTGTCTAGCACTACCGATTTAAGCATTTATCAATCACTTAAATTAACAATTGAGATGGGAATGTCAAGCATAATGACTTACCCTTGAGATAAGAGTGTCAAGCACAAAGAATAAGACTTGAAATTTGACTGCCATAAACCAGGCATAAGACTTGAAATGTGAGTGTCAAACACCAGGAATAGGACTTGAAATGTGAGTGTCAAATACTAGGATTAAGCCTTGAGATGGGAATATCAAACACCAGAAATAAGCCTTGAGATGGGAGTGTCTAACACTAGAAATACACCTTGAGATGGGAGTGTCAAACACCAAGAATCAGCCTAGACATGAGAGTGTCTAACACAAGGCATAAGCATTGAGATGGGAGTATCTAACACTAGAAATACACCTTGAGATGGGAGAGTCAAACACATAGAATAAAAAAAAGCCTAGACATTGGAGTGTCAAACACAAGGAAAAAGCATTGAGATGGGAGTGTCAAACACTAGAAATACACCTTGTGATGGGAGTGTCAAACACCAAGAATAAGCCTAGACATGGAAGTGTCAAACACTAGGAATACGCATTGAGACAGGAATTTCCAACACTAGGAATAAGATTAGAAATGAGAGTGTCAAACACCAGAAATAAGCCTCAAGATGGGAGTGTCAAACACCAGGAAAAAGCCTTCTTGAGATGGGGGTGTCAAACACAAGGAAAAAAACTTGAGACCATGAATAATCCTAGAGATGGGAATGTCAAGCACCAAGAATAAGCCTTGAGATGGGAGTGTCAAGCACCATGAATAAGCCTTGAGATGGAAGTGTTATGCACAAGGAATGAGGTTTGAAGTGGAAGATTTAATCTATACGAATGTGCATTTACATGGTAGTGTCAATCAGTAGTAATGGGCATTGATATTATACAGTCAGGCACAAGAAAAGTATATTGATACCAGAGATTCAATAACTAGGAATGTGGATTAGGATTGGGTTGTTAATCACTAGGAATTGCATTGGGGTGGTACTGTCAAGCACTTGGTGCATCATGAAAGTAGTGTCAAGCAATTGGAATGTGCAGTGGATGCTGTCAATTGCTAAGATTGTTCCTTTACTAGGTACTCATGTTAAGCACAATATATGTGCATTGAGATGGAAATGTCAATCACTAAGAAATGTACCTTGGGGTGGGACAGTCAATCAATAGCAATGTAAATTGAGATTGAGGTTGCACTTCAATGATTTGCATTGACATCGAGTGTCAATCACTATAAATGTGCATAGAGAACAGTCAAGCGCTAGGAATGTGAATTGAGAAGGAAAAGGCAATCACTAATGATTTGAATTATGTCAATCACTAAGAATGTGCATGGAGAAGAGAGTCAAGCACTAGGAATAAGAATTGAAATGAAAGAGTTAATCACTAGGAACAAAACTTGAGATGAATTGATTAAGCACTATAAATGTTGCTTGGGAGGAAAGCAATGTTGCCAATTTTGAGTGAGGATTTTTTAGCTAAGCAGTCAAATAGGGGGTCACTTTTAATGTTAAACATTTAAAAATAAATATCCAAGCAAACCTTGCAAATAAGGGAACAGTTGAATGTCCTTTGACCAAACAAATCAGATATCTCTGGTAATGACAATTCAACAACTAGAACCTTGTCTGAATCCAAATATTCCAAAATGAAGAAATGACATGCAACCCCGTCATCAGTTCTTCGTTGAAGTCAATCATTTCTATGATGAGGAGCCATTTCAGACTGGAAATGATACAACATTGTGAAGTCTGACTATAACCGTTTCCTGTTTGTAAAGATATTATATTTTTTATAGAGACAAGAAATGTCCTTGAAATATATTTCGGATGATGAGGAAACATGTCAAGGTGCAAAGACTGCACTACCAAGAGGACTTTTGAGACATGCAGTGTTCATAATTTCACATAACACATTAGGCCACGACTTTTTTTTTTATTGGTTTACAAAAATTATTTTGAAAATGGTCCATCGGGCGGTCGAAAAAAAAAAAAAAAAAAAAAACATCATTGGAAAAAAAGTTAATACTAATAACATCAGAACAAAGACAACATATCTTTTATAACCTTAACACAGAGACAAATTATGCAATGAAACACATCTATATCTTCAAATGAAATGAGTCCTAACAGCACCTTATGTAACATCAGGCAATCTTAAACACTCCATTACATGACATGCGTTCTTCTCCCATTAAAACGAAAAACTGCGCTTCATTTCCATAATTGGATGCGCACCATTACGCAATGCGATGCCCGTAAACTACTCATACACAAATTACCCGGTATGTGTTTGCTCTTACTCGACTTATGAGATCGTACATGAAAAAAATAATCGAGGTAGATCGATCCATGCGTCGTCGCGGTAATGTTTGTCAAAGTTGTTGTTGTCATGAAAACTCGTTGATTTACAACGCAAAACGTCTTATTTGAACTGACGCGAATTAATTTAATCATATTTGTCAACTTCGCTTTTGCTATATTTTGATAATTTAATCCAAAGTTTAATGTTAGCAAGTGTTTTTTTTACTGGAATTGTAAACAAGGAGTCAGTTAAAGTCTTCCGAAAATGTGCAGTCTGTGTGAATTGACAGTTTGACGTCATCAAAGGAAAGCCGCTTTCTGTCGGAAGCAATAAAGCGACAAATTTCGCGCCGAAAAAATTTGGCTTCCTTTGTCTAGCAATCAACATGCCGAACCAATCGTGTGTTTGTTTCTCAATTGCAATCCTCCAATTTAATAAAAGTACGTGCATAGCTCCGCCTGCGAATCTTTTGCAGAGAACGGAGGCGGAGTTTAACGGTTAATTGAGCTAGTGTTTTACACAAGTTGAGTTCCGATTTGCCGAAATTACTCGGCCCTAAGCATTGAAACGACAAATACATTTATCAATGATTTTCCGAGATATACCGATTTGTTCCGATTTCCAAACTTTCTGTACAGTTCCTATAAACTATGGCGGATGTGTTTACAAAATTCCTAAACACATATATCGTAAATAATGGCAGTGTTTTATTGGATTATTTATACTTATTATCAAATACTATCGGGTTTGTTTAATATAATTAACATGTTAAACAATATAGTTGCGTCACAGACACGGAAATAAATTTTGATGGGGTCGACATTTGACTGACGCTGATTTTCTTATTGTCTGTAATTTTTACCCGAAATAAATTTTGAGAAGTGCCCATAAAAGGACTGGTACATAATGTGTCACATTTAAAAATATCCCGATCTCTGCAATATATGTGAACCAATCGTTGATTGTACTTACTTGATTTTATTCGCAACCGTACTCAAACCGGATCGTTTTTTTTTTCTCATTTCGCTCATTTTGCAGTGCGGTCGGGAATAAAATATTTAAAAAAAAGACGAATTTCCGATTTTATTTTTTTTCCCATTTTCCAAAAATTAGGGTCGGCGGTTTTGTAAACCAAGAAATATAAAAGTCGTGGCCTTACGTCATATGATCAGATTTGTTTTTAATGCAGCGTTCATAATTTCACTTAATACATTACGTCATATGATCAGGTTTGTTTTTAATGCAGTGTTCATAATTTCACTTAATACATTACGTCATATGATCAGGTTTGTTTTTAATGCAGTGTTCATAATTTCACTTAATACATTACGTCATATGATCAGGTTTGTTTTTAATGCAGCGTTCATAATTTCACTTAATACATTACGTCATATGATCAGGTTTATTTTTTAATGCAGCGTTCATATTTTCACATAAAACATTACATCATATGATCAGATTTGTTTTTTAATGAAACAAGCCATTTTTGTCAAAATTAGATTTATTTAGCAAGCTAGGACTCCTTGTATACTTTGTGATATTATCAGTCAAAATTTAAAACAGGATAAAAATTATTCAACAATCATTTTGATTTGACATTGATTAATAATGGGAGAAGAAAATAGATGCCCACAGTGTATGAGAATTATTGACTTCAATGTAGCTTACAGTCCATATGTAAGCCTCATTTTGGAAAATAATTCGAATGTCCCAATGCACTCTAATATGCTTTTTGTTGTGTTTCTGTCTAAATGAAAATTCATCTGTTTATTTTTTCAAAAATATAAAAATAAAATAATAACTAGTCAGAAGAGTTTAAATCTTGCTTTTTTCAGTTACTGATTTCAATTGAGTATAATGTTCGTGTCTGGCAAGGCAGAAAGTTGATGCTCTGATAACAGATTTGTTTTCCTCATTCATATTTTACCATGTCTGACATTTACATATACATCATTTACATTTTCATACATAACACATTGGTAATATAACATATAACATATATGGAACACTCTTTCATAATTGTTTTTATATTTACAAAACAGTAAAAAAATAAATACAGTGCACTCATTCATAATAGTTCACACACATCCAACATATCGTCGCCTTAATTCTTAAGTCGCAAATGTAAAAAATGGCAAAAATGGCACATTTGGTATCTTTTTGTCGGGCTTGACTAGCTCTACAGGATGGCATATATGTACCTTTCTCTACTAAGGCATTATTGACCCCTCAACATTGGCGAAACGTAACAATTTTCTATTCATTTTAAATCTAAAATTGCGAATGTCTTTGTGTAGGATTCAGCCAATTAAACGTCGCCTTAATTCTAAAGTCGCGAATGTCAAAAAATTGCACAAATCGACAGATAAACAAAAATTATTATTTAATATAATTATTTTATTTTAAAAGCAATTGTCTTTAAATTTTGCAAATTGATAGATGGCATACATCTCAACCACCTGTCAAAATTTCATAAAGATATCTTGTTTTATAATTATACATGGTTTGTTATTTCAAAACTTTATAAGTGATTTTCTCAAAATACAAGTGATTTTCTCAAAATCACTTTTTGGGACTTTTGTGCATTTAGAATTAGTGCAACGATATATATTGTCATTATAAATCATTTTATATGATGCCAGATATAATCAAGACCCCTTTCGGCTGCAAAAAAAACACAAGAGGGCCAAGATGGCCCTAGTTCACTCACCTGAGAAGAGTCGGTTCATTCAATCTTTACCAAATGTCAAACTTTACCTAGATATTGTCCAGACAAACATCCTGGACAAGTTTCATCATTATTGAACCAAAACTCTGGCGCATGGAGTGTTTTTATGTTTGTAAGATTTGACCTGGTTACCTATATTTTGAGTTGACCCCCCTAACCAAACATCAAACTTTGCTTACAAAAATAAATATGACCAAGATTCATAAAATCTGAAACAAAATTGTGACCTCTAGAGTGTTTAGAAGGATTTTGTATAATATAATAAAAATTTGGACAATCTAAGGGCAATAATTATGGCATTTACTATGTGATTTTGCTCATTATCAAACTTGACTGAGATCTTTCAGCAACTTTGATAAATAATGCTTGAGAAATGTGAATGCTAGAGTGTTTACAAACCAAATGTGGACGGACGGACAGCGGACAAAGAGCAATCCTAAAACCTCACCTGAGCAATCAGGTGAGCTAAAAAGTGTGTTTCACCGATCTGAGCCATTTTCAAATTGTCCGAGAAATCAATAAAACCAATGTATTGACTAAGTTTCTCGATGATTAGGCAAAAAATGTGACTTCTATAGTGTTTGATCACAAGGTTTCTCTCTAGTCACATAAGGAAAACTGCCCCACCCCCCTGGCAGCCATGTTTTTCGACCGATCGGGACCATTTGCGTACTCATCTGAGATATATACAAGAGGGCCATGATGGCCCTGAATCGTTCACCTCACTTACCAAATACAATCCCAACCCAGTTTTTATCAAGATAAACATTCTGACCAAATTTCATAACAATTGGATGAAAACTGTGACCTCTACTGTCTACACAAGGTTTTTCTAATATTTGACCTATTGACCTAGTTTTTGACCCAAGGTGACCCAAATACAATCCCAACCCAGATTTGATCAAGACAAACATTCTGATCAAATTTCATGAAGATTGGATGAAAACTGTTACCTCTATTGTCTACACAAGGTTTTTCTATTATTTGACCTATAGTGACCTAGTTTTTGACCCAAGATGACCAAAATACAATCCCAACCCAGATTTTATCAAGATAAACATTCTGACCGAATTTCATAAAGATTGGATGAAAACTGCGACCTCTATTGTCTATACAAGGTTTTTCTATTATTTCAACTAGTGACCTAGTTTTTGACCTAGTGACCTAGTTTTTGACCCCAGATGACCCAAATACAATCCCAACCCAGATTTCATCAAGATAAACATTCTGACCAAATTTCATAAAGATTGGATAAAAAAATGTGACCTCTACTGTCTACACAAACAAATTGTTGACGGTTTTTCTATTATTTGACCTAGTGACTAGTGTTTGACCTCAGATGACCCAAATACAATCCCAACCCAAATTTCATCAAGATTAACATTCTGACCAAATTTCATAAAGATTGGATGAAAACTGCGACCTCTATTGTCTACACAAGGTTTTTCTATTATTTGACCTAGTTTTTGACCTAGTGACCTAGTTTTTGACCCCAGATGACCCAAATACATTCCCAAGCCAGATTTCATCACGATAAATATTCTGACCAAATTTCATGAAGATTGGATGAAAACTGCGACCTCTTTCGTCTACACAAGGTTTTTCTATTATTTGACCTAGTGACCTAGTTTTTGACCCCAGATGACCCAAACAAATTCCCAAGCCAGATTTCATCAAGATAAACATTCTGACCAAATTTCATAAAGATTGGATGAAAACTGCAACCTCTATTGCCTACACAAGGTTTTTCTATTATTTGACCTAGCTTTTGACCCCAAATGACCCAAATACAATCCCTACCCGGATTTCATTAAGATAAACATTCTGACCAAATTTCATAAGAATGGATGAAAACTGGGACCTCTACTGTCTACATAAACAAATTGTTGATGATTTTTCAATTATTTGACCTATTGACACAGTTTTTTACCCCAGATGACCCATATACAATCCCAACCCAGATTTCATCAAGATAAACATTCTGACCAAATTTCATAAAGATTGGATGAAAACTCCGACCTCTATTGTCTACACAAGGTTTTTCTATTATTTGACCTACATGTATTATGTGACCTAGTTATTGACCTAGTGACCTAGTTTTTGACCCAAGATGACCCAAATAAAATCCCAACCCAGAATTCATCAAGATAAACATTCTGACCAAATATCATAAAGATTGGATGAAAACTGTGACCTCTACTGTCTACACAAACAAATTGTTGACGGACGGACGCACGCACACACAACGGACGCCGGACATCACACGGTCACATAAGCTCACCATGTCACTTCGTGACAGGTGAGCTAATAAAACCAATCTTTTCACCAAGTTTCATGATGATTGGGCAAATAATGTGACTTCTAGAGTGTTCACAAGCTTTTTTACTATATAAATATAAGAAAAGTGCCCCCCCCCCCCACGGCAGCCATGTTATTCAACTGACCGGAACCATTTTCGAACTCAACTCTTGTATCAAGGAAACAAATGTTCTGACCAAATTTCATTAAAATTGGGCCAAAAATTTGACTTCTAGAGTGTTCACATGTTTTCACGTATTACATATAGAGAAAAATGCCCCGCCCACAGGCGCCCATGTTTTTTCACCGATCTGGACCATTTTCAATCTCGTTCGAGATATCAATAAAACCAATGTTTTGACCAACTTTCATGATGATTGGGCAAACATTGTGACTTCTAGAGTGTTTACAAGGTTTCTCTATAGCCAAATCAGGAAAACTGCCCCGCCCATTGGCAGCCATGTTTTGACCTAGTGACCTAGTTTTTTACCCAGCATGACCCAGTTTCGAACTCGATCGAGATATCATTGGGACAAATCTTCTGACCAAGTTTCATGCAGATCGGACAATAAATGTGGCCTCTAGAGTGTTTACAAACAAATGTGGACGGACTAACGGACGACGGACAAAGACTGGTCACAAAAGCTCACCTGAGCAATCAGGTGAGCTAAAAATTGGCTGATTAGTGATCTGATGACAATCCATGCTCTTGGGTCATGTTTCCCAATGCTTAGTCTACTCCAGTATGAGACTGAAATAAAGGGGCTACTTAACAGAGATGCTTTTGTTAAATTTAGCAGATAGTACCTAGAAATAAAACACCCTCAAGCAGGCTCTTGTTTTCGGTTGAATTGTTCATGCCATTCGTTTACCAAAACATACTACAAAATATGTTTTCTTCCCTTGTTTACACAAATTGAAATATTTTTTTGCGACATTTCTTCAACTTTCGCATTTGGCAAGATATTGCAATCGGCAGCAAGAGCCCTACTTTTTTCAATGTTTTTTTTTTCTGGAAACTTGTCTGCATTCATATTTTACATTATTTGGAGCTCCAGCATCGTTCAGATTGGAAATATCTTTGTTAAGGATGATAGAATTTAATGCAAATCATCAAAGAGATTTTCCTACTTGTGCACAAAACTTGCATGTAAATAATCACAACAATTAATTCTCTGTTGTTTAACTCTTGAATTAAACATTCTGAACATGTCACATCAACATATAATTATCATTATAACAAATGTGATCTCATGGAAATAAGTTTTGAATGAATCCATAAGTTAACCATTTTTTTACAGCACATAGCCATTTGCAGATATGTCTGAAACTGTCACACTCCTCCTTAGTCTGGCTGACACAGCTGAAGCAATCAAATTAGCAATCCCAGCTAATCTCCGATAATCCCACATTTTATCTGGAAAACTGTGAAAAGTCTACACCGCCTGTGGCATTTCTGGGATTAAAACTGCATTCGTAGATGAATATTTTTATAATTGGTCTTGTTTAAATGCTAATAAAATTCTCTACAAAATACATGTTTTATTTTTGTATTTAACCCACTATAACCCAGTTTTTTCTTTTTATAAACAATAAACATTATGGTTTTTCGCTGTTGCCCGTGATTATCAACTTTCATGCTCTCTGCGCGTGGCACACATACTCTTTGTTCCCATTTGCCAGTGACTTACAGTTCATGAATATTAATGAGATGGACGAATCCATTTAGGAAAGTTCACGACCTCCATTCATGACTTTGATGCAAATTTTCAAGTTCATCCGAACCGAAGATATAGTCCCTTAAAGTGTTGCCGATTTTTTACAAAAAGTTCTGATTTCCAAACAAGATCACGATAAGAATGTATCAGTGTTAGCTACGATTTGAATATATCACAGAATTTATTAAATTATGGAGTGCAGAAATTTGAGAAGCACAGCAAGAAACTCCTGAACCAAATTGAAGAACAGAAAATAACGCTCAACACTCTTGAAAACAGAATTGGGCATTATTCAGTACGTAACGTGAATAAATGAGATGAAACAGCAAAGAAAAAACTACACTTGCTTCGAGACAGCCAACGTCTTACTAGAAAACACGAAATAGCGCTAACAAAAGCTACATCAGACTTGAAAACATGTAGAGATGAAAACAAAGCTTTTGCAAATGAAATCGTGCAATTAAATGAGAAACTCAACTTGTTGAAAGAAGAAGTAAAAACCTTGAAGGATGAAGTAAACTCTGACAAAACAATGTGTTCATTGTAGATATTTTAGCCTGATGCCTTTCGGAAAAATATAAATAATATATCTAATAAAATTATGTATATACTACCTAAATGTGTTGTTCATTACCTTGTGTATGAATAACTACAAATGTTTATAATACTTTAATGAACAGAGCAAACATTGATCTACAAATGTTCCAAATTTCATGAAGATATCTCTAAAAACAAAAAAGTTATGGCAATTTTACTTCCTAAAAATGTATGAACTTATATTTCAGGTGCCGCAAATGTCGCGATTCCTTGTTCACTTTATATAGCAAGAAAATTCAGAATTTTCATGCATTTTAGCAATATTCAAATATCCATAATTAACTTGTTTATTTTTTTTTAGATATTAAAAAAAACAAACTCTCTAAGAGCTCTTTTCAAATATGCAATTGTCTTTTAAAACAGAGGTTGACGAAAAATTAGCTGGGGTTGCTAATCAAATCGGCTCCTTGTGTATTTAAATGTGGACATTGGAAAAGTAACCTGAGTTATTATTGCTGGAAAACACATAGCACTGGTCCATTAAGATAATGGTCTCTGTCTCCCATAGCTCGGACACCAAGTGATCTATTTAAGCATGAAAACATTTCCAAATTGCTCTCTAGACCCAAAATAGATGGCTGATGCCAAGTGATCTAAAGCATTACAACATTTCCCATCTGCTCTATAGACCCAAAAAAGATGGCTGATGTCAAGTTATCTAAAGCATTACAACATTTCCCATCTGCTCTCTTGACCCAAAAAAGATGGCTGATGTCAAGTGATGTAAAGCATTACAACATTTCCCATCTGCTCTATAGACCCAAAATAGATGGCTGATGCCAAGTGATCTCAAGCATTACAACATTTCCCATCTGCTCTCTAGACCCAAAATAGATGGCTGATGCCAAGTGATGTAAAGCATTACAACATTTCCCATCTGCTCTCTAGACCCAAAAAAGATGGCTGATGTCAAGTGATGTAAAGCATTACAACATTTCCCATCTGCTCTCTAGCCCCAAAATAGACGGCTGGGAATCTTAAGTACATCCATATCAGTGTTCAATATAACATTTACTGCTCTGGATTGTAAAACATATTTAGTGAAATCCTTCTTCTTTTTAAGAATAGGTTGTTAAAAAGGCATGTCAATATTATGCATAAATAGCGAGAGATGTTATGACCATTATGTGAATTTTTCCAAAGTCAAAGGGACCCGGCCCCATTCACAAAATGGTGAAAAAAACACTGCTTATTGAGACATACATGCCATAATTTTTCAGACCAATTCCGGGACATTGAGTTAAATTGTCCGGGACTTTTGCTGATTTTCCGGGACATGTATAAAATGTAGCGATATTTATAGACATATGCATTTTTGGTACGTTTTTTTTTGTTTCGCATTGTTAATTGCAAAAGTTTGAAAGCCTATCCGAAATACACTTGATCTATTAACGTCAAATTAAACATTACTACTTCCGTTACTAGATACAAGCCAAGTGTTTTCAGTGTAAGCGTTCTAAACATAGATGGTGACGTCACTGCGTTCTTGTTATTAAGACGGTTGTGTAACGCATAGTTGTCGATACGCCTTTATTCATTTATAACATTTATATAATAAAAAATACAACAATACAGTACAGCGTTTTGACATGGCGAACGCTATTCAAATTCACTTATTATTTTTAACGTTATGTTTACTGGGGGTTTAGAACAAGACAATAATAAACCTAGTGAGGATGACGTTTTTATATGCTTACTTTTTTACTCAACTTCTTTGTCGGTTAAACGTGCGAACATAAACTGCTTTTAATTTTTTACTCAGCGATGTTGGACTTCAGATGTGTGAACAACTATCCTTTGCCCTTACGCAGCGGGAAATAATGACGTAGTAGATTAAAGTAAATTAACAACCACATTAAACAATGCCGCCTTTTCGGTTTGACCGCGAACGTGAGACAATCGATATGATAACAGGACCCCTGTTAATTGATAGATTTTGACACGTAGCGTAGTCTGCCTATTCGGGTAGGCATTGTCATGGAGACGCTGCAGATATACACAGATTCGAGGTGCAGTTAAGCCTAGGTACATGTATATATGGATTTTGTAAATTCCGGGACATTTGACAGATTTCCGGGACAGCGGGACAAGTTCTTCATTTCCGGGACTGTCCCGGACAATACGGGACGTATGGCATGTATGATTGAGAGTAATAAAATCCTATTTAGTATTTTATGTTTAAGATTGTCAAGTCCTCAACTAGCAATCCAGCGTGTACAGAAAGATATGTTATTGCTTATCACGCCCCCCCCCCACCCCCCCGCCCCAATTTAAAAAGTCATTTGTTATCAAATACATCAGTCGGTGAAAAAAGACATTAACCCCATGCCAGAGACACGTTTTTTGTTTCCGAAAGCACGACAGACCATTTCAAAGTGACACAATTACACGACTTAAAACAGGCAGATAAGTTGCCAGCAATCTTGATCTTGATTGATCACCATATACAGAAAATCGAATGCCAAGTCTGTATAATAAACTGCAACAGGAAATTCATACTCTTGTAAAATTATACACACCAAGATTGATGGCCGGAGACTCATAGAAGACAAAAAATAAATGCGAAAACCATAGCAATTTTCTAGAACTTGAATGTTTAATATCCTATGAAAGCAGCGATCAATCAATCTCCGACCATCTTGTCTTGAAAACAAATAAGATTACTTCATCATACTTTCCATCTACAGAATTATGATCAATTTAAAAGACAAGTTCAGGGAATTCCTAATAAGGCAAAGCTTGGAACTTGCAATACTCTTAATTAATTTCTTTTCTTTTATTTCTAGATAAAATTAAATGAAATTCAATCATTGTGCACATTCGAAATGAATACAACAATGACACATCATTATTATTTAGAAGCAATTTAATTAGTATTCTTTAAAATGTGTTGAAAAATGATCCATCATCCAAGCTTTAGTGAAGGATGATGGGCATTTGAGTAAAGCCGGAGGCTAAGCATGTATACTGAGCATATCGTCGCGACGATACAAGGTGATCCGCATTTTAAACCACGCGCTGAAAACGTCACGTGAGCAGTCCATCTAACAGAGGACAACCCGTTTTTACCACTCTTTAAAAAAGGTTTTGTTGCTAAGTAGAATAGAAATAAATGGGCCGGGAAACAGAATCGTTATTATATAATTAATCCGTACACTACAATATACAGCTCGTCCCTTCTTGCTTACACTAAATATCATTGCCAAGAGTGGGAGTATACATGCTTAGCCTCCGGCTTTACTCAAATAACGCCCATCATCCTTCACTAAAGCTTGGATGATGGATCATTATTTTCCGTTAAGCCTCCGGCTTTCCCATGTATACTGAGCATCTTTAAATATAGCAACAAAACATAACATTAAAAGATGATAATATCAGAATACTTTTATCCGATAATTCAATACTGACAGAATCAAACATATAAATGTAGTAACATGTAACAATCATCACCACATACATACATGTAACTAAAATCACCACAATTCTACTTTAAGTATGCCCATGCATATATTATTAGACTTCAAACAACAAACCGTTTACCTGGTTATACTATCAACTTACTATGAAAAATAGCGTTATTAAATGACATATTTTTATCCACTACTGTTCTATAATAAAAATTATAAAAACAAGGCTGAATAGATGCACAACACAATAGTTATAATAAGCTGATAATTAACAAAACAACAATTAAGTGTTGGTTATTGATGTGGCTTCAAACTGCTAATTGTCTCAGCTAAAATATAATAGCAAAAACAACAAGCAATTATAAATCCACCAACTGCTGGAGTCTTGACCACTGGTATGTGTCAAAACATAATTACGTGACATTGTTTATGTGTGAAATACATACACTACGGGCAGGAAACAAACTAACTTGGCCAGACACATTAAATATGCTCATATTCTAATACATGTTGTCGTAAAAATGAAACCCAAAACAAATATGTTTGTTGATCGTTTAATATAAAGACAATAATCATACGGCGCAATAAACGCACACAAAGTAACTTAAAGTACTTTAGCCGATTCTAAAAATGACAATGACAAATGATAATTGGAATTTTATTAATACATGCCTGTGATAATCGTATTTTGTTTTTATAAATTCGATTGTTTTTATTTGCATTCTTTAAAAATAATAATTATTTCTATCCGGATGACAGCAATTTCTTTAGAAACGGGAATGCAATCACTAAAAAAAAAACAACAGCATGCTTTTGTATTAACTAGTTTATCTATTTTGAATCCGTGCACATTAAATTAATTATGATTTTAAATATTATTATAATTGTTCTTTTAAATTTCTTTGACTAATAAAATCCTTTAAAAAAGATTTTGATTTGAAGATGCGCATTGACTTG
Organism: Dreissena polymorpha; assembly: GCF_020536995.1. NCBI lineage: Eukaryota > Metazoa > Mollusca > Bivalvia > Myida > Dreissenidae > Dreissena > Dreissena polymorpha. Next base: position 54,532,276 of record NC_068367.1, read on the forward strand.
GCGTCATGTCGCGGATTGCGGCTTGCCTCAGCATGTCTTGGCAGACAGATGCGAAGCTTCACGCGAAATGCGACTTGCCACCGCATACTGATGAGGCTTCAACGACTGACTTGGCATCAACTAGTTGCGCCTTGCCGCGGATCGCGAAATATGTTTGTTCCGCGTTGGCTGTACTGCATAATAAACTGATTTAAATATTTCAAGTTTATCACTGGCCTAAATTTCCCATTTGCTTTTGGCACAATAAAAATATAAGAAATAAACTGATTTTCCTCATCAACAGAAGGTACTATAGCCCCTTATTTAATCAATGTGATTACTTCATCTCTAACTATTTGAAATTGATCTTCACTGAACGGAATTTCCTTAGGAATAACATTCTGGACTGGTTGCATAAGAAACTCAATTTTATAACCAGAAATGGCTTGCAATATCAAAGCATCTTGAGTGTACTGTTTCCATATATAAGCATTATCTTTAAATCTACCCACAGTCACTGTACTCACCATCAGTTTTTTGACTGGTGTTCCATTGTTACTGTTGCACTGGGTGCAGACAACCTGCCTCGTCGAGCAGCGCCACCAAAGGGTCTAGCTGCAGGCCTAAATGAACCTCTTTGAGGATTAGGGGCATACCTCATCGGCTGACCAAAATCATAACCAGCAGAAAAACCACCACGGTTAAAACCCCTACCACGGGAACCATTGAAGGGACTTGGGACATAGCCTCTGCCTCTCTGTGAGTGTCTCAAATCCTTCCCTAATGAGACGCCATTATCACAATTTTTTATTTCTTTCCCAAAATCGTCCCCAAACAACATTGACGACACAGGCGTGTTGAAATTACACATATTTGAATATCTCTTATTAATGTTTGGCCTGATAAGATATCTTCGCCTGAGCGATAATTTGTACTGGACCTGACTCATAATAGTCATTATGTCTGAGATGAGGGTTCTAGCCTCTGAATTACTAGAAATTTGGGGTTTAAGCAACTCAGCCAACTTTATCATTGGTACAATGCCAACTGCTGCAAGATTTTGAGTGTCCACCATACCTCTATCCTGTGACCTTGCAGGCTTGTTAAGAACCTTCCATATCTCATTATTTACCAAGGGAGCACCAAGGTATGTACAATTCTCAGGAATTCTATATTTCCCAATAAAAGCATCCATGTCACATTGTACAGTACATGCTGTATCAACCAAATTAGCTAGTGATTGAGAAACAGCAGAACCTTTCTCCCCAGCTTTCAGTTTTGGTAAATCCCAAATTTTATCACTGGGAGTATTATCACTCTTCCCATCAAACAACACAGCAGAAAAATCTGCGCCAACAGCTTGATTGTTATTATAATCTGGACACAGTCCTTCATCATATTCAGAATCAGAGTCACTGCAATCAACTTGCACATGCACATTTGGTAAAGAATTCAAACTGTCCCCATACTGCGTTATTTAATCATTTTCTGTGACTTCGTCAACAGTACTCAGGCCTAAAACCTTTCTCAAATTACTAATTTCCTCTTGGGATAATGTAGAAAAATCTACGGTGTTACTGTTAGTGTTAGTTTTCAAACTTTTCTTAGAGCAAGACTTACTGTTATCAACAGTTTTATTTTATTTCTTTTATAATTGTTTGCTTTTGTCAGTACCCTTCGTACCGACCACTGCCTTTTTTTGAATCACCACCGACTTAACAGTCGGTTTAGACACTGACTTAGTGGTTTGTAACCCACATTCATCCGAATCAAAACCCGAAAACTCGTCAACTTCTAACGAATTACAAATAGAAAGTTCATCACTCATAGTTAATATTGAAGACAAATAGGGATAAAATATAATGCTAGGACAGCGTCCTTAGCAAGGCAGTAGAAAACAAGGGCTGTTTGTAAAACATGCATGCCTCCCATATGGGCTCTCCGTTGTAGTGACAGCCATTGTGTGAATATGTTTTTTTGTCACTGTGACCTTGACCTTTGACCTAGTGACCTGAAAATCAATAGGGGTCATCTACCAGTCATGATCAATGTACCTATGAAGTTTCATGATCCTAGCCATAAGCGTTCTTGAGTTATCATCCGGAAACCATTTTACTATTTCGGGTCACCGTGACCTTGACCTTTGACCTAGTGACCTGAAAATCAAAAGGGGTCATCTGCGAGTCATGATCAATCTACCTATCAAGTTTCATGATCCTAGGAATAAGTGTTCTTGAGTTATCATCTGGAAACCATTTTACTATTCAGGGCTTCCCCTGGCTCAAAAATTTCTTTAGCCAAATTCACCTTGCTATTGCAAAATTCTTCTATTTTTGGCCATTTTAAGGTTTTAATGAAGAAAAAAGTTGTAGCCAAATAGAATTTTCTTTAGCCAAATAGGTCAATTTGTAGCCATTGGCTAATTTGGCGAATGGCAGAGTAAGCCCTGCTATTTCGGGTCACCGTGACCTTGACCTTTGACCTAGTGACCTGAAAATCAATAGAGGTCATCTGCGAGTCATGATCAATGTACATATAAGTTTCATGATCCTAGGCATAAGCGTTCTTGAGTTATCATCCGGAAACCATTTTACTATTTCGGGTCACCGTGACCTTGACCTTTGACCTAGTGACCTGAAAATCTGTAGGGGTCATCTGCCAGCCATTATCAATCTACCTACGAAGTTTCGTGATCCTAGGCATAAGTGTTCTTGAGTTATCATCCGGAAACCATTTTACTATTTCGGGTCACTGTGACCTTGACCTTTGACCTTATAAGTGACCTGAAAATCAATAGGGGTCAACTGCAAGTCATGATCAATCTACCTATCAAGTTTCATGATCCTAGGCCTAAGCGTTCTTGAGTTATCATCCGGAAACCATTTTACTATTTCGGTCACTGTGACCTTGACCTTTGACCTAGTGACCTCAAAATCAATAGGGGTCATCTGCGAGTCATGATCAATGTACCTATGAAGTTTCATGATCCTAGCCCCAAGCGTTCTTGAGTTATCATCTGGAAACCACCTGGTGGACGGACCGACAGACAGACCGACATACCGACAGACCGACATGTGCAAAGCAATATACCCCCTCTTCTTCGTAGGGGGGCATAATAAGATTACAAATCATAACAGTTAATATGGAAATACACAAAATTTCACAAATACCGTCTGAAACGACTACCTCGCACCACGCTAAAACGAAGAATGGTAAAAACGGGTTGTCTTCCGGTTGGATGGACTGCTCACATGACGTTTTCAGCGCGTGGTTTAAAATGCGGATCACCTTGTTGTTGTCACGTCGCGACAATATGCTCAGTATACATGCGAAAGCCGGAGGCTTTACGGAAAATAATGTTATAGTTACTCATTCACCAAGTATAAATATATTGTTACTTCTATACCAAATATAAATATTCAATAAGTTATTGTTACACATTTACCACACATAAAGAAGTTATGGTTAAAAGATACCTATCAAGTTCATGAGAAAAAATCACACAAAAAAACAAGCAAAAATTGTAAGCCATGCTTACAACGCAAAGTTTTCCCTCTTACCTATTGAAACATTGCATCTGGCAGCTCTGGAGATCTGAATCTCTATGGCAACAGATTTGTTGACAGGGACCACATGGCTATCAGTTGCTAGGGTAACGGAGGTCAGGTAGGGTCCCAGGTGGTTGTAAACTGCCCAGCAGTCATCCACCCCGCCCACATGTAAGTGTCCTTGATTTCTGGAACACATATGTGAACAAGTTAATTTAGAAGGATAGTGGATATGACTTTGTATTTCAGCCTTTTTTTTTGAAAACGGGTTCTAATGCATGCACGTAATTTAAGTGTCATCCCTGATTAGCCTGTGCGGTCCCCAATCGCAAGATCTTTCCAGGACTGAGAGGCCTGAAGACAAAATCTGAGGAAGGCCCTGCTGTATAATAGTATTTAACCCTTTGCATGCTGGGAAATTTGTTGTCTGCTAAAATGATGTCTGCTGAATTTCTTAAATTAGCATTTTCTTCGATTTTTTTCAAAGAATACTATCAGAATAGCAAACAGTTTGGATCCTGATGAGACGCCACATTCTGTGGCATCTCATCTGGATCCAATCTGTTTGCAAAGGCCTTCAAAATTCGGTTCCAGCACTGAAAGAGTTAAAGACTATTGAACAATTAAACCAATTAGTACTCTGGGAATAATTCACTCTCTAGCCCTTCATGTCCCAATCATTTTATAATTTAACCATGCGCATAAAATGTCTACCTCAGACCATACAGAATCAAGAATCCATTCCTTACAGACATTCAAACATCTTTAAGTTTTTGTTTATCACTCTCCAAAGTGCACCTATGTCATTATGTAATCAATTACTTTGCGTCAGATTTACTTCAAAAGTAGTGCCATTTCATGCTGTCAGGCTTATTGATAGGCAGCAAGCCTCTCTCAGACTGTCCAGAAATGCCATTATATTTTAGACATGATTACTGCAAGCTTCATTTCCTATGGAATCCCAGAACACCAGATATTGTTTACATTGAACAACTATTCTAGTGTCCTCACTTCATCATTGTTTACAGACATAAAATCCGGCAGTCTGCTTCCACTGGAGGTTTCCTGCCCCATATCAACATCAACTAGACTTGTTAAGTTTTGTCTACCACTGCTCAAGATCCTTCAATGCTTATGCAGTCATTACAAGCCCACATATGATTTGGACAGAAACCGTTTGTAGAACAGTACAGCACATTAACAATGGCTTGCTACACTACGCGGCCCGCGATTTTTGCCTAAATCACCAATCACCGCGTTTGGGCCAACGTGGCAAATCGCGGTGATTCGCCGCAAATCGCGGTGATTCACCGTGATAACACTCTACGGGTGATTCGCGGTGATTCCGCCATGATTTCACTGCGACCATCTCGCGATGAAGATCAGCTGTTGAATCATGGCAAAACACCGCAATTCGCCGTGATTGGCGTTGACTACTATATTTAAATTTCAACTTATTAACTAATGTCATTATTATTGACAATCACCTTATATTGCGAAAATGTATTCCAATATGAAAGTAAACACTGTACTTGCTGAATGTTGAATCCTGATTTCCAAACAATATCTTTATTTGTTGAAATAACAATTGTACAGTACCGCTCATGCAAAACCAACAAAGTTCTTGGCTACAGATTCTTTTGTTCTCAAAGTTTCTCCCCAGCCACAACAAGTATTCACTCTGAATCATGCCTAGGCACTCGGCGAGAAACAGGTACAGGTAATAACCTGATATTTTTACTTCTACGCGATTGTTTTAACATTTTGTCAGCTTCTCTGCATACTTCATACAATTACCATCGGATGTCATCTGTCAATGATTTTGAAGGTCAGTAACCATATCGAAGAAATTTACATAGTTCAATCTCGGAAACGAGACTTGCTTTAAACGTTGAAATAAACGATATATATTTGCATAAAACTTGCTAAAATACACAGACGACACAAATATAAAAAATGTCGACCATTTAAATAAAATCAAATGGTTTATTTGTAAAATGAATACTTTCACCCTGTCCCGATTTTCAGAAAATGACTTTTACATGTGTATCTAAATTTAAATATACACATTGCATCGGATGATGTACGCGTCTCCAATCCCGATTGGGCTGCTAGATCTATTTAATAAAATAGTAGCGTGTAAAATTCATTTGATGGAACAATAGTACACGTTTGTCTATACTATTTCTTGAGCAATGTTGAACGGCATATACTTTTGAAAATGGAAGCCGTCACCATTCGGAATTATCATGATTTTAAATGTTTCAAACATAGTTTAATTGTTACACTTAAAATAAGGCGGTGAATCGTTTGATTTGGTGGCATTCTGTTTCATTTCGGACCTCGTGCAATTTTTCAGATCATAATTTCTGTGCTTTATTACTTGAACTTGTTAGTTTCTGACCACGTGTGCTACTGAAAGTAACCATGGGGCTGTGTATTATGGTCCGTGGAAGTTGCTAGGACCCGTGTTGATGATCCCTAAATGTTAGATAAGCATGTGCACTATCGATTAAGTTGGTAAGTACAAAAGTTCTACTGAAAACCACTGATTGCGTCTTTGTTTTATTATCCAATCAAGCCCCGAACATCCAATATCTTGTGTATTACCAGAAACAAACTTAAGATAAGCATGTGTCGTATGTCAAAACAATGATTGTATAGCTGTTAACATATTAAAGTAGCTCACACAGTTAATTCCCATATATGCTCTTAGGAACAGACTTTCATAAAACATTTAAAATAACGATATTTATTTTCATAAGAATTGCTAATATATAAATATATAAGTTTGACAATTTCAATAAACAGATTGATTTATTTTCACAATATTAAATCCCTTTCTTGATTCCCAGAAAATGGCGTGTACATGTTGCATTAAATCTAAACTTAAAATAATTTGTTTATTGGTCTTTGAAGAATATTATGAACTTTACACGACATTTGTGTGTAGTCAGTATACAATTATAGCAATAATTGTTTCAATAACGAAGGAACTGAAACAGCGTAACGGTTACAATACAGCGTGTTTTAATTTTATTTTATTTAGAGGAAATGTCAATGCCAAGTACATGTATTTTGCGAGGTACCCTGGTAATTAAGTTGAAATTCACAACGAAACTTTTAATGATAATTAAAATTGATGATATCAATGTTTTACCCACTATGAAATGTTTATTTACAAATAAATACACACACGCCAATTTTCGCGCGCTTTTTATCAGAACAAAGAAATTAATATAATTCATTTGCACTATGTATTTGTGGCTAGAATTTGTAACCGAAAATAGCTGTACACTATGCGTGCAAACCGTGTCAGGTGATTTACGCATGTACAATACAACTGATCTGATTGGGCACTTATTTCATCAAATCTTTAAATAGGAACATATGCCAAAATTCGTTTGATAATTTCGAACGTTTGTGTTTGACATTCTTTGGGATGTATGTGATTGAGACAGTTGAAACGTATGTATCGGGGAATTAAGAGACTCGGAAAAATACAGCGATTACATTACAATCAGTTATGAGTTCTCCATGGCTTAAAACTGTTAATTACATCATCAAAAACGCAATTATCACTCCTCCAGTTGGGTATCATGCAGCTAGGTGCGAACACTGTTTTGTTTTATACGAAGCAAAAAACGAGAGCGCCGATGGCGTTAAAAGCATAGGTGCAAGATACAGGGAAGAATGGCGTCACGTGGTATAATGTAGTTCGATATCGCCATCCGCGAATTTCTCAAATCAATAATTTCAAACAATTACCGACTATTTAAATAGATAATCTTTCCATTTACATCAGTGTTTGAAACGCTTATGAAAAATAATTACCCAAGCCTTTCAAAATTTAAGCACGGACAGATCTGTATCGAACTATTTTTTCCACAAATGAAAATAGACGCTACCCTATTCGTCTGCGTCAAGAATTTGTCGTAAAACTTGTGGTAAGCGTTAGATGCAGACGTGCACAACAGATTGAGTTCTGAATACAGATTTCTGAATGCAGATTTTTATAGAAACTCCTCACAGCAGTTACTTCCCTTGCTTCGCCCGGTCAGTAACTTCTAGTATAAGGGAGGCCACTGCGTAGGAGATTGAGATTTATAGTGCAGATAGAATTGTTTTACGAACGAAATTTGTTTTAGGTTATAAGAAGATTTTTTGACATAAAACGGTCTTAGAAAAATTCACTAAAAACGGTGTCAGCAATATTCTTGGAAGAAAACGTTAGAAAAACGTTTCCAAAAAAAAATTGTAAGAATGACCATATACTAAATTAAATAGATATTTCGTCTGATTTTTGATCAGGTAAGGCTTCATAAAGGGCAACCAATCGATGTGGATTTTCGAAATGTGGTATATACCATAAGCATAGGTGCGTAAACGCACCTATGCTAAAAAACTGTCAGTGGCATGGGTGTGAAATATGTGTTGACATTTTAAAAAGGATACTCAATTATATCTGCAAACAATGCTAATAATCCCATATTGCTTTAATCTCTGTGTAGATTATATATGTACATGTAACGTAGGAAAATCGTTCTTCACCAGGTTGACCTAGAACGCGGTGAATCGCAGTGAATCACCGCGAAGATTATATTTATCGCATTCGCGGTGATAATGCTCAACCTAGCGTGATGAAACGCGCGAGATTGCGGTGATTTTTCACCCAAAATAAATAATGACCACCGCGTGTCGGTGATTTAGGCAAAAATCGCGGGCCACGTAGTGTATTACCAGAAAAGGCAAACAAGAAATATCTTTAGAAAAGATATTCTGTGTATATCCTGATTGTGAAATAAAGGTAGAAAATGTACTTTTCTAAATTATTAAATTAAAATGAAGGTTTAAAAATTGTTGTTGTTTTTTTCACTTAAACATTGCATACCCATCCTTGAAATTTTTGTCATGAAGTGCACGTATACTAAACCACAAACTAGTGTTTGCAGAAACAAATTTTGCTACATGTGATCACATCTTATGTGTCCTCACTTGGCTTATAAATTCATGTCTTCGTCATCGAAAGATTTTATATTTGATTAAGACGCAGTTTTCTTTCCGTACATTCAAATAACACTGTTACATCCGTATCATGCAAAGATTGGTCTTGAGGCGTATGCGGCCAGCGTATCTCAAGCCCAGCCTGCCCACTTGCTCAGTCTGGTCAGGGTATGCAAGTTCTCGTGGTATCTCCTGAATATCCTCCTCTGAATGCATATCCTGACAAGACTGCGCGGATGCACAGGCTGGACTGTAGCTATGTTGCAGTATATTGCATAAGACCCATTTTTGCATAACACAGGTCTTTACAAGTCAGATTGCGTCTTGTAAGTGGAACATCAAACCACTACACTTTCTGATTGAAAATTGAATCACACTGTGCCATATAGCAAACTGGCAAATGTTGGCATCCTCTGGCTGGCAGGAAAATTGTTAATGATGATTGACCGCATTCGTCACACATGTGTGGTTAGATAATTAAACAATTTCCCTTCTATCATGGACACTATACTTCTTCAGTATTTTTGTCTCACAATGCACAAAAAATGGCATTTACCGATAAATTTCCATTTCTTTCCCTAAAATTTGTGTTATTTGATATCTTGAAAGCAACACTGTGTAATCAACATAAGGTGTTTATTAATAGTACATTCCGTCTTTCCCTAACGATTTATTGACCCAGCACTGACACTGACAGTCTTGGGGAATTGGGGATGGAACTTACGGTAATGCGTTATGGTAACTGGGCCACATTGAACATGCAGAGAGAAGTCCGCATTTCCCTACACTGATTAGTGTTACATCCTATACTACAACGACGCAGTGATGTTGCCAATGTTCCGTGGGATTATGCTCAAAGCAGCCAATAGAATGAATGGAGTGTATTCATTCAGGTCTGCTGGCTTTATTTAAAGGTCATTAAAGGTTAAAAACTGGGTTTAACAGCTACGCCATAAACCTCTTCCACAACAACATTATGTTATTACTTTAATAAGAAACGCATATTCCAAATTTATAAACCTTGGCCAAATTGTCTTTTACGCTTTCAAAAATGTATTATTTTCAATAGTAAACTCAATATATAATTTTATGACAACACACCTAAGCAAGTAAGATACACTACTAGTAATTCTTAAATTATTGAACATAATATAACACATACTTTCTAATAAAGATTCTATTCTTGTAAGGCTGTTTGTCTTGTAATAGCAAGAGCAGATCAGTTGGTGATAAAAAGATACAATATGATTCTCAGAATTCTATTTAAGTACATGCCATATGTTATGCTTCTGGTTTTATGCAACAGGAACATATTGTTATGTTATTGTTAGATATATGATTCTGCATGATGATGAAAAACTCCACCCATCTGTAAAAGTAACAGGATAACACAGCGGGGAATTGAATGTTAGCTTGTTGTGTTTTAGCAGAATGATTTGATCCCAATAGTTCCCCACTGTATAATAACTGCAAAATGTATGTGATAAATAATATATTATACATAAAAATCCATTGATATCACATATACAGTACAGGCACCGTGTACTTAAACAAAAACGCCTGTCTGCGGTGTTCACTTTTCCCAAGGGTGATATTTTGCGGGGGGCAGACACGCTACTGACTGCAGTGTTCAGCGAACACCAGAAATCATCGCAATTTCACGCTATCGAACACCCGTAATCACCGCGATGCTGCGCAGCCACCGTAAACACCTGTCTGCGAGAGTCATTCACGCGTTTTAAATGTAAATGTACAACATAAAATCATATACTAAATGTAGATATTACATGTATGTGCACATGTATGCGTACTTAAATTCGGACAGTAGGTAAAGTCGGAAACGTAAATAAAGCGTTTAGATGATCAATACTATTAACTCTTATGGTGTTAATCAATGCAATTGCCCTTTTAAAAAAAATAAATTCTGAGTTTCAAAGAAATCAAGAGAGTATTAAATCATTTATTTACTTGTGTCCGACTTTCAGTACTGTCCGAATTTACGAATTGCATCCGTATGTTATGACACTTGTGTGCAGTCAGTATACATAAAATAATTGTTTCAATAATGAAGGAATTGAAACAGCGTAACGGTAACGATACAGCGTGTTTAAATTATATTTTATGAAGAGGAAATGTCAATGCCAAATTATTCGCGAGATATCCCAGTACTTTAGTTGAAATTTACAATGAAACTTTTAATGGAAATTACCGGTAAATGATCTCAATGTTGTACCCACTACGAAACTTTTATTTACAAATAAACAAGCCCACACCAATTTTCGCGCGCTTTTTAACAGAAAAAAGAAATTCATTTATTTTATGTAGAATTTGTAACCTAAAATAGCTGTACACAACGCGTGCAAACCTTGTCAGGTTAAATTTACGCATGTTGCAATACAACTGTCCTGATTGGGCGCTTATTTCATCACATCTTTAAATAGAATCATATGCCGAAATTCATTTGATACTTTCGAAAATTTCAAACGTTTGTGTTTATGACTCTTATCGTCTATATTACCCATCCATAATTTGATTTCAAAAATGAAAAAAAAAAATTTATGGGATTATCGAGAAATGGATAAAGATGGGAGAAGTTGCATGTGTGCGATTGAGACAGTTGACACCACGGACTCTAGATGAGACAATATACGCTCCGTGTTGACACATATGTATCGGGGAATCCAGAGACTTGGGTTAATAATATTACTACAATCATTTATGAGTTCTCCATGGCTTCAAACTGTTAATTGAAAAATCAAACACTAAATTAACACTCCTTCAGGTGTGGTATCCTACAGCTATGTGCGAACACGGTTTTCTTTTATACTCGGCGTTTATAAAGACAGAAAACACTGTCATGGGCACGGGTGTGAAAAAAAAACATAATTCATTATCACTTTTAAATGAAAGGGATCAATAAAATACGTTTATGTTCAATTATTTTATTTTAAGCGAACACGATGAACACCGCGGTAGATATTATGGGTCCGCAGTGATTCGCGGTGTTCATCTTATGGCAAACGGCCCCCGCGACATTTGATCTGATCACCCATCGCGGGGTTCATATTGGTAAGCGAACACTGTGAGATGAACACCGCTGCAAGTGGCGTTTGTTTAAGTACACAGTGCCTGTACTGTAGCCTACTTAGCAACAGGGCTACCACTGGCTGATAATTTTCTTGAGCCATAAAATACCTGAAAACATAGTAATTATTTTCATTTTGGTGGTTTTATGAGGTTTTATGAAGAACAAGAGCTGTGTTTGTGAAACACATGGCCCCCTACTGCGCTTTGAAGCCATATATTTGACCTTTGACATGGAAGGACCTTTCACCACTCAAAATGTGCAGCTCCATGAGATACACATGCATGCCTAATATCAAGTTGCTATCTTCAATATTGCAAAAGTTATGACCAAGGTTAAAGTTTTGGGACAGACACACAATGACAGCCAGACTGACAGACAGACAGGCCAAAAACAATATACCCACGATCATTCGATCCGGGGGCCAAAAAATCTGAAGCCAATTACGATTTTCTTAAGCCAAATTTGCTAATTTGTAGCAATTGGCTAATTTGGCATATGGCAACGTTTTTACTAGATAAATTATTACACAAATTGAAACTGATAAAGAAATAAATTACATAAATAGCTATTTGATTTGAATATTGGAAAAAAACTTCAAAATGTTAAGATCTCCACACTTCTGTGTTTGGAAGTCAAGAGGGGCTAGCATGGGGCCAGCAAATAGGAGCATGGTAAAGAAGTGCATGTCTTTCAAAGTTTGCAAGGTCCTTTTGAATTTCAGGTTGCATTATGTCAGGGCCCAGAGTGTGTCCCAGCACAACTATACATAATTATTTTGACTAGGAAAAGTTGGGGCGAACTCCAATTTCCAGCTATTTTTTTTTAATGAAAGATATTTAAATTTTGGCGTGATCGTGTGCTGTGTGTTTTGGGGGGGGAGGGCAGAGTACTTGAAAGAAAAACAGCTGGATATATGGTGACCGCCAACCACTTTTACATTAAAGCCGGACAACAAATTATTATCTAATTTATGGTAAACTTCAAGAATATTGAACATGAATCAAGAGATTGTTCAGTGTAAAATTGTAATTTATGCAACAATAACCTCATACTAATTCTGTTGCTTTCAGAACCACAACCTTTTACTTGATTATTCCTTATTTGTTCAAATAATGTTTCCCATAAAAAAAATGCAAATGTTAGCTCTGTAGAGGAGTGTGATTTTGTCTGCAACAAACCCTCTCAATAACACAAAATCTTGACTATACAATGTATGTTGAAAAAAAATAATCTAAATTTAACATCCCATTAAGTTTGTTTATTCCTCAACTGAATTGCATCAATTCATCAAATTTCAAAAAAACAGATGTTGCTGTCTACTTTAAAATTAGCTGTCAGATGTTGCAATAAAAAAAATCTTTTTAAAAGCAAATTGTAAAGAATAACCCTTGGATGTTTTGTGCATGTGCTTCATTTTGAGACATAAATATAGATTACAGGAAAAACCATTCAATCATCAAAACATAGGTTAACATTGCTAAGGTTTGAATTTTCAAAATATCTGGGAGCTTTGCCCAACTTTTACAATAAAACATCTGGTTCAATTTGAGTCTGTTCATCAGATGCATCTGTTTTTTAATGTTTCGGCATTTTCTTTTTTGTGAGTGTTCTCTTTGTTTTGGAGGAAAACACTATAATTTAACAGATGTATGGTTTTGAGATTAAACTAAAAACATCCATCGCAAAAACAGTTCAAACCTTAGGTCCCAATATATAAGAGCAACTTATAGCCAGAGACTTGCCTTACAGCTATACATGAATATTCTTCAGCACTTGGTCTGAATCTTCAACATTAAACCAAAGATAACTAAAGCCCATATGTTCAATAGATTCTGGTTGCATAATATTTTTCTAAGTTGTGTATGTTTGTTTGGTTATTTAATTTCTTTGCCATTTTTGAAACAGTGTGTTAAAGTCCAGCCTCATCACAGTGATATGACTGGTTCCCAGCAAAGCTCTATCATATCCCTGCGTCACACATCAAACACCATGTTATAATTGTATATTCAACAAGGGATGTTTGTAAAACATGCATGCCTCCCATATGGGCTGTCAGTTGTAGTGGCAGCCATTGTGTGAATACATTTTTATCACTGTGACCTTGACCTTTGACCTAGTGACCTAAAAATCAATAGGGGTCATCTGCGAGTCATGATCAATGTACCTGTGAAGTTTCATGATCCTAGGCGTAAGCGTTCTTGAGTTATCATCCGGAAACCATTTTACTGGTTCGAGTCACCATGACCTTGACCTTTGACCTAGTGACCTGAAAATCAATAGGGTTCATCTGCCAGTCATGATCAATGTACCTATGAAGTGTCATGATCCTAGGCCTAAGCGTTCTTGAGTTATCATCCGGAAACCATTTTTCTGTGTCGAGTCACTGTGACCTTGACCTTGGACCTAGTGACCTGGAAACCAATAGGGGTCATCTGCAAGTCAAGATCAATGTGCCTATGAAGTTTCATGATCCTAGGTGTAAGCGTTCTTGAGTTATCATCCGGAAACCATTTGACTATTTCGAGTCACTGTGACCTTGACCTTTGACCTAGTGACCTGAAAATCATTAGGGGTCATCTGCCAGTCATGATCAATGTACCTATGAAGTTTCATGATCTTAGGCATAAGCATTCTTGAGTTATCATCCGGAAACCATTTTACTATTTCAAGTCACTGTGTCCTTAACCTTTGACCTAGTGACCTGAAAATCAATAGGGGTCATCTGCCAGTCATGATCAATGTACCTATCAAGTTTCATGATCCTAGGCCAAAGCGTTCTTGAGTTATCATCCGGAAACCATCTGGTGGACGGACCGACATGTGCAAAACAATATACCCCCTCTTCTTCTAAGGGGGGCATAAATATATTATTTATTTATATTTAATTTCACATTTTTTAAATGTAAACCAAACATCAAAGGTTCAATTTTGTCATAAATGATGCTAGTTTGCATTAAACAAGAGGGCCATGATGGCCCTAAATCGCTCACCTGACTTACCTTGCTACATCAACTTAAATTCTATCAGACCCATATACAATCCCAAGAAAGATTTCATTAATTAATACATTCTGACATAATGTCATTAAGACGTGATGAATACTGTGACCTCTTTCATCTACACAAGGTTTTACTAGAATTGGCCCGGTGACCTAATTTTTGACCCCAGATGACCCATATACGATCCAAGATAAGATATTATCAAGATAAACATTCTGACCATACTTCATTAAGATCAGATGAAAACTATGACCTCTATTGTCTACAAAAGGTTTTTCTATGTTTTGTCCTAGTGCCCTAGTTTTTGACCACAGATGACCGAAATACAATCCCAACCCAGATTTAATTAAGATTAACATTCTGGCCAAATTTAATTAAGTTTGGAGGAAAACTGTAACCTCTACTGTCTACAAAAGTTGTTTTTTTAATTTGACCTAGTGACCTAGTTTTTGACCCTTAATGACCCAAATTCAATCCCAATACAGATTTTAACAAGACAAACATTCTGACAATATTTAATTAAGATCTTCTGAAAACTGTGACCTCTATTGTCTACACATGGGTTTTTCTATGATTTGACCTAGTGACCTAGTTTCTGACCCCAGATGACCCAAATACAATCCCAATCTAGATTTTATCAAGATGAACATTCTTACCAAATTTTATAAAGATTAAATGAAAACTGTGACCTCTATTTTCTACACAAGGTTTTTCTTTTATTTTACCTAATGACCTAGTTTTTAACCCCAGATGACCCAAATACAATACCAACCCAGATTTCATCAAGATAAACATTCTGACCAAATTTCATAAAGATTGGATGAAAACTGTGTCCTCTATTGTCTACACAAAGTTTTTCTAATATTTGACATATTGACCTAGTTTTTGACCCCAGATGACCCAAATACAATCCCACACAGATTTCATCAAGACAAACATTCTGACCAAATTTCATAAAGATTGGATGAAAACTGTGACCTCTATAGTCTACACAAGGTTTTTCTTTTATTTGACCTAGTAACCTAGTTTTTGACTCCACATGACCCAAATACAATCCCATCCCAGCTTTCATCAAGATAACATTCTGACCAAATTTCATAAAGATTGGATGAAAACTGCGACCTCTATTGTCTGCACAAGGTTTTTCTATTATTTGACCTAGTGACCTAGTGTTTTACCTAGTGACCTAGTTTTTGACCCCAGATGACCCAAATACAATCCCAACCCAGATTTCATCAAGATAAACATTCTGACCAAATTTCATAAAGATTGGATGAAAACTGTGACCTCTACTGTCTACACAAAACAAATTGTTGACGGACGGACGCACACACGCACAACGGACGCTGAACATCACACGGTCACATAAGCTCACCATGTCACTTCGTGACAGGTGAGCTAAAAAGAACACTTGTATTTGTTATTGCAGTAATTACCATTTAACCCAAATGGGAGGTTACACTGCAGAACAATTAATTTGAGTTTATTGCTTATTTATTACCTTGGCAGTTGTGTGCCTTTGATGCTTATATACTGCAGATTAATTTAATTTTGTTGACATGAAACTTTGTGTACTCCAAAAATCTGTCATATTTGTTGGATCTAAATTTTTTTTTTTTGTATGTCTTCCACAAAACTTCGGCTGTAATTGTTTGTTGAACATTTGATTTTGTGGTTGAGAAGATCCATAAAAATCCACGAAAATTATTGTCTGGCGAATCAAATTGGTTTCACAAAAGTATATTTACAACTTTATGATGCTTAAGATGCTTCTTGAGCTGCAAGCCATGCTCAACATTCCACTCACCCTTTCCCACATAGATACGTTTTTTAACACATTTGTAGTCTCTATGAAAGTTAAATTTAATTCAAGACCTTTCTAACAAGATTCAAATTTTAAAGGCTTCATTTACAACACTTAGATACTGATGAGCAGCAAACAGCATTAAACCTGAACAGACTGCGAGTTACTCACATGCTGTTCTGGTTATATGCTGTTTGCACATGGCCATCTTCACTTTGCTTCTAAGTGGGAAAGGGCTAAAGCTACAAGTCTTAAACTTAGAGAGTCTAAGCCACACAAGTTCCACTCACCTGCAGCATGGGGGTTGTGCCTGGTTGCTAAGATTGAATTCCTCACCAAGGTTACCGCATGCACAGCGTAATGCAGACACCTCTTGAATAAACACTGTCTGGAATCTGTCAAATTAAAATGCTGCATGTGGGCTTAATGTAATTACAGAGGAAAATTTTCTATACCTGAACTTACTTGAAAGAGAATAAGTAATAACATGATTGATAGCTAGCTAGATTTCTATAGAACATAATACTAATTGTAACAAGCAAATTTGATGAATTGATATCCCCCGCCATTGATATCTAAACAGCGATGAAGATATATGTTGATATCTTATATGGTTTCTGAAACACCAATTCTATATCCCCCTCCTTTTGCGGGTGATACTAAAATTAAGAAAAATATTCTTAGAAAACCAAGACTTAATTTTAATTATGACTTCTTCGTAAAAATTTAGGAAGAATAAGCATATTTGGCATCCCAGGTATGATAAGCGGACCCGTGACAACAGTACAAAAAAAGGCCTGCTAACAGATGTACACAGAGACATCATGGTACATGTATCTTAATAGCTCAACATGAACAACAAATAATAATTATCAATTTATTTTATTTGTTTTGTCTGCATGTTCTTGCTTCATGAATAATGGAATGGACCAGGCTATTTGATTTGAAATGATAGCAATATAAGGGAAACAACTCTCAACAAATCTGAATACATGACAATTTTAAGAGTAATCATTCTGTCATAGAGAAAATACGTGTATAATTTAAGGCAGCCAATATATGTACAAGTGATTTTAATAAGACATGTTCATATACATGTATTGCAAGAAAATAAATTGCTTTTGATACAATAAAACCATAAAAATCCAGCTACAAATTTTCTAAATGAAAGGGTTGCAAGAACCTAAATAAAGTTAAAAATTCATGGAAAACTTAAAATACCAGGAACTGTTTTAATGATACTTGATACAGTTATGATGCTTTAACTATGTCGAGACCATGCTTACCCTTTGTCAGAACACCACTTCACACAGTCATACACATTGGTAATGTTTACAGTCTCTATGGCAATGACAGTTTCACCAATCCTGCTTGTGCAGCCTTTATACCATGTCGAACCTGAAAATATCATCCATTATGCATAAACACATTGGTTGGGAATGAAACTTTCAATATACACAATGTAATTCATAAACATATCCGGTATGGTTATCACATAAATTTTGTTACAATATTTTTGAACATCTGAACAACTTTTAGAATTAAACAAGGTCTTGGACAGATGACTACCCCAACATAACCAGAGGGCCATGATGGCCCTGAATCGCTCACCTGATTAACCAAATACAATCCCAACCCAGTTTTCATCAAGATAAACATTCTGACCAAATTTCATAAAGATTGGATGAAAACTGTGACCTGTATTGTCTACACAAGGTTTTTCTAATATTTGACCTATTGACCCTAGTTTTTGACCCCAGATGACCAAAATTGTTTGACCTAGTGGCCTAGTTTTTGACCCCAGATGACCAAACTACAATCCCAACCCAGATTTCATCAAGACAAACATTCTGACCAAATTTCATGAAGATTGGATAAAAATTGTGACCTCTATTGTCTACACAAGGTTTTTCTATTATTTGACCTAGTGACCTAGTTTTTGCCCCAAGATGACCCAAATACAATCCCACACCAGATTTCATCAAGATAAACATTCTGACCAAATTTCATAAAGATTGGATGAAAACTGCGACCTCTATTGTCTATACATGGTTTTTCTATTATTTCACCTAGTGACCTATTTTTTTACCTAGTGACCTAGTTTTTGACTCCAGATGACCCAAATACAATCCCAACCCAGATTGTATCAAGATAAACATTCTGGCCAAATTTCATAAAGATTGGATGAAAACTGTGACCTCTACTGTCTACACAAAAAAATTGTTGACGGTTTTTCTATTATTTGACCTTGTGACCTAGTTTTTGACCTAGTGACCTAGTTTTTGACCCCAGATGACCCAAATACAATCCGAACCCAGATTTTATCAATATAAACATTCTGACCAAATTTCGCAGAGATTGGGAGAAAACTGTGACCTCTACTGTCTACACAAGCAAATTGTTGACGGACACACGCACGCACACACGCACGCACATACGGACGCGGGACATCACACAGTCACATAAGCTCACCATGTCACTTTGTGACAGGTGAGCTAAAAATTGGACCCACTATCTGGAAAATTATGTGAAGATTCAGTGAAAAGTGAAAGAACAGGGCTTGAAATTGAGGGTCTGATTGTCCGGTTCTACCAAACAAGACTGCAATAATGGCCCTAAAATGCTCACCTGATACATCTGACACAGAATCAAACATGGCCTAGATACTGTCAAAAAAACTATGCAGAGAACGAATGACGTAATTGCCATAAGTGTGTGGTTTTGTGACAGTTTGTTGTCTTTGTCAACTACAACACCCATTGAAACCTAGGTTAACACCACAACGATGAAATCGAGACAATTAAGTTACTTAGAAGACAGATGATGGCAACCGCGTATATTCCATGTGGAAACTGTGCATTTCATGCATACTATGGTCAAATCATTTATTCCACTCAAATGAGCATAATTAAATGTGTAATCCGAAACACGCTTCTGAATTTTTATGTTAACACAACATAAACTAATTCTAGCTTAAAACAAGACTATTGCCAAGCAATAAAAGTCCCCTACTGGCTAAACCATTGTCAGAAATTCCACCATTGTCAGAATATTTTTTTATTTGTTGCCATAGCAACCAGAATTTTTGACGTAGGAACAAACTGAATTGACGTGCATAATGTCCATATTGCCATCTATCCATGTTCCAAGTTTCATGAAACAAGAGGGCCTGAAAGGCCCAAAGTCGCTCACCTGAGATAACAAGATATTATTGGGACAAATCTTCTTACCAAGTTTCATTAAGATCGGAAAATAAATGTGGCCTCTAGAGTGCTAACAAGGTTTCACTATAGCCATATAAGGAAAAATGCCCCGTCCCCTGGCGGCCATGTTTTCAACCAACTGGCATAATTTTCGAACTCGTCCAAGATATTATTGGGTTAAATCTTCTGACCAAGTTTCATGAAAATTGGACAATAAATGTGGCCTCTAGAGTGTTAACAAGATTTTACTATAGCCATATATAGCCATATAAGAAAAAATGCCCCGCCCCATGGCAGACATGTTTTTCAAGCAAAGGTTACCATTTTTTAAATCATCTAAGATATCATTGAGACAAATCTTCTGAGCAAATTTCATGAAGATCGGAATATAATGTGGCCTCTAGAGTGTTAACAAGGTTTTACTATAGCCATATACATGTAAGGAAAAATGCCCCGTCTCCTGGCGGCCATGTTTTTCAACCAACCAGCATCATTTTCGAACTCGTCCAAGATATTATTGGGATGAATCTTCTGACCAAGTTTCATGAAGATCGGACAATAAATGTGGCCTCTTGAGAGTTAACAAGATTTTACTATAGCCATATAAAGCCATAAAAGTAAAATTGCCCCGCCCCTTGGCAGCCATGTTTTTCAAGCAAACGTTACCATTTTCGAACTTATCCAAGATATCATTGAAACCAATCTTCTGACCAAATTTCATGAAGATTGAACAATAAATGTGGCCTCTAGAGAGTGAACAAGGCAAATGTTGACGTCGCACAACGGACAACGCACGACAGACAACAGACAAAAGGCGATCACAAAAGCTCACCATGAGCACGTTGTGCTCAGGTGAACTAAAAATATTAAAAACTTTTAAAGTTATCGCAGGATCCAGAAAAACACCATTTTCAGCAGTATTTCTAGTCTATTTGTTGCCATAGCTATAGCAACCCTAATTTTAGACGTAGGAACAAAATGAAATGACGTGCATAATTTCCATATTGCCATCTATCCATGTTCCAAGTTTCATGAAAAATATTAAGAACTTTTAAAGTTATCGCAGGATCAAGAAAACCACCATTTTCAGCATTATTTGTAGTATATTTGTTGCCATAGCAACCAGAATTTTTGACGTAGGAACAAAATTTAATGACGTGCATAATGTCCATATTGCCATCTATCCATGTTTCATGAAAAAATATTAAGAACTTTTAAAGTTATCGCAGGATCCAGAAAAAAACCACCATTTTCAGCAGTATTTCTAGTCTATTTGTTGCCATAGCAACCAGAAATTTTGACGTAGGAACAAAATGAAATGACGTGCATAATGTCCATATTGCCATCTTTCCATATTCCAAGTTTCATAAAAAAATATTGAGAACTTTTAGAGTTATCGCAGGATCCAGAAAAGTGTGACAGACTGACGGATACAAAACCATAAGTCCCCTCTGGTGAAACCGGTAGGGGACTAATAAACAGCGCTTCATGTTTTTCCTGTTCAGTGCTCCAGCTAGGCCTAATTTTTGTGGGCACCCCGCCCTGCCCTTCTGAACCTCCGCCCTGCCCCCCCCCCCCCCCCCCCCCCCCCCCCCCCAAAAAAAAAAATATTTATTTTTTATTTTTTTTTACATATGATTATAGATAAATCTCTTATAACATTACAAGTAACTAATTTATTTCTCATTGTAGACATTATATTTAAATGGTTTAAACTTTAATAATAATGGGAATAATATATTCTTACAATTATTAATAACATATAAATTAACATGCATGCGGAAGCATTCCAGAAAAGCCGCACACTCGAAAGTTCCCTTTTGACAAAATTCAGCGCGTCAAAAGTGCCTTTTTGGCAAAAAAGCCAGTCCACCCTGCCCTTTTTAAATCCTAGCTGGAGCACTGCCTGTTGTTCGGTTGTCTCAATAAAAAGTGCGAACAAACTATGCAGATATATGTGTAATTTGTGTGAAAAGTGTGGGTGTATTTATTGTTGAATAAAAAACGTGAACAGCAAATCAGGCGATACATGTGTGTTCAGTGGGAAACCCCCCATCCCGATAAGACGTTATAATCAACTTATTTCATCAAATCTCTAAATAGTCAGATTTGCCCAAATTAATGTATTACTTAAGAAATTCTTGAGCAGTTTTATCCTAAATATTTACCAGAATTTTCTTTTAAAAACAAAATATACGGGGTTATCGGTCGATGAATATATTAAGCAACGAGAAAAGAATTAAGTACGCAGTAATTGATAGAATTAGGTTGATATGAATCCATTGGGGAATCATTCGAGTCGGTATTATGGGTATCTATAATCTATGCATGAACCTTACCTTTTCCCACTTTCTCATTCTTGAGTGCTGTTTTAAAAGGCCATTTTACTACAGAAGCATAGTTAAGTGGCACAAATCAATTAAGCAAGGCAACATCTATGAACAATTTCAAGATGTCTAATGGCTCCCAAATTAACATTTCAATGTTCAAATTTGCACGTTCGTACTGCCCAACCATTTTTAAATCTAATTGATTTTAATAGCCACTTGTTTTCGCAATATGAAATTTTTTGTTATAGCCACTTTTCTTAAACTTTAGCATTTGGCAACACTTGCGAATGGCAGCGGGAGCCCTGCCCCAGCAGCTTTTAAGACATGCACTTGCTTCCATTTTTGGGAAGTTCTCAGCCAGGTATGTCTCCTATTATTTTTGCCTGAATTCTGATGACATATGTGCGCAAGCCTCTAGTCTTCATCAGCAGGTCTCCAGTACTTCACAGGACCCTGGATGTTGTCTGGTCCATATAAGCCATTTACAAATTGAATTGTGTAAAAAGTTTCTGCTCTCTTTTGGATATTATGTTTGGTGAATTCTTGTCAATTATTTTAAGATGAATGTTTCGAATTTGGTGAAGAAATGACCAACTATTTTATATTAATTGATACAGTTGCAAAAACAAAACTAATCTTGTGACACTTTAATAGCAAGAATTACACTAAGAATGTTGACTAGATATTTTTAATATTTCTGTACTTCACTACATATTCTAATTTGATTGAGAATTGTTAATAAAAAAATCACCATAAACAAGTCTACCTTACCTACAAACAGTCACCTGTTACTTTTAACTTCACAAAATAATGAAGTCATATTTTGTAAATATAATAGTAGTTATTGAATACATCAAATTAACGCTTTTAAATCTTAATTAGTTATTACTATCAAAGAAAGACAACTCGTACTATCTATGATATTATACCTTTGTTGATGTTTTCCTCCAAAGAATGAACGTTTAAAACAAAACTCAGGCACAGGACACTTATAACTACAGTCGTCCCCATATCAAACTATATAAAATGGTCGAAATGTCAGCATACACCGTAATTTCGAATACATTTCGCATGTCTACATGTAATTTATTAATTAAAATCTCACTGAACTTTTTCCAAATTTTCTTCAACAGGTGCGCTGATAACTACGCATATTATTAAACATCGAAGACATTTTTCGAAAATTTTAAACATATTTAACAAACATATATGATGTCATTGTGTACTGTTTATTTGTCATATGTTGGGAAATTTCGACAAAAATATACTTGCAATACTGGGAACTATATTCTTCAATGATTGTACTTCGGTCCTCAGCATCCTTACCTTTGACCTCAAGCTTTGCAAAAAAGCTTTATCTCGTTAACGCATCCAGCAAAGACAATTCGCATCCAGTATAAAGACGAACGCCAATCACAGTATCTAAGATGTACTGACAACATAGAAAACAAAACTGTAACGTTGATAAACCTGTGATCCTGTTTAGTGTAAGATCTTTTGTTAAACACTCATTTATTGCGCAATATTAGTAACTCAACATTACTGATTGTCCAGAGGAGTGACTTCCCTTTGTAATAAATTCTACATGCATTTCTCGATGACTCGTTGTTATATGGCAAGTCGGGGATATAATACAAACAAAGGATAGGTCCCTGGGTAAGTAAAATAACTAATATACGTAACATACATACATATGGGCATTAAATGTCATAATTTCATTATTGAATACATATTATCAAACAAACGTGTATCATTTATTTTCACGAGTGTTAATTGACCAGTCGCCTAATACGCGATCGCTCCGCCCAGTATGGCAGTAAGTTGTGTTTTCATAAAATGCTTATTCCAATTTATGAAATCCAATATGGCAAATCAGTCTCACATGGTAAAATGCTGTAAAATTGTAAAACTTATTTCATGATAATTTCAGTTCGGGTAGTTCATAAGAAAAGCTAAAGCCAGCTTGACTATAAGAAATGTCACAACAGGATAGCCATATTCCACCCTGTCCAGAACTGCCCAAGGATCTTGACCAGACAGCACCTTGGGATACTAGTAATACCCCAAATCCTGAAATGTATGAGAAGTCGGCCCAGAATTTGCTGTCACATTTAAAATCATTTGACAAAAAGGCTCTGAAAAAGACAGGTACGTCAAATCTAAATAAGTTGCAATTTTCATTATCATTAGCTGTTCATAATTTATTGTAATTCTCATAATCATGAACTGCTCATAATTTATGTGTAATTCTCATGATTGTATTAAAAATCATTCAAATATTTTATTTCACATGTTTTGTGGCTGTTTACAGAGACATGCATCAAGACAGAGGATGGTAAGATTTTGCAGGAGACCCATGACAGCTGTGGTAACTATGCCACGAAAGTAACCAATAAAGACCAGTATGGGTTTGTGCCGGATATGTGTCTGGATTTACAAGTTGGGGAGATCAGGGACAATCTCATAATGGGTAATGTACAGGGCCAATTTTTCACAAACATCAATCAGGAAATTGTTAACATAAATTCCTGAAATTCATTAAGTTCATTAAGTCTGTGTATGTCTGTGAAGATCTTATATAAGGATCATTTTTTGTTTATTTTGCAACAAGTCATTCATGTTGCGATATTTGATCTTATTTATTATGCTCCCCCAAAATTTATTTTGGGGGGAGCATATAGTCGCCGCTTGGTCTGTCCGTCCGTGTGTCCGTCCGTGCACAATTTTTGTCCGGGCTATTTCTCAGCAACTAATGACTGGAATTCAATGAAACTTTATGGGAAGCTTCACTACCAAGAGGACATGTGTATATTATCAGCCGGTTCTGGTCGGATGATTTTTCACAGAGTTATGGTCCTTAAAAATTTTCTATAAAAAATTATTGTCCCCCCCCCCCCCCCCCCCAACTACTGTGCCCTCAAGACGTTTCCTTTTATCTGAATATATAGTGCAATATTGTGACAAAAAAAACTTTGGGGATTATCACCCGTCTCCGATGGTTTCTTGTTTTTTCAGCAAATGTTATAGAATTGTAAATCGAGTCAAGATGTCCAAAGGAACTTGTGTTATATCAAGAGTACTTTCATTTGCAAACTTCAAAGTAATGTAAGACATGTAAGTTGATGTTACACAGACTTATTTTATTATCCTGTCAAAGGTTTAGAGATATAGCTTTGGCGTTGTCCTTTAGTCCGTTTGCACACAAGACTGTGACAAACTATTCTGGGCTATATCTCAGATACTATACATAATTTCAACATATAAAACTTAATTGGTGTATAGATATAGATGTGGAGAAGTGCCGTGTACAAGAACCATAACCCTACACTTTCAAGATTTCAACGTGAAACTTCATGGGTGTATAGATATCAATAAGGAGAATTGCAATGCATGAAAACAATTAACCTGCACTTTATTTTACAGTTATGGCCATGTTCATCCATCTGCACCCATCAATTAACAACATGTATTCAGTTTGGATATCAATATAACAAATTTGGTTGTTGATACAAAGTGCAGCGCATAGGACATGTTTTTCTATTATGTTGAGGGGAGGAACTTTCTTGATCTTTTTTGCATTTGTTTACTTGTCAACGGTCCTTTACATTTGCATGTGGTATCTTTTGTTTACCTGTAGGTTTTACCGAACTGATGGAAAAAGGACACTTGGATAGATATTCTTAAGGCTTTTAATTACACTATTGACCATCTTACCTTAAGCTTAAATCATGATGCGATTCAATGTTGCAGGATCACAAGACATTGCAGCAGACAGGGAGATCCTAAAGAAGTATAATGTGACGCACATACTGAACCTTGCAAATCTAGTGAAGAATTACTTTTCAGATTCAATTAAATACATGAACATCATTATCAACGACATGCCAACAGAGGACGTCCTTCAACATTTCCAAAAAGCATTTGCATTTGTAGACAGTGGAAGACAGTGTGGCTCTGTATTCATCCAC
The DNA here is from genome assembly GCF_020536995.1 of Dreissena polymorpha. Classification (NCBI taxonomy): domain Eukaryota; kingdom Metazoa; phylum Mollusca; class Bivalvia; order Myida; family Dreissenidae; genus Dreissena; species Dreissena polymorpha. The sequence continues at coordinate 54,558,199 of NC_068367.1, forward strand.
TGCAATGCCGGCATATCACGTGCATCGACTTTCACTATCGGCTATTTGATGTATTCAGAGAAGATGCCACTAAGTGAAGCATACTCTGATGTAAAATCAAAACGGCCTGCTATACAGCCTAATGTCGGGTTTATGAAACAACTTGAAAGTTATAATAACATTCTTGGACTGCTGCCCAGACTGTGTGAAGGGACTACCAATTAAGATGTTTAGGTTTTATGAAACAACTTGAAAGTTATAATTAAATTCTTGGACTGCATGAAGGGACTACCAATTAAGATGTTTTAAGGGGGAAGGACAATATCAACTGAAATCAATAAAATTTAATTATTATTATAATTACATATGTGATTCTTTTACAATGATTATGTAGATTATAATTTATAATGCAAATTCAATTACCATATATTTTCACATTTTTTGTGTGAAATGTCTCGAGTCATCTGCAGTTGGAGCAAATTGAAATTTCAAATAATATCAGCCTATTGTTAATCATAATTTACATTTAAGTCAGTTAAGACACATCTGTGCTATTTAATGCTGTGCAGTATTCTCTGCCTTGGTCATTAAAGGGACATTAGACACATCTAACTTAATATGCTATGTTTATTATTTAGGTGTCTATCGCAATTGTTGTTTATTTTTGGTGTTTTCACGAGACCATATTTACTGGCAGGCTGATGCGAAATATTTCCTGATTTTCAAGTTTGTTTGAATAATTGAAATTATACAAGAGCTACCCAAAGACAATGTTCTCGACCATTCTTCTGCTTTAAAAGTGTTCTGTACATTGTTTTTCAAAAATCTGATTGCAGCAAAAACCTTGGATACAATAAATGCGTCTTTCTGTCAGAAAACAAAAAGTAGGGTATTCAGAGTGTTTGTTCATCTGGGATAAATAAAAATAAACCATGTCAGATAATATAACACGTTTTAATTACCGAGTAATTATCGATTATTTAATAATCACTCATTTGTACTTTACCATGTTAAGGTAGTCATAAAATAATTATTGAGGAATTTATACATATAATTTGGACCATTCTTTAACTGAGCTTTCTAGTGTGTTAATGTCACAAGCAATTGGATAAATAGTTTATGGATTTACACTGAGCATGAAATGCAACTATCTCACATTAGAGGAATAATACAGTAGAGGAACCTATCAAGTGTGCAAAACTGAGACTGGAAAAAGTATGAATGATTGTATGTGGTTTGAAACATCAATGTTGTCAAATGTTTTACTCATTTAAGATAGGTTGCGCTAAGTTTTTGGTTGTTTAAATGAAAACGATATTTTTGTGCAAAGGTTTTCAAAGCTTTTGGTGCTTGCTTTATTGAGAATGATACTACAAGAAAAAAAACTTATAAACATTGGTCATCTAACTTAAGCAGACACTTAGATTCAGTCACTTTGAGCACTTGCCTTGACTGGCTGCTGTACACAGGTTGGACTGTTAGTACAAAAGGGACATTATTCTGCTTAATTGAAGGTCAGATGTCTGTCCCTTGATCAGTAACCATATAAAATGGCCCTTAAGGCAACATTTAACCAGAATGTTGAAAGAAAAAAAGGGCCCTCAATCAATGACCATAATAATAATAATGACTACTAACGCAAACTTTAACCTGAATGTTGTAAGAACAAAAAGGGGGATAATGCAGCTAAATGACAGGTCATAGTTATAAGCCTTGATCAGAACAGAACAGAACATATTTTATTCATGTAAACTTTACAGTTTTTGTGTGTTATATATATATGCATACATGTTGTACATATAATAATTATTTGATCAGTACCCTCAAATGAAGATTTAAAAGACATGTGTGAAGTTTCAATAAAATATGTGTAGTAGTAACAGAGATATGTACGTGGCATGCAAACCCAATACAGGATTTCATCTTGCAAACAAACATGTACTTAATTGATTGTTAAAGTATAAAAGTGGGCACACCCGTAATCATACAGAAAGGCTGGTCACAGTTATTGCTCTTGATCATATACTGATTATTATGGCCTTGAATATGAATATGTAAAGTGGATAGAGTTTTTATTATAGACATATGGAGATGGTGAAAGCAAACTGAATTCATGATAGTCTGGCAGTAAAGTGGCATTTTTTTTTACCAAACCAGACATTGAGGTGTATAGATAATGATTAGGTGTTTTTTGTTAGGGGACATAAAACTGATGAAGAATCCAAATGATGCCGGGCTGGTATCTTTGGGGATTTTGAGAAATGCAAGATGGCGGCTGTTTTCAGTCTTATTTGTTAAAACATATGGATATTCATTATTTTATGTATTATAATGACATTTTGAGATTGTTAAACATGGTCCATATAAATAAAGAAGTGCAAACGTGTGTAATATAAAAAAGAAAGTGGCATCCAAAATGGCTGCCAGAATCAAGATGGCTGCTCAAAGAGTGCGCCTAAAACCAAGATCATGTCCTAATTTTCTCATAAGACTAATAAATGTGGAAAAATATTACCATTAAGTAGCAATTTAGTGTTTAATAAGTGTTCCATAACATGAATTTTAATAATACATAATATACAGAGTATAGTATAACAAGAACATATCGACCTAATCCTGACCATTGGAGAAAAGTAATATTATCTTTGTGTACGGTAACAGCAACTTTGTCAAATGTATGATTTGTGTTATTACAATACACAGATTTAATATATGCCACAAAGCACATTATATATCAATTGTAACACCATAATATGTATTATATTGTTGATTAAGGTTATGATAAGGTCACATTTTTCAAACATCATGGTATAAAGTAGTACATGTAAGTAAACTAGTTTAGCTGTATATATGTTGTGAGTTGTTGTCTAGCATTTAGTGATTTTCTAATGTAAATATCAGTTCAGTTCCCTTGATTGTCTTTGATACCAACAATTACACAAGAAAAGTATTGATGCAAAGCATCAAAGGGCGTCGGGAATTTCAGTGTAAAAGGCACTCAATGAAGTTACATGGAACAATTTTTTTTTCTACTGTAAATATTAATATATTGGCCGATTATTTTAAACAAAATAGAAAAAGATACTGGTATAACCATTATCTATAATTTTGTGTTATAACCCCCAAATAACCATTATTTATGATGTTGTGTTATAACTCCCAAATAACCATTATCTATGATTTTGTGTTGTAACCCCCAAATATTTCATAGTTCATTTTATTTACATTGGTTTCCTTTTTTTTACTGGCATCCGTGTGCAGTTTTCATTAATGGAACAGAACTGTGTTGGTTTAAAAAAATCTGCTTCATCTTGTAAGCGTAATTGCATATTTTTCTCAACTTCAAGGGGAGATGATTCTGAACTTATTCTTACGTTGCTCATTTACAATAGGGGTTGAGTACTCATTGATATGAAAACACTGTAAAAGTTTGAAAAAAAATTGAATGAAAACTGTAAATTGCATAAAGAATCTGCATTTCACAATACTTTGAAATTCAGTAAAAGATCATAATAGATTTATTGCTCCGATATTCATCATTTTCAATAGGGTTCGAGTAATACTGATATAAAAACACTTAACAAGTTTGGAAAGATTCAGACGAAAGTTGTGAAATCTTTTAAACAAGTGGAAATTGTTTATTTTGTCAAATTTAATAGAAAAAAATTCTGGACTTATTGTCCCGATGTTTCTCATTTTAAATGAGGTAAAAATGCTCATTGATATGAAGACACTGTAAGAATCTGATGAAAAATGTTGACATAATCACCTAACCAAGCAGTTTTTCACTTTTATTTTTAAATTCAAGGAGACATAATTCTGGACTTATGGTTTGATATAGCTCATATAGAGTTTGGGTTGGGTCCTCATTGATAAAAAAACCTGTGCAAGTTTGGGAACAATCGGATGAAAATTTTGGACTTCGAACGATTTCAAAATTTCTCAACTTCTAAGGAAGATAACTATGGACGTAATGGTCGGATAATGCTAAAGGGCCCATACCACCTGGATAGTAATACGTGTCGCGCTTTGCGCTCTATATGTGGTTCTTAAAAAAAAAACTCCGAGGAGTGCTTGACTCTAGGGAAACGGGTTGCTGGGACACAGCTCCTCCTTGATAAGCAGCTGCTTCCTTTTTCGCAACTCATTGTAACAATCAATAATACCTGTCGCGCTTCGCGCTCTATATGTGGTAGGGATAGTACTTAGGGCCTATGATAGACAACCATAAAAATACATGGATAATAGATGTGTTGTTTGCATTTATTTGTTAATATAAAAACACGTGTATTTTTTTATAAGATATTTAAGTAATGTAAGAAATTTTAATTAACGTTGTCACCACGCGGCATCCATGAACTTTAATAAAAATGTCCAATTGTAGTAAAATGGATTTTAAAATGTCTACATAAAATAAAGCTTTATTACATTTATTAACCTGACTGAAAAAAATTGTCAGCCGCCGAACTGTTCCGTTCGTGCCGGAACCTGGGATTGAACCGATGCCTTTAGATGATTGTTGCGCAAACAACTTCAGTCTAACGCTTTCCCAACTGAGCTATTCTGGCTGACATCATTTATGTACTGCTATTTGGTAAAGTTGTGTATAGCAATCGTTATTATATGTCTATTAATAAACTAATACATTGTACGTTTTCATACCACTACGCCTTCCAATAAACTTGCTTGCGTGATAGGTCGTCAAATATCGTACTACATTGATTCTCCACTAAATAAGCAATTTAGAAAAACCACAAAATAAATATATTTTGATTATGTTTTGTTTTTATACAAAACCAGAAAGTTTCACGTTTTGCCCAGTCCCTGTGATCTTTCCCCTGTGATCAGTTGTGGATCAGTTATTAATTAAAACAAATTAGCTTTGCATTATTTGCAATAAATGTTGTAATAAATGTAATAGGCACAAATGCAGTACTTATTTACACTAATTTACACAAAAAATCACCACTATGCAAGATATTCTTAAAATGAAAAATATATACATTGATCCGTAAAATAACTTCTCCTCCCATAAGCGAAAAAAAAAAGCATTACATACTAGTCGCCGCTCTCCAGAGCGACGCCAATAACACAATAAGCTATAATATTCTATCTTTCCTTTCTCATTGACAAAGTAAGTTATCTGACGGTTATGTTTTGTCTGATAATTGTTACACTGTAATATGTCAACCTTTTAACAAGCGCAAAAGATAGTAAATGGTAGTCGCACTTGATTACATGAGCACCAAAGTGTTGAACATGGGTTATCGCTTGTGCACCCACATTTTATCAATTAAAGCACATTGAGTGTAGCCAAAGCAACATTTGATGCTACTGTAATGGGTAAAAGGATGTTTAAGGCCTCGTCCTTTTCGCCAACTATAATCACATAGATTCAGATCGGGGGGAGGGGGGGGGGTCTGCATCTAATGCATGTTTGCATATACACACCTGTATTTAAATACGTTTCAGATTTTATAGAATGCTTCCGTAGTTGGCTTCAAGCTTGTACGCAATGGCATAGCCTTACCCGACCTGCCTACCCTGGCTGCCCAAAGGTTTGTATTGTAATAGACGCTCTGTATCAGTCTTTCCATATCATGCTGAGACAAATCTGGTGGCCTCCTTCACAACTTCTATCATACAAGCTGTAATATCGCATAACAGTTTGATGGAATTTCATGCCTTCAGCATTTTAATAACTGCAACCTTACCGATACCAAAATATCCAGCCACAGTGTCGCATCCAGAGATAACATGAGTAGACAGCAAGTAGGTCGCGATATTTCTATGATTTTAGGCAGTTTTGCGAATGTCTATAACTCCTTTCTCTCACTGGTGGTTCCATGATGACCGATAATGAAAGTTTACGAACAACATAGTCATGTTTCAACAAAACAAACATGTCTGTATCATCAGCTGCCACAGAAATGCAAGTGTGTTCTGCTTCTACAGCATCAACCATTTGCCTAATCACAATAACATTAGCTTCTTCGTGTTGTTTTTAATCAGCTCGAATTGATTAGGACACCTTTATATATTTCAGTGGGCGTATCAAGATCTTCTCTAACGACCAACTTGTGTGTTTGAGTGCACAAGAGATGAAATTCTTTATCCGTGCATAAAGCATTACAAATCAGAGAGATCAGCAGTTGTTTGTTCTCAGTGACACCTAGTATAATATTCTGTGGTGGTGATGCCATGTCACCAGTTAGTGTGTACACCCTTGAGGCATTGGATTGTCTATCTGACCATGCCACACTCTTGCTGCAGAACTCTATGTATCGGTCAAACACGAAGTAGACATCATATTTATCCAGATTTGTTGATGTCTTATATACGTTGTCAAAAGAGTCATGTATCTTTCCGTCTAAGGACCACTGAGTGGCATACAGGATAGCAGATCCATCTATTACTGAACATGTGATCTGGCTTTCAATGTGCCGGTCAGACAAGTCAGCTTTTAATAGATTCTTTAGCCCCGATTTAGGTTTTCCTATTCTGAGTTCCCCTGTTTCAGTAAACAGAGCAGTATTTTATAGGATGAATACTGTTTATGAAGACATGCCATAACAAGTTTGACAACGTCCTACTGTCCAAGGCCAATGCATATGTGAAGTATCAAGCCAATCGGTCATTTCGTTGACGAGTTATTGATCAGAAACGATTTTCACACTAATTGTGACACTGAACTTGAACTTTGACCAAGTGACCCCAATTTCAATAGGGGTCATCTACTGTCCAAGGCCAATGCACATGTGACGTATCAAGCCCATCGGTACATTCGTTGACGAGTTATTGATCGGAAACTATGTTCAAACTTATTGTGACAGTAACCTTGACATTTGACCTAGTGACCCCAATATAAATAGGGGTCATCTACTGTCCAAGACCAATGCACGTGTGAAGTATCAAGCCAATTGGTCAATTCATTGATAAGTTAGTAATCAGAAATGATTTTCCCACTTATTGTGACGGTGACCTTTGACCTAGTGAACCCAATTTCAATAGGGGTCATCTACTGTCCAAGGCCAATGTACATGTGAAGTATCAAGTCAATCGGTCAATATTGGTTGACGAGTTATTGATTTGAAATGATTTTCATACTTATTGTGACAGTGACCTTGACCTTTGACCTAGTGACCCCAATTTCAATAGGGGTCATCTACTATCCAAGGTTAATGCACATGTGAAGTATCGAGCCAATCGGTCAATCCGTTCACAAGTTATTGATCGGAAACTAACTGGTCTTCGGACAGGCAGACCAACCAATCGATATCCAGCAAAACAATATAACCCCTCTTCTTTGAAGGGTAGGGGGGCATAATAAGAAACAATTGTTTTTAGATTAAGCCACAATTTACATTAATTATAAGTAAATGTTTTATTTCTTAACTGACTTAAAAGTGACATAATTTCAGAATAAATCATTATATTACCATAATACAGTAAAGTATTTAGAACTTACAGTAAAACAAATTTAACAAATATAATGTAGTTAAAGTAGTTTTTACCTGCAACGCCAAATAGAGTAACACCATTTATTTATAAAGAAGGCATGCAGAATTGATGGAAGTCTGCATTGCCTTTTTATACTAGTTTGGTGTTACCTAGGGTACGCTGCATAAGTGGCATTGCTGTGCAGGTAAAAACAAGAAATATCGATTTTATTTCACTAGTGATCATAGATCATAGTGATCATATTTTCACAAGTGGTACAGTCACGAGTGAAAATGTACTTTTTCTATGATCACAAGTGAATTAAAATCGATAATTCACCAATTCCAAAAAATATCTTTTTATTTTATGCTTTTTACTGTTTATTTACATTGTAAAAGAGTTTAACTGGAGAATTTCAATGGAATGATGACGTCATTTCATCCTAAAATGATGTCATTTCACTGTTATTTTTCACTGTTTGTAACAGTGAAATATCAGTTTTATTTCACTGATATTTCACTATAAGGTCAAAAAAGTGAAATTCAAGCACTTTCCCTATTCGCAACTTTGTAATGTCTTTAGGTACTTTTTATGAAAATGCTAACGAAGATGTATTTGTACAAATATAACAAGTCAATGTAAATTAAACATAGCACTTTTCAAGGCAATGTTTGAAAATAAGCAATTTTAAGCACTCTAGATCCTTTTTAACCCTTATCCTGCCATAAACCTAATGGCTTATCAGCCTCTCCACTGCCACTAAACTTTTACCATATGGCATCTGTAAACAAGATAGTATCAGTGGCATTGATTTAACAGGTTTTGTGCATTAACCTTAGATTTTATCTAATAACACTAAGAAGCAAAGTTGCAGATAAATAAATAAGCTTCACATTGGTATCATTTTTATTTACAAAGTACAAAAATATGTTTACATAATATATCATTAAAGATTAACATGATTCAAAGAACATGGCATAATTTGTATAATTCTGACCAGTATAGTAGTAAAAATGTACTAAAATAAGATATTTGTTTACAAAATTATGTTTTATTATGAACAACAATATATCAATAAGTTTAATTTTGAAAATAATTATGTTCTGCAAATATTTTCTATGTTTTAGAAACACACTGAATAAGATCTTTCGAGAAGAGTCTAAGCTGAAATTAAACAGCAGTATAAAATTTTTGACATGGATGTCCAGTGTGGTTTTAAAATTTTTGACTGATTTTGATTATTTGATTTTATAGTTTGAAGTATCACGTATGTACATATTATAATTAATTTATTCGCTGTCGCTCTCTTGATTGCTTTCAGGCTTGTAGTATTTGAGTGTATGGTAGCGCATGAAACACTCCGGATTACACATCGGCTTCTCACACTGAATGCATTCATATGCCGTTTGTTTTCTCTTGAACCCTTCCCTATTTTTTGAACTTCCATTGCAAACAATGCAGTCCCTGGTGACCTTCTGTTTCTTCGCACCTGGCTTGGGCTTGCAGTGCCCAATGAAATGGCGTTCGGTCAGTCGGGCCAAGTGTTCAGACTTCCGTCCCTTCCGTTGTGGTTTCAGAGCGTTTGGGGCAGACTCGATCAGTTCCGTTACCAATGTATTTCGGAAGTCCATGTGGGAACGCTTCTTTTGCTGCTGGCTGTACTTCATGTGCAGTATGTAAGCGTTGACCACAAGTATATTGAAGAGGTGAAAGTACAATTTTTTCCACCACTTTACACATTTGCGGAGCACATCATAGTACTGAACAATTTGATCTGAAAGATCAACGCCTCCCATTTTTTGTATGTAGTCCACAATTGCAGATGGCTTCATGATGGGCTCATTTGTCTTGCGATTAACTTTATTTGTCATCACCGACTTGGCCTCATGTATTGTTGACAACATGTGAACGTCTCGCTTGTCATGGTATTTCAATGCGAGATTTTCACGTCGCCTGAAGATGGTTTCGTCCTGCTTTAGCTTCACTGAGCCGAAAGCCTTAGGCACTTCCTTTCTGTTGATGCGCACTGTTCCACATGCATAAGTATCATATGATGACAGAACATCATACAATTCCGGAGACGTATAATAATTGTCCATGTAAACATGGTGCCCTTTGGTCAGTGTTCCCGTGCGTGCCATCATTCCAAGAACGATTTTGGACGTTTGCGTTATGTCAATGTAGTGGGAAGTGACATGACCATCTTCAGTTTCATCCTCCAATGTTTCGACATATGTAGCACAGTCCGTATTTCCGTGGTAGATGTCAATACCGACACAATACCCAGATGATGCCTCACACAGTTCGAACAGTTTCATTCCAAATTTATTTGGTTTCTGTGGATTATATACCCTGAATTGAACCCTTCCTTTGAATGGACATGTACCCTCATCAAAGCTCAAATCTCGCTCTGGCGCATACTTCTGAAAATTGTCTATGATCATTTGGAGGAAGGGTCGGATTTTATAAAGTCTGTCGGATTTGTCATCACTATCATTGTCAACAATATGGAAATTTGACAGTATAAGAAGAAACCTGTTTTTTGACATGGTTTTGTTAAAGAATGGTGTTTCAATGTTTTCATGTGTGGACCAATAATCTTCTAATGATGGTTTCCTAACAATTCCCATGAGAAGCACGAGCGACATGAACACTTTCATTTCATCAACAGTTGTATCCACCCACCTGGTCAGTCTGCTGTGTGGCTTGAGACTGTGTGCACTTTGAATTCTTGACTGTGCATATTTATTTGTTTGTGTCACCATATTTTGCCACATGCTTTCATCAAACAACACATTGAACATACTCAAAGGTGCTATATCATTGGGGATATCTTCGGCATTCAAGCCTACATGGCTATCAAATTCCATCACAACAGGTGGAGTGTCAACATTCGACCAGCCATTTTCTGTGTCAATTGGAAAATCCTTGTCACGCACAGATTGTTCCAGATTAATTTCATTAATAACACTAGCACTCAATAAAACATCTTCTAAAACATCATCTTCATCAATATTATCCAACAATTCGTCCTCACTATCGCTTTCTGTCCACAATTGATTGAGAACATCATCAAGGTTCATTCGACGGTTCGCCATTTTGACTGTTGACTTTCCTTTTCTTTGTGTTGGATTTTGTTCAGCATATAAACACTTATTGGCTAATATTTTTAGATGAAATGACGTGCAGATCACGTGACAAGCATTTATGAATGGAAATGTAAACATTTCGTAGTAAAATTCCACTAGTAAATCTCAATCGAGGCAACAGAACAGGGAAACCCCCTGAAACGACCTGAGGTCGCGATTGGCAGTGGATAGAGATAAAGCTTATCGCGAGCTGTGATCGCGTATGGCAGGCAAAGGGTTAAGCACTTTTCAAGGTAAACCTTGATTTTCAAGGTCTGTGGGAACCCTGTGGAACCACTGTTCTACATGAGCTGTAATATTAGCCTTTCTGCAGCAGCAGAGTGTGCGCTGGCAATCTGGGAAAAAGTTCTTTTCTGCTTCTTGATCACCAGCGCAGCAAGGAAAACCAGTTTAACATTCCCAGCGCTGTTTTTGTTGCACGCTGCCGTGAACTCAGGCCACAGTTGTTTACGAGCGTCGCCTATTTCGCGGGTTCAGTCGCAAGAGATACCAAAGGAAGTGCCACCTAACAGCTTATAGTGTTCACGTTGCGCTGGTCAGTGAATGTACTAAGATGGCTCTACTACGTGAAAGTCCTTGAGAGCCGACTACCTGAGGCCGCCCTATCCGACAAACCTCGACAATGCCAAGCCCAGTCCTTGCTAAGTTTTTTCTTAACCGACTCGCGAATGATTCAAAGAGGGTCTTTCAGACTCCGAATGGTAGCTGAATATCTATTGTTTTCAGCTTCCATGTCAATGCTTGTACATTCTAGAAGCTTCAGACGGGCCTCTGCAACATCATGAATTACTCTGGAGAGGACAAAGTTTTGGTTCAAACATTAAAGTTTATTATTTAAAGAAATCATATCAAACATGCGTGTCAATTTATGCTGAATGTTCATTTCAGAGAACTAACGTGTTATTTTTACTGTGCACAAAAAGGTCACATTGGGGTGAGTGGGGTGAGCCCTTGTAGACAAACTGCTAGTTGCACAATTTTTCGTTTGGTTTCTCTTGCTTTCCAGCTGTTTTCTTCAAACGATGTGGCATATTTACCTCTTTACTGGCTGGACATGGCGTTTTGTGTACCTCTTGAGTTTTAATAATGATAAAAGATGTTTATATTTTAATATTTAACACAGCCGTTGTAAACACCTCTGCCATCGATCATCTCCCCTTATCAGCCCTATGGGTTGTTGCAGACTGTACACATGCACATGTTGCAAATAGCGCATGGTTGACATTGGTAAGCTCACTGCTGTTCTACAATTCCACATGGATGCCGTGCGTAAGTGATAGGGCAAAGTCTACATACGTGGTAAGTCTGGTGGCGGTAAGGCTGAAACATACATTTGATGTACAAATCATTTCTCGCAACCTGAGGTACCTAATCAAGACCCCAAAAGGCCTTAGACGGCCATTGAGAGCCAAAGGAACTGAACTGCTTTGATCAGCTTTTTTGATGTCCAAGGAACCATTTTAGAACACAGGCAAGATATAATTAGAACATATATTCTGAGCAAGCTTCATGATGATTGGGACAACATGTACATTCCAGAGTATTTGCAAGCTTTTAAGTAAATTTTACCAAGTGACCTATTTTTAGGCCACTTGACCCAGTTTTGAACTCTACCGAGAAATGATTGCGAGAAATGTCCAAACAAATTTGACGACAATTGGGTAATAAATGTGGTTTCTAGAGTGTTCACACGCGTTTTCTTTCATTTAAAACAGTAACATAGTTTCTTACCCCACATGACCCAGTTCGTAAACTCAGAAGACATATCAATGGGACAAATGTCCTAACCAGGTTTCATCAATAAATGGGGCCTCTAGTGTCAGCAACTTGAAGCCTTTTTAGTAAATTCGACCAAGTTACTTAGTTTTTATACCACATTAGCTCTTCTGACCTAGTTTCAATAAGATTTTGCAATAAATGTGGCTTCTAGAGAGTAAACAGATTTGTCTTTATTTTGACTTGACAGTGTTTGTCTCGCGAGACCCAGTTTAAACGTCGGCTGAGATATAATTGGAAAAAATGGTCAAACCCAAGTTCATGAAGATTGGGCAATAAAACTCTAGAGTGTTCCCAAGGTTTCACTATAGCTACATAAGTAAAACTGCATGGTCCCCATGCGGCAATGTTTTTCAATGAACCAAAACCATTTACGAACTCATGTCAAGCTGTCATTATAACGAATGTTCTGAGCAAGTTTTATGATAATAGAACAAAAAAAGGGATTTCTAGCAAGTCCACAACATTTCACTATAGCCAAATAAGAAACGGACTGGAACCATTTTTCGAAATCGGCTGAGATATCACTCGACGAAATGTTCCAAGCAAGTTTCAAGATTTTGCAATAAATGTGACCTCTAGAGTATTCACAAGGTTTTACCATAGCCATATAATGAAAACTGCTTAGCCTTCAGGCTTCCATGATTTTAAACTGACCAGAACCATTTTTGAACTCGTCCAATATACATGTATCATTGGGACAGATTTTCTGATTAAGTTACATGATGATTGTGCACAAAATTTCACTTGTAGATTTTTCGCAACCATTTGTTTTAGTTGACCTAGTGAACAACATAGTTGTAGAAATTAATGTGCTTACTTTGACGTTTTGATACATGTGTTCTCCATTTTACACGAAAACAAACAAGATTTACTACATTCTATAATTACAACAAGTTGCATGAATCAAGCTTGATTAATTGTTGAGATGCAAATTTCATCAAACATACTTAGAGATAGATAACTGGACGGAATTTTCATTTATATCTCTTGCATATAGAACATGAGGCAAGTGATAGAAGACAAACCGTTTGATAATTACCATCTAAGGGAACATTCCTCCCATCTAAGGGTAGAGTTCTCCCAACTAAGGGTACAGTATTCCCAACTGTCAAACGGCCAACTCTTTGTGCAGCAAGTGAGATTACCGGTATAAGCATATCGTCTGGAGGGTGATCCGGAGGGAAAAGTTGTCCATCAATACTTATATCTGCAATTGAATGGAATGTTTCAGATAAGTTTCTTCTGTTCTTATTTGACATCAATACAATTTACAATCAAATGAATATCTATCACATATGAACAAAATTGATAGAGAACCACTAAAGGCTTGTCATGTCTTAAAGATGGAAATAAAAAGATCAATAATTAAACATTTAAAGTTTTGAATACAAATGTTTGGCAGATTATTTCCTGCTGTTGAGTTCCGATGCTTTCATGTGCATATATGAAGACATTTAGCGTGTATATGAATCTGTTGCCCGAAATATATCAAGTGTTCACAGTAAATTGACGTACTTACTCTTGCTTTTTTATTCATAATGATTTTGATATGTCAGGACCAGTACCGCCACCTGTCACATTAATCTCATCTGTTTGTTTTGTTGTTACTTAATACAAAACACTTAAAAAAGCTAATGGAACGTTTACCGGTATATAATAATAATCTTACCAAGACTGTCCAAGTCAGTGGGGCCGAAACCTTCGTATTCCCTATTTTCTGGATCATGCAATGGCTGTGCCACTATAGGAATAGTGCCCTGAAATTCAAACAAACTTATTCGTATAAAAATGTTTAACAAGACTATTGCCAAGCAATATATGTCTCCTACAGGCTCCACCACTGTCAGATTATTTTTTTTTTAAATATTTGTTGCCATAGAAACCAGAATTTTTGACATAGGAACAAAATGAAATGACGTGCATGATGTCCATATTGCCATCTATCCATGTTTTAAGTTTCATGAAAAAATATGAATAACTTTTAAAGTTATCGCAGGATCCAGAAAACCACCATTTTCAGCAGTATTTCTTGTCTCATTTGTTGCCATAGCAACCAGAACCTGACCTTCTTTTCGTACTTGGCATGGGAAATAAAACCCATGTGCAGTGTACAAGGATTGCCTTTGTAACAGGGCATCGCCTGTAACAATGCACTGCCCCCGTTACCCAAATAACAATTGCGTTAGCTATGTGCAAGATGAATCACTCGAGTAAATATACGAATCAAATTAATTATTTCTAGGCTATTAAACTAAATGATATTGTCTACGAACATCCTAAATTCAAAACCTTAGGTTTCTTCTCCCTAATCACAAGGGCAACGTTATCGTATTTTTGTTATGCAAACAAGATAATTTGACATTTAAAAATTGGGATGCAGAGTCTCTTTACGTCAATATTTCCATGTACATGTATTTTCAGCAAGATATTACCAGGTTGAATTTTTTTGTGCTGGTTTGAAGACCAGTACATCAAGTCAGACCTGTGTTTTTCAAACAAGTTTCTAATAATTTATTTAATTTTAATCCAACGTCATTTTGAAATATGTTGGCCATACTGATAGTAATAATGTCGCAAACTACATGTTATAATGACCTCGAAATAGGTGACCCGATAAATGTTCTCCTGTCAACTAGAACAGACAAAGTTCATAATGGTTAAATTTCTTCCTACCACATAATAGGGGATAAAACCTGTCCTATTATAATTATCACCAAGCAGTACAGAGATTTAATAATATAATTATTGCTTTTGCAACATATAATAGCTATGACTGTGTATTTAAACCAGTAGGTAGAAGAAGTGCCCCAATAAAAAGTAGGGAGGTAGGGAATTTGTGGCAGGTTATTCCAAAATTGTCCGATGAATTATTAAGTTTTCTTCTGAAAATTAAAGCTGTATGATACAATATTTAGTTTAAACATATTTATTTTAGCTCGATTGCATCGAAAGCCTAAGGCTTATTTTAAACGCTCTCGAGTCTGTTTCCTGGGACTAGAACCTTTACTTGGTGTCTTTGGGAGAGATCTAAACAAGGGCTGTTTGTAAAACATGCATGCCCCCCCTATGGGCTGTAAGTTGTAGTGGCAGCAATTGTGTGAATACGTTTTTTGGCACTGTGACCTTGACCTTTGACCTAGTGACCTGAAAATCAATAGGGGTCATCTGCGAGTCATGATCAATGTACCTATAAAGTTTCATGATCCTAGGCGTAAGCGTTCTTGAGTTATCATGGGTAAACCATTTTTTCTATGTTGAGTCACCGTGACCTTGACCTTTGACCTAGTGACCTGAAAATCAATAGGGGTCATCTGCGAGTCATGATCAATGTACCTATGAAGTTTCATGATCCTAGGCATAAGCATTCTTGAGTTATCATCCGGAAACCATTTAACTATTTCGGGTCACCGTGACCTTGACCTTTGACCTGGTGACCTCAAAATCAATAGGGGTCATCTGCGAGTCATGATCAATGTACCCATGAAGTTTCATGATCCTAGGCATGAGCATTCTTGAGTTATCATCCAGAAACCATTTTACTATTTCGGGTCACTGTGACCTTGACCTTTGACCTAGTGACCTGAAAATCAATAGGGGTCATCTGCCAGCCATTATCAATCTACCTACGAAGTTTCATGATCCTAGGCATAAGCGTTCTTGAGTTATCATCCGAAAACCATTTTACTATTTCGGGTCACTGTGACCTTGACCTTTGACCTAGTGACCTGAAAATCAATAGGGGTCATCTGCGAGTCATGATCAATCTACCTATCAAGTTTCATGATCCTAGGCCTAAGCGTTCTTGAGTTATCATCCGGAAACCATTTTACTATTTCGAATCACTGTGACCTTGACCTTTGACCTAGTGACCTGAAAATCAATAGGGGTCATCTGCGAGTCATGATCAATCTACCTATCAAGTTTCATGATCCTAGGCCTAAGCGTTCTTGAGTTATCATCCGGAAACCATTTTACTATTTCTGGTCACCGTGACCTTGACCTTTGACCTAGTGACCTCAAAATCAATAGGGGTCATCTGCAAGTCATGATCAATGTACCTATGAAGTTTCATGATCCTAGGCCCAAGCGTTCTTGAGTTATCATCCGGAAACCACCTGGTGGACGGCCCGACCGACCGACAGACAGACCGACCGACATGTGCAAAGCAATATACCCCCTCTTCTTCGAAGGGGGGCATAAAAAGCTCCCACAGTGGGGATTAAACCTATGACCTCCCGGTTGCTTGGCGGACACCATATCCTCTACGCCACAGCGGCCTACAATATTTTAATATGGCTGTGACCTTTGACCCAAATATACTTGTATTTCTTGCGATCACAATGTTTCAAGAAATTAAAATATTGACTCATAAATGACGAGATACAGTCAAAACCAGCTGTGTAACGAAAGAAGATAAAAAAAAATCAATCTGATAATAAACATAACATATTAAATATACACACCCTCTTCTATTTAAAAAGTTTCATTATGGTCCCTAACATGTGTTGTCATAGGTCTTTGTTTTCATAAGTCTTTTAAACGTTTCAATTATTGGCCGCATGTTAAAATTTTACATTATATGTGTTGTCATAGGTATTTGTTTTCATAAGTCTTGTAACATGAACATGGCATGCTGGTTTAAAAGGCATTATTACATGAAGTGTTCTGTCAGGAATTTCAACAGTTTGTCATGGAAACATAGACAAACAAGCAAATTCATTTACTTGATAACCCCCATCATAAAATAAATTTTGATATCTAATTCATAGGGACACAACTAAAAGAAAAGAGTATTTGAAGGTTTGTGCCTTTTCTAACTTATTTGTACCTGTGATGCAATTGCAGCAGTCAATACTTTCATGAATCAATTAAAATTGACAAAATGTGACAAAATGAGTTCAATTCAATTTTATGTTTTTCTTCATTTTTTTCTTTAATTTTTAAATTTACTAAAAAATTTTTTTTTTTTTTAAAGACACGAGGATGGATAAACAGGACAATATTTGTAATATAACAAAATGTAGGGTTACTGTCTGTATGCATTGCAATTATCCTTATTAATATATATGCTACCACAAAGTTTCATGTTGAAATATTGTTTTTAACTGAGATAAAGCCCTGACAGATTACATTATACATGTATAACAAGAGATGTGTTTGTAAGAAACAAAATGCCCCCTATTGTGCTGCTTTGAAATAAAATTTCAATATATCATTTGGCAGGTTTAGAAATTATCTCCCTTTAAAAGCTTATTACTTCCCTTGGATTGTATTTTTTTACTTTTGACCTTGAAGGATGATGATCTTTCACCACTCAAAATGTGCAGCTCCATGAGATACACATGCATGCTAAATATCAAGTTGCTATCTTCAATATTGCAAAAATTTTCGCAAAACTTTAACCAAGGTTTATGTTTTGGGACAGAATGACAGAGTGACAGAATGACAGACAGACAGGCCAAAAATAAAATGCCCCCGATCATTCGATCTGGGGGCATAAAAACAACAACACGCGATAACTCTTATATAAGAATGTGTAGGGTTATGTTTCTTGTGCATGTCACTTTTCAGCATCTATAAAATCATGAAGTTTCATGATGAAATATTGTATAGTTTCAGAGAATTGGCCCTGAAAAGTAACATCATATGAAAACAACAAAGGGCAATAACTTATTGAAGAGAGTGTAGGGTTATGGATCTTGTGCATGGCACTTCTCCTCATTGATATCTATACATCCATGAAGTTTCATGTTAAAATCTTGTAAGTTTCTGAAGCATTCCGACTTAGGAATGGACTGAAAGACTGATGGACGGACAACGCTAAAACTATATTCCTTCGCCTACAGCGGCAGATAACAATCTGTTTTAAAACATTAGACCTAGTGAACTAGTTTTTGACCTCACGTGACCAAGTTTCAAACTTGGCCAAGATAATATTTGGATAACTGATCTGAACAATTTGCATGACGATTGGAAATAGAATATGCCTCTGGAGTGTTAAAAAGGTAAATATTGACAACAAACAACAGACAGACATTAGACGATCACAAAAGCTCACCATGAACAGGTTGCACTCAGGTTAGCTGAAAAGAATGGGCGAGAAGCCTATTTTCCAAAAGTGTCTTTTTTTTTTAAACTTTTTGTTTTCTGAGATATTTTACTGTAAATAACTAATGGTGAAAATAATTGACATGCTCAACCCAGATTTAAATCACTATATTAATGTGAACTATGCCATATCTAAGCAATTATACTATATTTTAATGTAATGCAACCTTTGACCCTAGTTTTAACTAAAGCTGATACTATGGAAATATCTGTATATGTCTAAAAGCATGCAGGTTTTATCAGCCTAGAGAAAAACCCACTACCAACTAAATCCAGAAAACTGATTTTAGGTACACTGGTCAAATTAGTTGTTCTAAACATATGCTACCAGTAGTATTTACATTACAACAATTATTAAACCTCCACATCTTTACAACTTGAAGAGATACTTCGATGGCGATAGGTCCTACCACACAATCAATGCTTGGGTTTAACAGGAAACAGTAAAACCTTTTAAAAATGTATAAATATATAAAGGAAAATGAGGTTTAAACTCGACATGATTTCAAATTTGAGAGCAAAACATCAGTTGTCTTACAAAATCAGGAAGACATATTTGTAACAGAATTCATGATTAAAATCCATATATTTATATAGCAATTCTACATAAAAGACAATAATATAAGTTATATCACAAACCCACTTTTCCTAAGTTAAAGGGGAAAACAGAATGATTTAAAATAATTATTGTGAGACCGTGAATGTTTATAAAGACTAAATGTATTGAAGGAAGAAATATTTATAAATACAATTTACCTCTTCAGACACATTTAACTGTCCATTTTCAAGGCGTCTGGTGAGCGGAGGGACAGAGAACTGGCTGGTAAAAGCAGGTGAGGCATTTGAACCTGCAGCTGCTGCAGCTTCAAACTGCGGAATAGTTTCGGGTGTTGCTGGATGATTGAAGTTGGCAGGGCCACGGCCATGAGGGAATATGGAACCAGATAGAGTTGGCTGAGATATGGAACTGGGCGGGGTCGGTCGAGCGGTACTGGTTGCAGTGGGAGAGTGGGATACACCAGTGGCCGAGGCATCTTGTACATTCACATTGGCAGTGCTTGTGGCTCTTTGGGGTCCATCGTCAGCTGCTATGGAGATATTTCTATGTGTACCCTCACCACTGTTGTTGTGGAGAAGTGGGCAGTTAGGGGATAATCTCCTATGGGTCTGTTCCACATTGTCAGACAATGTCCATTCTTCACAAACAACATCACATGCAAAGCATCGAGTGGCATTAGGACCTTGATCGTGATCATGGTAGAAACCATTTCTAGCAAGTGCGATGCCATAACCTCCACCTTCATAATTGTGGAAGGTTATGAACCTCAGCCATTCAAACTGCATTTCTTGCTCACGAGTTATTGGTTCTCCAGTGTTCACTCTATTACGGAATGACCTTATCGGATACACAGCAACAGTTTGGTGCAACTGTTCCGGGTGCGCTATATACAGTCTCTGAGACACATCTTTTGCTATTTGTTGTTCTAGAGTCCTCTGACAATATTCCATCAGAATAGTTCTCCAATAAAGCCTTAAGTCTGTTTCTTTGCTTAGTTGAGTCATTATTCGAGAGATGTCACTCTGGAACTCCCATAGAATCAAACTTGGTTTTGGTAATTTCTTTGGCATTCGCTTTCTTGCAGTCCTTTTGCCAGTCAGGTAGTTTTTCTTGATTATAATTACAGAGTCAACTGGATCAGTTTCCTTCTTGTCCATTACCATTTGATTTTGATATTTTCCCTTTCTGTCCCTTAACATTTCTAGTGGATCTGTTTCCTTTTTGTATGTAACCATATGAACTAGATCAGTTTTCGTCTTGCCTGCTACAATTTGATTTTGATCTTTTTCTTTTTTGTCATTTACCATATGAATTTGACCTGTTCCTTTTTCGTCATTTACCATATGAATTTGACATGTTCCTTTTGTATCAGTTACCATTTGAACTTGACCTGTTCCTTTTGAGTCAGTTATCATTTGAACTTGACCTGTTCCTTTTGTGTCAGTAACCATTTGAACTTGACCTGTTCCTTTTGTGTCAGTTACCATTTGCACTTGACATGTTCCTTTTGTGTCAGTTATCATTTGAACTTGACCTGTTCCTTTTGTGTCAGTTACCAGTTGAACTTGACATGTTCCTTTTGTGTCAGTTACCATTTGAACTTGACCTGTTCCTTTTGTGTCAGTTATCATTTGAACTTGACCTGTTCCTTTTGTGTCAGTTACCATTTGAACTTTATCCGTTTCCTTCTTGCCAGATACTATTGGGACTGGATCTCTGCCCTTTCTATGTGTTAACTCCCAACTATGTTCTGTTACGCAGAAAGCTTGTATCTGAACTAGATCTGTGTAACTGACAATCGCTTCGGAAGAAACTCCACATGACATATTGACAACAAATACCTTGTTAGCCTTCCAGGAGAGTAAATTATGGAATTGAACGTCAAAGCTGTGAATTGACAAAAGACACAGCGCAGATGAATCCAGAGTCATGTTTAACGTCTCAAACTTCAATTGGCTTGGCAGATATTGGGGTTTTATTTTGAGCACTTCTAATAAGGCATCCAACTTCAGTCCATCAATATCAAAAGCAGAGCTGAATAATAGATCAAGTTGTGGAGGTTTCCAAGTCGGGTCAGAAACAACTACCTCTTTCAAACCTGTTGCAGCTGAATTAATGGTTTCTTCACGAAGTTTGATTTTGCTCATTGACAACACTTCCGTTAAGTTCAGTTCAGTTAGGTTAATTCCTATTGCAGAAACTATATTAACTTCCATCCGATTTTCTCTCCTCAAAATTAAGCAGAACAAAAGGTAAGTTGAATACCGGGGTATTTCCTGGGTAAAATCAGTGTTTGTAAGGGAACAAGAGAAGGATTGCAGTCCTTCATAATGGAGCATATCATAACTCAATATTGTTTTTAATGAGTGTAATAATGATTCTTGTGTACTTATTTGCTGTTTCAGCTCATTTGCTACATGTAAGCTAAGATAGTCTTCAGATTGCATCGCAAGGGAACAACATGAATCATCATATTGGACAGATGCACTAATATTGGGACAACCAGATGTTTCAGTAAATAAATTATTGTTTCCATTCTTTCTATCATTTCCATCATCCAAGCTTTTGCAAAGCGTTTCTTCATGATTGAAAACATATTTTGGGGAAGGTTTCTCTTTCATGTAATCCACACACAATGATTCACTGGCATTTAAAACAGACATTATTTTGTGTTTATCTGACAAAACATCTTCAGTTACTTCAGTCACTGCACCAAGCTGATTTCTACAATACTCCATAAATTCAGATATTCCAATGACAGTTCTGGATTTTCTATTTAGCGTTTGTAGGTTAGTATCTTGTACATAAGGGTTATTATTTTCACTTTTGAAATTGAGTGTCATATAAAAGGTTTCAACTTTCCCTGTGAATGATGTTTTATCTGGTGTAAGTTTTTCAATTGTACTTGAAACTTCATAACTTTTTTCTGCAGCAGATTTGCCAGGGAAGGAGCTCTCAACATGGTTTAAAAGGGTTGTAGATTTTGTTTCTCTGTTTGGAATATTTTTTTCTTCCGAATCTCTGCTAGATATAAATGTTTCAAGGTTTTTTCCAGTATCATATTTTGTGTTATATTGATTGCCATTGAAACTGTCAGTCATTTCAGTACTTATTTGTTCCATCACACCTGTCCTTTGAATGGACAATTCAATAGTCGGAATAACCTCAGGTGAAATTTTCACGATTTCTACTGCTTCTTTGTCCACAGACATTTCCTTTGAGTGCTTTTCACAAGAGGTCTCATCTAATATATGGCAGATTTTCTAATCAGTTTCATTGAATCTTTTTTGATTGTTAAATTCGGTTTCAACTGTTTCACTTGGTTGAGTTTCTTGCGTTGGAATTTTATTACCACTTGCTGCCTGTCTGCTCAGTCCAGTCTGTCCATGTTGAAAAATAATCGCTGAAATGAAATAGCACATTTTTTATTTGATATTCCCAGCAAAATATATTTCTACTGGAGTAAACTTTCATTCTTCTCCCATTATTGTTTTCATGAGGTCTGGAAAGTTTGCATGTGTGATCTTTTCATGTATGTTTAATTGATGGGTTTTGTTTATTTACTGGTACATTTGGCTTTTTAAATATTTAAAAAAATTTGGTCCCATGACCTTCACACATTTTTATTTAAATTACAATGTAAATTCTGCTTTTAACACGATATTGTAAGTTCAACAACAACAGGGCTTTGATGTCTTATACCCACTCGACCGTCGACTAAGTCGATTGATTTTAACGTCAGTAGAGTTAAAATTCATAGCTGGTAGCCAGTATGGTCAATTGCTTTTTTCGTGCAACATGTCTGAAATAGCTACACTTAGACCCTTATTCAACACTGTATAGGTTTATCTCCCTTCAGCAATTATGAAGTAGACGATTATTAAAAAGTGTTGTTGGTCCATCTCGCAAGATGCTTTAACTTATTATTATTACCGGGTGGAGAACTCGTAAATATATTAAAAACTGTAATGAACAAAACGGCCCTGACACGCTCACATGAGTTCAAGTAACACCAATTTTAAAAGCCTTGACGTTCTGACACAGTTTTTGACCCATGATACAAACATTGCCGTGATATCGTCAAGATGAGCATTATGATTAAGTTTGAACATGTGGCTTCCAGAGAGGTAATTTGGGCTTTCTAAAATTTGACTAAGTGACCTAATTTTAAGAAACATGTGACACAGGGTAACATTCTGTATATACATTTTTGCAATAAACATTCAGGTCAAGTTTTCATCGAGACTGAGTCATAAATATGGCCTCTTGAGTGGTAATAGGGCTTTTCTAAGATTTGACCTGATGACCTAGTCTTTGAACACACATGAACTAGATTCAAAGTCGACCATAATATTGTCAAGATAAACATTTTTACCAAGTTTCATCAAGATTGAGGCATGTTAGAGTCATGAGATTGTTATGATAATCATTCTGACCCCAAGTTTCATCAGGATTAAATAAACAAGAAGGCCTGAAAGGCCCAAAGTCACTCACCTGAGCTAACAAGATATTATTAGGACAAATAATCTGAAAGTTTCATAAAGATTGGAAAATAAATGTGGCCTCTAGAGTGTTAACGAGGTTTTACTAGAGCCATATAAGGAAAAATGCCCCACCCCCTGGCAGCCATGTTTTTTAACCAACCGGCATCATTTTTGAACTCGTCCAAGATGAATCTTCTGACCAAGTTTCATGAAGATTGGACAGTAAATGTGGCCTCTATAATACTGTTAACAAGATTTTACTATAGCCATATAAGGAAACATAACCATTTTCGAACTCATCCAAGATATCAATAAGACAAATCTTCTGACCAAATTTCATGAAGATTGGACAATAAATGTGGCCTCTAGAGTGTTCACAAAATTTTACAAAAGCCATATATAGCCTTATAAGGAAAAATGCCCCGCCCCCTGGTGGCCATGTTTTTAAAGAAACCGAAACCATTTTCAAACTCATCCACGGTACCATTGGGACAAATCTTCTGACCAAGTTTCATGAATATCGGAAAATAAATGTGGCCTGTAGAGTGTTAACAAGGTTTTACTATAGCCATATAAGGAAAAATGCCTCGCCACCTGGCGCCATGTTTTTCAACCAACGGGCATCATTTTTTAACTCATCCAAGATATTATTGGGATGAATCTTTTCATGATGAAGTTTCATGAAGATAAGACAATAAATGTGGCCTCTAGAGTGATAACAAGATTTCACTATAGCCATATATAGCCATATAAGGAAAAATGCCCCGCCCTTTGGCAGCCATGTTTTTCAAGCAAACGTAACCATTTTCGAACTCATCCAAGGTATCATTGAGACCAATCTCCTGACCAAATTTCATGAAGATTGGACAGTAAATGTGGCCTCTACAGTGTTTACAAGGCAAATGTTGACGGCGCACGATGGACGACAGACAAAAGGCGATCACAAAAGCTCACCATGAGCACATTGTGCTCAGGTGAGCTAAAATGTGACTTCTATAATGGTAACAGTTGACGAACCACATTGCACAATACCAGACAATTAAACTTGCCTAGGTGATCTAAAAATAAATCATTTATATTTTTGTCAAATCCTATACATGCATACAAATTCTAAAACAAGTCTTAATAGATTTTGTCCCTTGGAACCAGCCTACTCACCAACCCGAGGACAATAGTGAGGCTGAACCAGCTCTGAAACAGCACACCTTCCAACAGGATGAAGATTATGCTGCAAAGGGAGAGAACTTCCGTTAGGGTAAGTAACTAATATCACCACAAACCCCCTCCCTTTTAAACTGTTTCAATAATTGTGTAATAGACATTCTAAAAATTAATTATCATAATACAGGTGCACATAATTCATTTTTGTATTTAATTTCTAAATGATGAAAAAAGCCAAGTTCCGACATAACTATGCACAAATTATTTATATAATACATTTAAATTAATAAAGCACAAGTTACACAATTGTAGTTTCCTTTTGTATGAAAACAAAATAATTGTGATTTCCTTTTGTATGACCATTGACCAAGCATACCAAGTAACTACCCATTCAATATTCAAATGCATTAAAAATGTAATAATATAAGAGTGCAAAACTCTACTAATTCGTTATAGATCTATCCTTACATGAAACTGACTTTTGAGATTGTATATTGTAGTTACAGCGTGTTTCCTCTATATAAAGTAAGTACTGTAAATCGGCACCATTCCCAATGCAACCATTTTTCCCAATTTCAAAATGAAAATTCCCAATTCAAGTAAAAACAAGGGACAAAATTGTCACAAAACCAGGTTTTCATTGTGAAAAAAAAATCTGATAAAGGGAGAAAACTCAAACTGAACTTTTGAAATGACCAAAAAAAATTAACCCCCTTTGTAATTATTTTTTTTTTTTTTAATCTATTTTTAGTCGTGGCGACCTTGACATTGGAGATATTGACGTGATTCTTTCGTGGGACACACCGTCCCATGATGGTGAACAAATGTGCCAAATGATTTTAAAATCTCACAATGAATGACATAGTTATGGCCAGGACAAGCTCATTTATGGCCATTTTTGACCTTTGAACTCAAAGTGTGACCTTGACCTTGGAGATATCGACGTAATTATTTCGCGCGACACACCGTCCAATGATGGTGAACAAATGTGCCAAATGATTTTAAAATCTGACGATGAACGACATAGTTATGGCTCAGACAAGCTCATTTATGGCCATTTTTGACCTTTGAACTCAACGTGTGACCTTGACCTTGGAGATATCGACGTAATTATTTCGCGCGACACACCGTCCAATGATGGTGAACAAATGTGCCAAATGATTTTAAAATCTGACAATGAACGACATAGTTATGGCCCGGACAAGCTTATTCCGCCAGCCAGCCAGGGTTGAATAATAATATATGGATTGAATAAAATACTTGCATTTGCCACCCAGTCAAATATGACATTCCTGTATTTGAATTCATACTTAGAATTTAGAAATCAAAAGTAAATGCTGCTATGTAGCAATGATTAACCATTACTTTTGACCCAGGGGTCAGATAAAAATTCCAAATAGTGAAGGGTCACACATATGCTCATAGCTACCATGTGTATAAGTTTCAAGGTTCTAGTGCTTATAGTGTAGGAGGAGAAAGTTGCCAGGACGAATGGAAGAAGGAGATAACCACAATATCCCCACCTTTTCTCCGAAAAGCGTGGGGATAATAAAAATCACATTTTAAATTTCAACTATCTACCAAACTATGCTAGATAATAATTTCTATTTGGAACAACAGCTATTCCACTTCACGTACATGTGTCTTGCAAAAGTTCAGTAGCACAGACCTTATAAAAGGAATTACCAGATTTGAGAATAATTCAATTTTTAGCTGCAGAGAACACAGGAATTCTCTTGTTCAAACATTGTCTGTGTTGCAAACCGTTTTTTCCTTTGGAAAACCTGGTTAATTTTCCTTCGGAAAACCTGGTTAAAAATCCAAATTCACAGGGAAAAAAATCGGCGATGTTTACTCTTTTGTTTTACCGCGAAAATCAAGTAAAACTTAAATCAGTGCTTGTTAACCAACAGGGGAAGTAACCGCAGCAAGTGTTGATGACGATATATTGATTGGTTCCCATTGTCTGAATACTCCTGTACTCGATAAGGGGAACCTTAATCAAAACGCAACACATTTTCGCAAATTACCACTAACGATGGCGTCGCATAATTCGAAGTATTATCGCAAGAAAATAAACAAAAAAGCAGTCGATAAGTGCAGCCCTCTAACTAACAGATTCACATCCATGTACGTCAACATCACAAGTACTAGATATTATATTAAATGATATTCCCAAGGTTTAATGATTTAATTGTATGCAGTTATAATAATGTTATAGTATTCTGTTGCAACTGTTTTGCAGAAAGAAAACTGATGTTTTGATCAAGTTGTAGATTGTGATATTTCAAACATTTTACTTTCTGATAAATTGAGCAAGCAGACAATGTTTGAACAAGAGAATTCCTGTGTTCTCTGCAGCTAAAAATTGAATTATTCTCAAATCTGGTAATTCCTTTTATAAGGTCTGTGCTACTGAACTTTTGCAAGACACATGTATGTGAAGTGGAATAGCTGTTGTTCCAAATAGAGATTATTATCTAGCATAGTTTGGTAGATAGTTGAAATTTAAAATGTGATTTTTATTATCCCCACGCTTTTCGGAGAAAAGGTGGGGATATTGTGGTTATCTCCTTCTTCCATTCGTCCTGGCAACTTTCTCCTCCTACAGTATAAGCACTAGAACCTTGAAACTTATACACATGGTAGCTATATAATGAGCATATGTGTGACCCTTCACTATTTGGAATTTTTATCTGACCCCTGGGTCAAAAGTAATGGTTAATCATTGCTACATAGCAGCATTTACTTTTGATTTCTAAATTCTAAGTATGAATTCAAATACAGGAATGTCATATTTGACTGGGTGGCAAATGCAAGTATTTTATTCAATCCATATATTATTATTCAATGATAAATATAAAATAAACCAGAAAGCACACAGTTTTTCGAGTTTAGTATATGCTTTATTCAGATTTGAGCATAATTAATAAATTTCCCAATTTGGATGAAAACAAGGCTAATTTTCCCAATTTGACCTGTACCGGCACCAGTCCCAAAGTTGTGAGGAAAAACGCTGGGTAAGAAAACTGGAATGCAGTCTGTAACAATAAAAAAGATCTGTTTGTTTAGGAAAATTATTAGGATCACTTCACATGATCAAGCTTTAATGCAGTACTTATTTAATTTATTTCAAGGATTAACAAGAGATGTGTTTGTCAGAAACACAATGCCCGTTGTTGTTTTTCTTTTTTATCGAGTGCACCGGGATTGTCTCCCATATGGCCATCGCCCCCAGTAAGACGTGTTAGTTGGTTACGGGGGCTAGTGCAAGATACAGGAGACACCCCGTTCCAGAGGTGACCCTGGGTCTTTTAGTGCCTGGTGTATAGCACCTAGTACACTGCACCTCGGTTTAACGTCTCATGCGAAAGACGAGTGCTTAACACAATGCCCCCTATTGCGCCACTTTGAAATAAAATGTCAATATATCATTTGGCAGGTTTAGAAATTATCTCCCTTTTAAAGCTTAATACTTCCCTTGGATTGTATTTCGGGACTTTTGACCTTGCAGGATGACCTTGAACTTTACCTTTCACCACTCAAAATGTGCAGCTTCATGAGATACACATGCATGCCGAATATCAAGTTCGTATGTTCAATATTGCAAAAGTTATGAAGAATGTTAAAGTTTTGGTTAAAGTTTTGGGACACACACACACGCACACACACACATACAATGACAGACAGGCCAAAAACAATATACCCCCGATCTTTCTATCCTGGGGCATAAAAAGAACAACAGGTCATAAAGGCGCATAGGTCGCTCACCTGAAAAATGTAGAAACTAACCTGTTATGAGCAGATTTTTTATTT
This sequence comes from Dreissena polymorpha, assembly GCF_020536995.1. Lineage (NCBI taxonomy): Eukaryota > Metazoa > Mollusca > Bivalvia > Myida > Dreissenidae > Dreissena > Dreissena polymorpha. The sequence goes on from NC_068367.1 coordinate 54,586,674, forward strand.
TTTACTCTGTATATCACAGATTTAATATGTCCCCCCCCCCCGAAACAGGACTTTGACAAAGGATTTGTTTTGCAAACAACTGACCATAAGAGTTCATCTGATCATATTAGTGTGACACCCTTAAGTCATTTACGACCAATGCCAATACATCTGGCAATGTATCAGGTGCAATGGTGCAGTGGTTGCTGAGTAACCCATGGAAATTATGCCAGGCAAATGTATCTGCGAAAAATCTGGCCGATCAGTCAATCTGCTCACGAGCTATCAATCATATTTATAACATTCAGTGTCAGTGACTTTGATCGTTGACCTAAATTTCAATATGAATTATATACTGTTCAAGGTCAATGCATCTGCAAAGTATGAGGCCCATCACTCAATCCTTTCATGACACGTCGAACAGAAAACAAATAAACACTTAATGTCACAGTAGAGGTCATCTACTGTCCAAGACCAATGCACATGGGAAGTATAAAGCCAATTATTCCCTCCGTTCACAAGTTATTGATCGGAAACAATTTTCACTCTTAGTGTGACAGTAACCTTGACCTAGTGACCCCAATTTCAAAAGGGGTCATCTACTGGCAAAGGCCCATGCACATGGGAAGTATCAAGCCAATTGGTCAATCCGTTCACAAGTTTTTGATCGGAAACGAACTGGTCTACCGATAGACCGACCGACATCCCGTAAAACAATATACCCCCTCTTCTTCGAAGGGGGTCATAATTTAAGGTTTTACTATATAAATATTTATATATAAAAACTCTAGGGTAGGGCCAACTTTGACCACAGTGGCATGATTTGAATAAACATAGTAGAGGACCACCACACGATATGGAACACAAGTCTATAAGTCTGATGTGTATTTTCTTTTGACCCAAGGGATATGATTTGAACAAAACTAAGAAGAGGAAAACTATAAATGTTTAACACCAAATATCAAAGCCCTGTCCCTTGCGGTTTCATAGAAGATTGTATATGTTCATCGATATTTACCATACATGTCAATATAAATAATACGACCCCTGGGGCACAGTCACTTTGACACCAGGGGAATCATTTAAACAAACTAAGCAGAGGACCACTTAAAGACATCATATGCCAAATAACAAACCTGTTGTCCTTGTGGTTTCAGAATTGTGCCTGATATACCGGTACATATAATGAAAATGAGTAACCCCTAGGGAAGGGCCAATTTTGACCCATTGGGCATTTTTTTAAACAAATTCGGTAGAGGACAATCACATCTTTGTGTTTTCATAGATTTTAAAGTTATTTACTATACAAGTCAAATTAAATCATGTGACACCCTAGGTGTGATCAGTTTTGACCCTAGAGGCATGATATGATGAAAGTCAGTAGACGACCATATGACGATATTAAATCCCTGACCCTCGTGGTCTCATAGACACTTTTTAAAATCTATTTTCAGCTCCGGTGACCTACATATGCAATGGACTGGAATGAATCGAACACCTTTGAAAGAGGGTCTACCAAAGATCATTCAGGTGAAGTTTCATTAAAATCTGTCAGAAGACTACAGACAACACGGTATCCTTAAAGCTCCCCATGAGCACTATGTGTTAAGGTGAGCGTAAAAGTTGTACCCATGTTCTATCCATGGATTGGCCAACTACTGTAATAAAGAGAATTCTCTCTTCATCAATAAAAAAACAACAGCACTGTCAGAAATTGAACATTGCTTTAAAACAGATGTTTTAAATATGTTCACATATTTATATATTAAAATAAATAAATATTTGCTTTAACAAGCAGTTGTCAACAAGAGAGACTACAATAAGCAGAGAGCATTATTCCTCATAACATTTTTTTTTGTTCTATCTATAAATATGCAGTTTCACATCGTTCATTGAAGTTATGTGAAATTGCCAATTGTCACTCGTCTTAATTCATATAAAATACACTCATTATCTCAAAGTTTTTAACTAAAATTATCTAATAAGTCAAAGTTTTTTGGGCGTAGCTGTTTAACCCAGCTTTTCACCTTAAATGACTTTTAACATAATGCCAGCAGACTCGAATGAATACACTTCATTAATTCCAATGGCTGATTTGAGCATTATCTCCCATAACATTGACAACATCACCGCCATCTGCGCAGTCTTGTCAGGACATGTATACTGAATAGGCTACTCTGGAGATACCACGAAACCTTGCATGCTTTTTTAAACTAATAGCTAAAATATATTCCTTCATGTTGAATAGTACAGCAATTATGTACAATAAAAAAATCACAGACGTTTTTGTTAAGGTAAATCTATTTATTGAAATTTTGATTGCATCAAAACCCTTAAGGCTTTATTAGGCACTCTTGATTTGATTCTCTGGTTAGAACCAGTACTTTCTGTCTTTGAAGAAGATCTTGAAAATTCTCTTTTCATGAGGATCACATATGGGACCTCATGACAGCTAAGCAGACACCATATTAATTGTGCCACCACAACATTTTGTTGTTTTATTGTTTAGCGTGATATCATTTTGTGTGTTATGGCATCTTACATGTATGTGTATTTCTCCAGTTTATTGTCTGAAAGTTGAAATTGATAGGATTAACAGAATACAAGCGTTAATGTTAAGAACCAAGTCTTGAGCTTTGGGTAATTTAAGCCAAGAGAAATACTATTCTTAATTTCTTTACTTTATTAAAAAACATCTTTAATTAGACCCAATGAGCCTGAAATTGGGGACAAGAGGGAAGGCTCTTCGCAGCTGACAGTCTTCTGTACAGAAAGATCAAGTCTCCAGAGGATGCGCAGATACTACAGGGTGACCTCAATGCCCTTCAAGAGTGGGAAACAACTTGGAAGATGTCCTTCAACCCAGACAAATGTGAGGTACTGAGGATAACAAGAAAGCGAACCCCAATACAAGCAGCCTACAGCATTCACAGGCACCAACTAGCCTTAGCAAAGACAGGAAATTACTTACAGGACTACAAGCAGCACTAGCCTGATGATCGCAGACCTTGGACTACCTAGCCTAGAACTCCGCCGCCAGCACCCAAAACTCTTGATGATGTATCGGATCACTTATGGTCTTCTCGACATTCCAGCAACCAATCCCTTCTGGCGATCAATCACATCTACACGAGGACATTGTGGTAAAGACTGGTTCGACTAGACCGTCCCAACCTGTCCTGCAGTGGCAGTGCCTTCCCCAGGCCATTTAAGCGCCCCTTGCCGGGGCGCTTGAATTTCGAAATCATAGTCCCCGGGGCGCTTGAAATTTTCCGATCAGTGTATTCTTCAGTAAAAGAAAGTGGAGATTGTCCAAAAAAATCAAGGTTTCCCTATCAGTGTATCAATATTCCCTGTTTTAAAAGAGCACTCGGTACCTACTTTCACAAGTAATCGCCATAAACACCACATGGGGTAATGGATAATCCACTGATAAGAGAATAGCATGACGCGCGTATCGATTATTCTAGCCACATTACACGGTCATTTAAATGCTGACAAGGATGTATCTGGTAACTTTCCAGTCGTCAAACTGTGAAGTTCATCGTCCAATCGGTTATGCGAATGCTTATGAGGGCGGGGTTAACTATCGACCATTATTTTTGACTGACGTCGGGCATGAAGTAAGAGTTTATCGCAGCTTGATTAGCAAGTAGTTGTACCATTTGAGTAATATAAAACCGGTAATTAGAACAGTACAGAACATTAAAGACGGTTTCGGGCATCATCATCACACCTTTTTACTGTAAACAAGTGTTACCTATGACTCATAATTAATACGAGAAATTAATTGCAAGTGGTAAACAATTAATTATTATAGCGGTTACAATTATGTGATAACAATTTATTTAATTCCAGTACATGTATATTTCAACATGTCCATTTATAGAACTGATTCACCTCGTTTTTCTGACATTTATTCGACACGTAATGCGCTTTAACAAATTTTCGTTGAATTAATTACGCACACTTGTAAATGCTTCGTCCGATAATCGATAGTTAGAAGACCGGCCGTGATCCTCGTGGACAACGTGAATTTCATGCATAATTCCGTCAAAACATTTATTCGACTCGTAAAGTGTGTAAACAAATTATCGTTGAATTTATAACGCAACGGTTAATATTTGTTGAAATCTCAAATGGGAATAATTAAATTTGTAATCCGAAACCCATTACCGTAAGTCGATGTTAACGCGTTTTTAATCCGAAACACACTTCCGAATGTAAATGTTACCGCAACGTTAAATATTTTTGCTTCAAATTAGCAGCGCGAATTTATTTTGTGTCGAATCTTTTTCTCAATTAAAAAGAGCGCGAAAATTATGCAGCATGTACAACGTCGCGTCTATTGCATACAAATGGCGTGTATTGAGCGTTTTAACAAGCACACAACAGGTCAGGGGATTGACGCATATTCAGAGGCAATATTTCATCAAATCAATAAATAGTCACTTAAAAAATGACAAGGTTTGTGTTAAAGAAATATCTGAAAGCTTTTATCGTAAATATTTACCAGAAAGAGTTTGATAAAAACGGAATAAACGGGATTATCGGGTAATAAATAGAAACTTGAAAAATAGTAAGTATACAGTAATAGATTCGGGTTGAAACGGATGTATTGGGGAATCGTTCGAGTCGGGATTTTACTAGCTGTGCGGAAAAGTTTTAAAACAATTAAACAATATAAAAATATATATTTTTAAATGACTGGGGGATTTTTTTGAAGAGTCATAGCGCACCAAATGACGTCTTTTGACGCTGTTTTTCTTTGAGTTATAACGCACCACAGAACGTGAATTGACACGTTAAATTAAAAAAAAAATCAACGTCGGGAGGGGACACCCCTCCCGAACCCACCCCCGGGGCGCCTGAACAAATTCCTGGGGAAGGCACTGCAGTGGCTACTGTGAAATAGTCTCCAGTTCCAGTTCTGCTATTCCTTGTACAAGACGTATTTTCGATCTCCTTGGAAAAGCCAAGATAATCCTGGTGATCCTGTACGCAAGTGACTGAAGGCAGCGACAAAACGTAAGTATAGATCTTGTTGTAGTGTCTATTCTACAATAACATGGACTAGAAGACATGGATGGTGCAGTGGTCCCTTACTGTATACCATACTGCAGAACAGACACCCACCGTCACTCCTTCTTCATCTCCTGACCTTGATTGTGGAATCAGCTACCAAAGCACCTCACAGTTCCACAGACCCCATAGTCATTCAGTGAAGGACTGCATGGCCGGCCTCCAATTCAAACATTGAGCCTTCCTGACTGTACATTTTATAAATATTAAAGGTTTTACTTTTTTAAACTGCGCTCTCACGATCACCTTGTAAATAAACAAGTATCATTGGAAACGATAGATGCTCCCCGATGATGCGCTTTGTCAATCTATGTGTTAATAACCACCTAAAAAAAATCTATTATTAGGCTAGCCTTAGTGACCTTGACCTTGAACCCAGTGACCACAAACCTCATCAAAAGGTAGAGGTCCATGCAAGGTACCTACATGCCAAATATGAAAGAGATCGGTAAAGTAGTGAAGGCCATATGAGAAACTGTAACAAAAGCGTGACGGAAACTATTATTAGCCTCGGTGACCTTGACCTTGAACCCAGTGACCTCAAACCTCATCAAAAGGTAGAGGTCATAAAAATGTACGAGTATGCTCCAGAGTGAGATTTTGCATCACATGGAAGAAGAAGAGCGAGTCTGAAATAACTGCGGACAAAAAGCTTGGTGCCGACACAGGCAGCAGTATCATAAATTTGCCCCCCCCCAGGGGTTCCAGATTGTTAAATGTACACCTTTTGTGTATGGTTTGACTTTTCAACAACGAATATTGACAAAAATACACAGTTTGAAAAAATAACCCTTGTCTATGTATCATATATACACAAGGTATGAAACGCTCTATATGCCTATTGCTGAAAGATTGTGGAACACTGGACGTGACCTTTTTCATCAAAAACACACATGTTCCCATGCAGTTGCCGACAAAATCCAACTAGATTCGTTAAAAGACAGTAAAAGCAACGTGATTACACAACTAACCGATCTCCTGCTTGGCTAATAACTTTAATATTCAATTAAATTTCACTTTATCGCTATATGTCACTCTGTGTTTCATCTACACATGTACACCATTTTAATTTTATAACACGTCATCTGGTTGGTTGTTCTCATTGTGTTGGCCAATGATATGGCGTTTTAGAACCGAGTATTCGATCGACAAAATATGACAGCAAACAGACATGTAGCGAGAAAGTCGAATTTAATTGAATACTAAAGTTATTAGCCGAGCATGAGATCGGTAAGTAGTGTAATCTCGTTGCTTTTACTGTCTTTTAACTAATGCGCACGTGCATACAGAACCAAAACAAAACGTCCGATAATAGGTGCTGTTCGATAACAGGTACTTAGAAGTTAGACGATACTGCTGCCTGTGGGTGCCGAAAGATTTTACATTGCTAGAAATTTCACTTTATATACGTTGACACTATACTATTCAGTATTCGTTTAATACTTTATACATAATAGTACATATAAATACCTAATTCTTCCAACCAAGGTCGTTATAAAACGTTGAAATTTGCGTTAATAAACACATTTTCGTTAGAAATTTAATTAGTCCAAATAATTAGACGTAAGCTACCCCGCGTCCAAATAATTAGACGTAAGCTACCCCGCTTACGTCTAAACGGCTACCGTCGTTTTCCTGTAGCAAATTGAGTTCAACTTAAACTTTTTTACGTTAAATCTTGCTAATGCATAAAATTATCATTAATTAGACATAAATGTGAGCAATTACCTCTTAAATGTGTAAAATTTGTGCTTTTAAACCACTTATGTACATTTTAAAAATAAACATACACAACATACGAAGTGTGTTTGTCGTTTATAGAATTACATTGAATTATCTTGAACGAAATTATTTTTTGAATAGGTTACACATAACCAATTGTTGTTGTAAAACAAACCACATCACTTTTTAGCTTTCTGTACTTTTTAATTCAATGAAACCTATATGTGTGTGTTAAAACTACCAGTTGTATCACGGCGTGTATATTGATAGGAAATGAATCGAGTATTTGACCCTTAATGTAGTAAATTCAATCATATGCAAAAACTATTCATCCGATTTTATTGTTTTATACGTTATCTTGTTGCTTATTAATTCCTCTTTCAAAAAATATACGTTTTAGTATATTCCCGTTGTTATTAATGGATTTATAGCGAGATAAACACAAGAAATACACATGTTATGTTTTACCACCGCGCGTTTTACCGTGATGTGGCTATCGATCTTGTACAATAAGCGTACAGCGAAGCGCCGAGGTTATACATTTTGATGTACCCACTCACGTCTTTTGTTGAATTATAGTTTCATTTCTCGGCCGATTTTGACAAATTATATATCTTTAGAAAGCTTACGTTACGTAGTAAACAGATATATAAATATATATTATGTTTTTCTTCTGATTTCGACAGTCCGGCGAGTTATAACTTTAACTTTTGCAAATATCATACCGTTTTGGAGTTTTAGAATCTAGATTTACGGTTGACATGTTCGTACTTAATACCAATTTGTGGCGTTCTTCTGATTTCGACAGCCCGGCGAGTTATAACTTTAACTTTTGCAAATATATACCGTTTTGGAGTTTTAGAATCTAGATTTACGGTTGACATGTTCGTACTTAATACCAATTTGTAGCGTTTATATTTGGAGTTCAGTTTTAAAAATTACATCTTGCTTAGGAGAATAGAATTCTGTATACGATAGAAAAAAAATTGTTTAAAAACGAAAGTAATTAAGGAATGAAGGCGGAAGAAAGTAGCGCGCGTTCCAAACGCACTGAACTGATGCTACGTTCTTGGCGATTATGCTTTTGTTTAGAAACCGGCCATTGAATTTTCTTTGCCATGATTATTATATTTTTTATGGAATATATTGTAGTATTTTGTTCGCGAAACATATCAATAAAGCTTATTATAAATAAATCTTAATAAATAAACGATTTCAGCTCTTGTTTATAACACAGAAAGGGTGTTAAATTTATGATGAAACAGCGTATATAGCGGACCCTCTCGATTTTATTCGGCTTTGCATGCATACTTGAAATAAAATGGGTGTCAAAAACATTCATCGTTTGCTGTTAATTATCAACGAGGGAATTATGTATAATTATATGAAATGTTATTTACCTTAAATTACAAATTTATTAAAGATTCTTGAAAATCACGGTCGGTGTTACGCGGGTCATTTCGTATTTTGACATCAGGGCATCATGTCCAACTATTCAAAATCAGATTTTTTTCACTGGGACGATGACGGCTTAGCTTTAGACAGGCAGACAGATAGTTTATTCAGACTTATACAACAGTACATCGTCTTCAACTCAAATATATAAATTATTTTTAGACGAATTGTTAGGTGATTACACATATAGCAGTGATGATTCTGAGAATGTTGCCATGTTTCTTATCCGTGTAATCTAGAGTCCGTGGTTTGAGCATTTTTATCGCGGTGTTCAATAAAAGATATCTCAATAATCTTGTTTATTGATAGATCTGTGGTTTTATTGCCCCTGTGTTCAGCACAAACCAATTATCTCGTTATGATCAGATACTGTGCCGACCAATACTAATTAACACTATGGTGTCATACGCTACAGCAGGGACCTATACTTGTGATCATGGAGTCTTAAGTGCAAGACTTAAAAAAGTATGTTGTTTCGCTTGCGGTTGTTAAAGCCAAAACGGGGCTTCCCAGCTGGCACAGCTGCTGATATTCGGATCTGAATACCTAAACTTATTCAAACCTTATTCTTAACCGTTGCGCGTTTTACGATATCGGATTTTAGGCGGGAATACAACTCAGTGAAACTATTCAATTTCTTATACAACATTAAGCATATTAACAGTTATTGAAATTAACAATATCAGCGACATCTTTTTAAAGACTAAACACCTTTTCAAGTATCGAATTTAACATGTCAATAAAATATATTAATACCAAAAAAGGTTTCATTTAATATTGTTCACATGAAACCTTTAAATGAAAGTGTCGCTTTAACTATTTTCCGTGTCTTATTAAGCCGCGAATCGTTTGCTAAAAACAGTGAACAAAAAGGGCTTCACGTTCTAATTCTTAATGAAATACAAAAATAAGTATAACATAATTAATAACGTCCATAAACACACACGGCAAGATCAAAGTCTTCATGGAAAACTTATATGACATTCCACGTAAATTATTATTTTCGTCTAAATCTAATACTATATATAAAGAAACAATGTATTTATAACCGACCAATGAGGTAACATTATGCAACTTTCAATTTACACAGTGCTATATGGCAACAATATGGAATTTGAACAGTGGTAGTGTTTTAAGGTCTGGACTATCATTACTTGTAAGTTTGTATAAACATTTTTCTAGTGCAATTAGTAAAATAATGTTTATATTTTATGTTTAATAATGTATTGCATGATTATTCTGTGCTGTAATATGAATTTGATGCCGTTAAAGCTTCCGACATGAATTCATGTCGGAACGATGCTATTGCAAAATAACGTTAAACGATATGAGGGCGATGTAAATCGACCTCATATTTATAGGAGTAGAAATTTAATAAACATTTGATCAAGAGATCTCTTAAAGCGCTTCGAAGAGACCGAGCTGAGGTTACACTATACCATGTTACAAGTATAAAAAAAAGGTTCGCAGAAGACAGGTCCCTTGGCCCTGGTGTCAACTACGAACTAACAAATATTCATAGTTAACAAAAGAGACATTTACAATAACTATCTATAGTTCTCGTTTGAACAATTTCAAGAGTGGTTACCGGTAATCTAAATTGTCTGTATAAAGATAAGATAAGATTTATTTTGAGTCGGCAAGACATAAATAGACAACATAAGCCATTAAGGCTTTTGAACCGACTATATAAACATGTGTTTAAATGTAACAAGTATAAAACAGCTACAATATAGAAATAAAATATAGCACAATTAAGTTAATAGATATGATTTGTATGCTGAAAAGTTAAAGAAATCATAGTATTACCTTCTACTAGTTTTCATATTATTTAAAGAAATGTTGTTGTGCAGGAAGCCGCTGATCTTAATCTACAAGAAGATCTAAAAAAAAACTGCCATAAAAATGTGCGAGCTTAAAAAAACTAAGAAGAAACGAAACACAAAATGAGCTAAGAAAATGGGTAAAAGCGAAGTATCAGCTAGATCGAATCAGATTCGAAGTGAAATGGTCAGCAGCTTCCTCACAAATAAAAGGTTGCAAGTACACATAAGCACATATAAAACTGACAAGCGCATCAAGTACACATAAGCACATATAAAACTGACAAGCGCAGCAAGTACACATAAGCACATATAAAACTGACAAGCGCAGCAAGTACACATAAGCACATATAAAACTGACAAGCACAGCAAGTACACATAAGCACATATAAAAACTGACAATCACAGCACACAAAAGGTAGTTATAGATTTAAGGTAAAAGCAGATTACATGACAAACAAAATAATAGTAAAGAATGTTCATGGATTGGCATCAAGCACATACACTGACAAGCAAGGCAAGCTTCGGATAGCACTAGAATTTAGGTAAACAGATTACAACAAATAACTTAGTAATGAATAATGAATAACGTTCATTTGACTGGCGTCATGCAACTAGCTCTAAACATAAAAACATTAATGCATACATAGACGGGTACACAAAAAACACCATACATATATGCATTTCAGCACAAACAACAAGCAGTACAGATTATTTAGACAATAGAAATCAGCAGGTTAATGTTGACATGCAATACAAAAGCACACACAAGTTTAAAGAGCGCAAAAAGCACTAAAAGCACAATACGCATGAAAAAGAAGGGCACAAAAAACTGTATTCATTATTTCACCAAAACCGTTAGTTACGAGACATTCCCTTATATATTTGGTTTTTGTCATGAATTCTGTTTCTTAGCCTGTCTCTCTTAAGCATGTAACACATATTTTTACAATGTGGTTATTATGTCAATTGATCAGTTTATAACAATATTTTAGCGCATTAATTTGGCGACATACATTCAAAGGGATCCTACCGAGTTCTCCGTACAGTCAAAGATCTGTAAATACACATTTATAGATCTTTGGTACAGTGCGAATGAGTTTGTAGATTTTTAACTCCAAGAAGTGATCTAAAAAATTTAGTGTGTATTGATTCGAGATAATACTATATTTAAACATTTCTGCTGTAAGTTCATCTATACCCATAGGCGGCTCCAAGGGGGTGGCGGACGCGGCGTACGCCCCCCACCTTCCTAAAATCGCCAAAGTTAAGTAAATTCATTTGATGTTTCACACTGAACTACTAGATCTAAATCGCCTATTTAAACTCATTTTTCTTCTTTTTCGTACACAAAATTTCCCAAATAAGAAGATACTTTGATGAAAGTACATAAGGCGTGACATGCTAGATAATTGGTTGTCAAAGCCTTCAAAATCACTAAAATCGTGGAGCTTACAAAGCCCCCCCCCCTGGACCCTGAGCAAATCTTTCAATATCCCGCTTCCCCACCCCCCCCCCCCCCCAAACCACAAATCCTGGATCCGCCCTTGTCTACCATGTCTCTTATTGTTGTTATGCGTGTTTACTGCAAAACGAATTTCTGACTCAGATATTTCTACGTCCAACAACTTATCAAACATGTCGGTGGTATTTATATTCTGGTATTGTTTTCGGATGGTAACAGCTCACCGAGGATTTCCCGTAAGTGCTTATAAAGACGGTCGGTTGTAAGCGAATAAGCCCAATCAACTCTTTTTTTTTGTTGTACAATTTCTAATTGATTTCCAGAAGGAAATCTTTCAAATTAATCGAGAGGTTCGGGACAGGAACCAGACACGAAACTGCCAGGTGGCACTTCAAAAGCTGTGACGCTGGGAATGTAACCCGCCTTTCAGTTTCGCTGAATGGGTCAAGTTCCCCACGGGTACTACTTCCCCTTACCCCAAATTTGTTTTCGTACCCAAAATTTTTCATTCCAATTTTTTTTTTCGTAACCAATTTTTTTTCGTACCCAAATTTTTATTGAACTCTATTTTTTTTCGTACCCACATTTTTTTTCGTACCCAATTTTGTTTGGCATAATTTGTTCTTACCCATAATGTTCGTACCCAAATTTGTTTCCGTACCCAAAATTTTCGTTCCCACAAAGACAATTGTGGTGATGTGGATAAACTTAAATTGATGCTTTTATATCCATCCTCTTCAAAAGCATCGTCACACCAGTACTGTCAGTACTTTGATTCTTAAATGTAGCGCGAGGTTTTCTTGTCTTTTTGTTTTATTTTATTTTGACCTCTCAAGTACTAAAGTTTGTATATTTTCTATCGTTTTATCCCTGCAGTAAATATTGCGTAGCCTTTTAAAATTATTTCTTTAACCATAACATTCCTTATTGAACCATTTTTTCTCTGTTGTGTTCGTTGGGCGAGAATTCGCACAGTTTATCGGCTGAGCGAAAATGTGTTTACTCATAGTTATGAGTAAATTTATTATTCTCTATTCTCAAAATACTATTAAATACTCATCAACATTATCAACCATATCATCATCATCCTTTCAACATCATTATCATACAAATAATAACCAAAAGACAAATGGGAGTGAGTGCTTGTATTTGACAGGACTTTCGACATATAAATGCAAAAAACAATTCTTCTGACGCCCGTATGTGTTCCATGTGCAACGGAAATCGACATTAAAGCCACCGCTCAGTTGATGAGTCTCGAGACGACTGTAAACGGTGTAACATCTTTGTTCAGATGTCTAAAGAACTGAAACGATACTATGTAAATGATGTAGGGCATGTTATCATAAATACTTAACATGCACATGTGTGGCATGTAAACAAGTGCAAATTTATTCATAACAATTCGACGGCAAGTATATACCTAAAATCAAGAATTACTGGTTGAATAAACTGATCCCCGCCGATGCCCAAAGTGCACACAAAACGCCCCCAATGCCCATCAATCACGTTAAGTTGCTTAAATATTATACATTTACAAATGTGATACATTAATTTGCTTAAAGAAGCTGCTATTATCTGCAAGATTCATCCACCACCACCAATCAAGAGAAGTGTACATGACTTCACTTACACCCAATACAATAATCGGTAGTAATAAACGATTCAGGTAAAACCGCGAGCGGGATACGCAACCCTACTGCTCATTCTTCTTGTATTTCTTTTTCTTTTAATGGCAGGGGGACGTATGAGGACCCATGTCTCAAGACCGGTGTCTAGGTGCCTTCATCACTTCCCGAAACCTCTTATTTTAGAGAAATCTACAAATAAGCAGCTATTATTATACTGTAAATATTAAGTGATCTTTAGCAAAACATGTAAATAAAACGTTATCAATTTCATTGCGCACATTAACATAACAAACAAACATCAAAAGCATCCCGTACACACCCCGGACATCAACAAGAAACAAACAAATCACTCACGCCATGAAACAAACAAATCACTCACGCCATGAAATCCATAAAACACTTAACAAGAATGTTGATATATCATAAGTAATATATATATATATATATATATATATATATATATATATATATATATATATATATATATATATATATATATATATATATATATATATATATATATATATATATGCATATGGCGATTTTATTATTATTTTTTTATTCAACAGCTACATTAAACCGACTTCAATATAAAACCAGTCACACCAAAACGAAAGAATTAAGTAATCGTAAAAAGTAGGATACCTTTTAAAATTAAATGTTCATTACATGAGAAAACAAAAAATGATAACACTGACATTTAAACATACCAAGATTTCAATAAATATGCAGGAAGTACTATCTCCAGGAAGTTAGAGTCTCAAAAATGTAACATATAACTTTAAAATACACATTAAAATCACAATATGAAGTAAAAGATGAAACAAAATAATCAATAAAACTTAGCTGCTTCAGACTTAAATGTAAATACACCCATCGATTTTCTCGGTAAATAAATCGGTTTTTGTTTATATTCCATCTCACATGGACTAAAATCCGAACTGAAAATAAACTTAATATCGACTTTATTATTGCAAAATAAACGTAAAAATAATGTAACCAATTATAACGACATACATATGTCCATTTAGGGCGGGCGGGCGGATTTATCACCTCTTCGTTCCTTTTCCATTACTTTTGCCTGTCAAACACACCCTCGAATGGCGACTCAATAGATTTGCAAATCATATATACCCAAACACGAAAAACTCGTGCGCTTTCGCGCTCAATCTTAAACACAAAACCCGTGCAATTTTCGCGCTAAACCATTACCATAATCTCTCTTCTAAATAAAATGTATAAAACCATTCTCTACCGTATTTATCAAACCTAGAATCATTTCATTTTACCGCAGCTATATTCCCGAACGACGTCCTCGATAGGCCGTATGTTTAGTGAAGCGGTAAGATTATTTAATAGTTCAGTTTCGCGGAGCAGTCTATTTTGTAAAATGGGGATTTTATCTTTAGTTTTGTTTTCTTTGTCTTTAGATTCATGCCTTACATTTGTACCATGCTTTTCATGCGTTTTTATGTTAACACAAAAATCCTGAATTAAGTTAAATGAATCGTATTTTAGTAAAAGATAGTCAACGACGCTTACTCCCCTACTAGAGCAAAAAGTGTATTCACACACTTTATCTTTGAACAGTCCCCAATCTTCCGTTTGCTATTAACATACCAGTTGCTTGACATTGTTGTAAAACACTTCTACCAGCGACATCAATGACTGTATCTTTACTGCTTCGTTGTAAATTATAAAAATAAAAATTTCCCGGACTCGCAAACAGTGTCAAAGAGGACGCAGCGTATTGTGTGTATTGTGTGACATTTCCTGGCAACAAAACCCGTGGAGAACTTGTGTCGGAACCATTCCGAAATTGGAAAAATGCTTAGATATACTAAATGGACATTTCAATCCTGACGGAAAGAAACACACAAAGGACGGTGGAGCAGGCTATCAGGCCCATAGTGAGTTTAGGACATTATCAGAGCAGTTTCTTGGTGTTCAAAAGAACAATGCGCCAGTGATTGCATTACGGGCCCGGGAAAAGAACGCGACAGATCTTGAATCCATTGCTAAAACTGTGCTGTTGTGTGCTCGACAATACTTGGCACTTCGTGGAGACAAGTATTCTTCAAAATACTTTGAGGACAAAGGCATAAACTTTGGCAGTTTTCAGGCTTTGTTAGAATTCCGTGTAGAGTCTGGCGACACTATTCTCAAGGAACACTTTGAGAGCTGTGGAAAAAATGCGACATATAGAAGCCCAAGGATTCAAAATGAACTAATAAACATAATGGGGAACACAGAAGAGAGGGAATTTGTAAGTGAGATCAAAAGTGGTGGTAAATTCTTTTTTATGTGTCAGCTGACGAGGTCCGTGACTTGTCTAACAAGGAACAATTAGCGATATGTGTAAGGTTCACAGATGGGCAAGCTTCAATCAGAGAGAAATGTCTACGTTTCGTTGATGTCAGCCCAGACCTTAGTGGTGAGACCCTATCCAACGCTATCCTAGATGTACTCACTGATGTTGGCTAAGATTCTTCTCTGATGCGGAGTCAGTGCTACGAGGGTGCTGGAAAGATACTTATTTTATTTATTAGAAAATTACCAAGAAGTGACTTTTTGTTTAAATTTCTTCAAAATGCAACTTTATATGTAGATGCCTTTTCATGAGCTTTAAATTCAGCCTTTCAGGTTGCGGAGCAAAATAGAAATTTCGTAGGAACTTAACTGTGAATTCTATTTACAAACTTTAAATTGATTTTCAAAAGTAATTTATTAACATACTTGTTAAGAAAATTATAACAAAAATGAATTGACAAGAGTTTTAGTAAGTAAATCTCTACGGTATTTTGTTATAAAATTAAGCACCCTTTGATTACAATGGGTACTCAAAGGTCAATATTGTATTTCAGGAAACATGACGGGAAAAACGAAAGGTGTCGTTCCTAGGATCCAGGCTCAGTATCCAAGAGCTCTACCATTCAGGTGCACCGCCCACCAACTAAACCGCTGTGTAGTCCATGCGTCTGATAGCACACTTGTTAGGAACATGATAGGTACAGTTGACAGGGTGAGTTAAAGATTTTCATAAGGCTAATACATAATCAAGATTTGAAAGGCGTTATATGCAAATGAAGATATCCTGATGAACAGATTGAGAATTGTTGTTTTCATCATAATTTCTCTCTAAATTAATTTGAACATAATATATATATATATATATATATATATAAATGAACAATTTCTCCGTATCCCACAATGATTTCTACACTACCAAATAGAAATAGTACTTTTGATTGTGTCATTGCCAGGGATCATGTGTTCCTTTATTTTCAGATCGCGGTGTTCTTCAACTACTCCCCAAAGCGACAAACTTGTCTGGAGGAATGCCGCTCTGCCCTAGAGGACACCGAAGATAAACGGTAGAAAGTCAAGACTCTGTGTCGAACTCGATGGGTAGAACGGCATAATGCTCTTTATAGTTTCATAGACTTCCTTCCGGCTATGGTCGACGCTATGTCTTAGTTAATGGAGGCAGAAACCAGGTCAACCACCACTGCAGAAATCTCTGGGTTTCTGATCGCGTCACAGAATTCAAATTCATTGTCGTCCTTGTGATTGTGACTCGGTGTCTGCGTTACATCAAGAACCTTACAATAACTTAGAAATAAAGGTATGTAAAAAAAATACAAATAGAAAATGTATTTTATTCAGTGTTAATTATATTTCGTATGTTTCAAGTTCCGTTTATTTTGTTTAAGTGCATTATTATACACAAGCCTGAGTTTTTATATAGTTCTGTGCGTTTCTGTGCGTTTCAGGCAAAAGATGCAATCTACACATGCCCGTAGAACTCTGGCCGTTCTTCAGGGCCTCTTGAATACCCCAGGAGAACACTTCTTGGCAGCCCCCGATAGAGTGGCCCGTCTCCATGCCGATGGTTTTGGCATCACTGTGTAACTTTGTACTGTTCAGAAACTAGCTGACAACTTCAACCTACCCGTTGACGCAACACTGGACAACTGGAGGCAGGTTCGAGGCAGCCTACAGGGCAAGAGAAGAAGGTTGAAGAGGCAATGGAGTGGGTGACCATCCATTTGCGTAACAGCCACAACCAGCTCTACAAGCTTGAAGCTGTTGGCCTTCTCCTCCCTACATCTACAGCTGGTAGGTACTTGACTAGGCTGTCAAGAGCACAATAACAAACAAATGATGTTTTTGTTTTGCTTAAATATCCCTTTGTATTCAAATCAAAGCGATTTAATAGATATAATTTCAGAGCAATTCACAATAATTGTGTGTATTTCAGACTGCAAGAGGGGCTTCAACACGACGAAAAGGATTAAGACAGAGAATCGTGCTCGCATGAAATCTGCTGTCCTCAATGCACTGATGATGGTCAGCATTGAAGGGCCAGACATTGAGGCAGTAGACTTCGGGGAAATGGTGGATGCCTGGCTCTAGGAGAAGCCTCGCAGAACAGTGTTTTGAACTTGTAATATGTAACTGTACTGTTGTTGTTTTTCAATCATGTTTTGCTTGCTAATGCCTACTGTTATTTTTCTTTTTATTTAATATTATAATACATGAATGAAATAAATTGATAAAAAATAAATAAATATTAAAAGAAAATGTTGTGTTTTAGTAGCTCCCAAGTAGTGCAGATTTTGATTTAGAACAGTTAGAAAATGGGGAAGAAAAGAAACCAGAAAGGGGCAAGATCCCTTCCGCACCAACCCCCCTTCCGCGCTGTCTTGCCGCTGTGCCTGACCAAATTCCTGGGGAAATGTCTATATATATATATTGAAAAAGAGGCATAACTTTTTACCACAGGGCAATAAAAATCACACCCAAAAACTTCTTATACTAGCTACAACTGTAACATTACTTTTAAAATTAAATTTTTTAAATTGAAAGGACTGGAAGATCTTTCGCGAACAAATTGAGTAAACACACATATCCATGGTGATTCTTAAATTAACCTCAATACTTTTAACTGGGGCTGCAGATGGATAGAAGATGAGGGACAATAGGTCAGGTGAACTTATTTTAATGGACTGAGCATATATTTGGTGGACCATAGTCCATCTAAGACTGTCAGGCCACTAAAGCACCTCTTTATATATAGCTAAATAAACTATTTATGTTAAAATTATTGTATCTTTAAATATCTAACGTCTTTTGATTTAATGAAAAACATTTGGAACCTAAACTGATTTTTTGTGCAAAATGTTTTTGAGCCTCGATCTGTGAAAAGTGGGCTTAATGCATGAGATTTATTTAAATATATTGGGCTCCTGGGCCCATATCCTATCCAGGGTACGTTACTTCCACCTGTGGTTGGGAATACGGATTGGTAAATATATAATTGTGTTTCATGCACGTGTCGGAAAAAAACAACAACAACAATTCTTTGATTGTTATTTTACAGTACAATTAAGCTTGTTAAATATGACTAGGTTACACAAACACTGGTTAATAATAATAATTTAGAACGGATACTTGCTACAGTTCTGATTAGGAAATAATGTAAATAAGTAATGTAATTACATGAATTTAAATTTAAAACACTGTTTCTATTAATAATAAAATGGTTTTAGTGTGAACATTTACCGGTATATTAATTGATTGATAAATACAACTTCCGTTAATATCACATGATAAAACAATAGCATGGTGTAGATCCAAGTGGGCAGAGTGGGAAATTGATGGGACATGGAGCTGCACCCCTTGGTTAGCTAAGCTGTAGCACTGGTCTGGTAGTTATACATTTTATTATTGTTTGTTGATATAATTGGGCTTGGGCTAATCTTTTATCTGAAACCATACTGTGTCTGCAAAAATCAACTTGTGATATATCCACAGATAAGGCACATTTCAACAGCCAAATAGCCATAAACTCCATGACACTAATGGCAGCTCTGTATGGACTAATACCAAACATTTGTATTTGGTGTCAATTTGACTGGTAGCCATGGAAATTCTTGAAACATAAGAAACTAAGAAATCAATCATAATATCAATGTATATATTGTTTTCTAAGGCTATTAAAAACTGGACATTCGAGTCAGAATTGGAACTCATCTTCGAGAACGTTACAGTGTTTACATAAAAGCCGCTTGAGAAGTTGAAATATTGGTCTTTATTTAACTTGTATTTATGATATTACGCACAAAGAAAGTTTAATTTTCGGCTAATTATAGGTGTTAACCTTTGATCGGCGTATACTATGTTTCGCATCTAATTTTATGAACCAATGGCCGTGGTGTCAAAATTATGTAGGAGCGACTGTCCGGGTTGTCAAAATTATGTTGGAGCGACTGTCCGGTTAGTAAAAATAATGAAGGAGCGATTGTCCGGGTTGTAAAAATCATGTAGGAGCAACTGTCCGGGTTGTCACAACAACGTAGAGCGAACGTCCGCCTTGTCAAAATTAGCGGAAGAGCGATTGTCCGTGGGAGCGATTGTCCGGATACCCATTTCAGAGAATTGCTAAGCTGTTCATTGTTTATGAAATCAATAAATTGTACTAATAATTACAAGCCATGCGCAAAACCTTTCTCAATTTATCTGAATATTTCAATATAATAGATTGAATGGTGTTAGTAAATAATATTAATATTTTTACTAATATTATTCCAATTCCATTTTAAAGGCCCGGTCAGACCGACTAACGAATATGTAACGGAGAGAAAACGGACAAAAAAAGCAGATTTTGGTTATCCGGTTATAAAATTTACCTGCTCTGCCGCTCAAGACTTCCACAATAGGTGTGTGAAGCGTAGGAAACACACATTGACCGCACAAGTACCGGTGATGTAACCGAAAAAAACGTACGTTTAACGGATATGTACCGGATAATTAACGGTCGGCTTACGGATATTAACGTGCGAGAAACGGACTTCTACCGGATAAAACGGCAGTGTAGCGCATTATTTCCGGACAAAACGTTCTCCCAACGTGAGAGAAACGGAAAAGTACCGAACATCAACGTACAAAAACCGGTCATTTTATTTCATGCTTAATTTATATGTTAAAGTATTATAATTGTATTTGCTTTGTTTTTAATGCATATTCTTGTTTGTTTCTTTATCATGAATGTTTATGTACACTTACGCCAACAATAAAATAAACAAGAAAATTCGTTGAATTGATATCCCCCAGGAAACTTGTGAGTGTATAAATAATCACAAGGCAATCAATGCAGTCAAGCTTACATAAATAAGTTTATACCGTTTTTTTGTTCACCTTACCATTTCAAAGAGAAGATTTCATTGTACAGATGTCTTTCAGAATGTGTTATGCTGCATTCGTATGTGGCTTGTTGCCACCCTTGATAAATAATACGTTTGATAACATTTGTTCTATTGTTTTGTTAAATAGGGCTTACAAATTGTGATGCATTTTGTAACTGCTAAAATATTTACTCAGCTTTATATGTCTGTGCCCAACAGTCTTGATAGATGAGGGATATTTTTAATTTTCTAAAGTTGTCAGGTAGTGCTTGTATGGAAACTGTTTCTACCAAATCAACCTTTTGCGTTTAAAAAGACGAATTGTTTGGAAAGACTGGAAGTGATTTCATTTAAATGTTTCACTATTTTGATAATTCACAATATCAGCACTCCATGATTTAAATATTTTAAAGTTTAATCAATATTTCTAGATTTCAGAATCTCTTTATCTCTACAAGTTTTTGTTCCGTCCCGGATTCGTCTGTCTTTTTGTCTGTTGGTCTGAAGCCAACCTTTAATATCGGTTATGAACTTAGGAACTTTATCTTTTATGTACATGTTATTTGTGTTTAGAACCTTTAAATGAAGTCATGGTTAACTCTACCGAATGCAAATCAGAATCATTCCCATTTGTTTAAAAATAAAAACATGTAAACCGGCTATAATTTATTAATTATTTAACCATTTCATGTAACAATACCTAATCTTAAATTTGAAGTTATTGTCCTATGTTTAATGTAAAAAAGCGGCGAGTGACAAAGGATTTTACAAACAAATCTTGTTTGCTTTTTAAGAGACACACAAATCTGTTCAAATAAATGAATACTAGTGACAGACACAGGTGGGTAGCGTGTGGCTATGATATTAATTAGTGAAAACATCATTTTGAATGATAAATAATCATATTATAACGAAAAATTAACTTTTCTGAAAAAAAAATATTTCACTATCAAATATATATATAACAAGGTATGCAACTCAAAATCACCCCAAAACGGGGTGCATCGCTTTGAACAGCCATATCTTCATCAATTGTGCAGCGATGTTCACGATCTCGGTCTTATTCAACGCAGAAATGAATTTCCTTTCTGGAAATGTATATGTCTTGCAATATTTTTACAAATGCTGGGTCCACTTTTAAGAAATAACACGATACACAACTCGCATGACCCAGTTGACAGTGATCATGCTGTCTTTAAGACTGAAATCTTCACGGAGTAAAGGGCAACTTCCCTACAAAGTTCATGTAGTTCGATACCATAATTCAATAAAACGTATGAAAAAACATTATTACCGTTCTTGTCCTTACGTTCTGCATCAAGACTAACTGTCCAGCGCCGTTTGAACCTTTGTTTACATACATTTCAACTAACTGACATTTTTAACATACGAGTGATTTCATTGGTCCAATGCTGAGGTGTGTCTTTACAACTGGAGATTTCATTCATAAAGAATGCATGATCACTGTCAACTGGGTCATGCGTGTTGTGTATCGAGTTATTTCTTAAAAGTTGACCCAGCATTTGTAAAAAAAATTGCAAGACATATACATTTCCAGAAAGGAAATTCATTTCTGCGTTGAATAAGACCGAGATCGTGAACATCGCTGCACAATTGATGAAGATATGGCTGTTCAGAGCGATACACCCCGTTTTGGGGTGATTTTGAGTTGCATACCTTGTTATATATATATTTGATAGTGAAATATTTTTTTTCAGAAAAGTTAATTTTTCGTTATAATATGATTATTTATCATTCAAAATGATGTTTTCACTAATTAATATCATAGCCACACGCTACCCACCTGTGGTGACAGATATCTCATTCATAATTGAACATTTTCCTTTTGGAAAAAGACATCTCCTTGAAATAAATGTGTACACTATTAAACATTTAATACATTTCAAATATGACACCAAACATAAGATGGGTATGTGTATGTTTGTTTATCTGCACCAACAGATACAATACAAGTAAATCACTTACTTCCATGTATTCATTTTACATATTACTATCTGCTTGATAGTCTGAGATAGGCCGATTAGTTACGATTGTTCATCAAGAAGAACCCCGTTCCGATCGTGATTGTTATTGCCAGGTCTATTTCGTTTCCGTAGAGGTAGCTTATGTCGTCCGTTTGTACGCTCAAATTTGATTGGCTGACGGGTTCAAGGGCTTATTCTAAAAAATAAATGCTGGTCGAGCAGGATTTTTCTACTGAAGCAGAAGTTAAAGTTTCAACCCTTTTGGTGCGCCATAGATTATCTCCGGAATCCTCCGTAGTTCTAGTTAGGTTTATGTCACATTCAAGCCAAGGGAATTGTCAACATAGTTGCACGTATTATATTTAACAGTTATTACATATAATATTAGTAAAATATTTAATTTAAATTAAGAGTTATTAAAAAAAATGAATATTTGCGAATAAGTGAAGAAATTAGAATAAATAAAAGGACATGTAATTACTATTTCATTGAATAGTTCAGCGCCTAATTCTTGCGACTCTATTTAATTATGGTGTTACCTTTAGCACCAAGAGATCAGTGTGCGCGGGATATGCGATTTGAACTTCATAGACTTGTTTCATTCTCAACTTTTCCACAGCACGCAAATGTTAGTGGACTAAGATTAGCCCAAGAGGGATTCTTTTACACCGGATTGGGAGTAACAGTGAGGTGCTTTTGTTGCTATAGAAACCACTCATACTGGCGAACAGACGGCATCCTTTTCCGGACCGGAAACTTCATGCACAATACGGACTGTGCTTTTATGTTGGGAACTGACATACGTAACGTCCCTATGCACGAAAACAGGAGATCGTAACAAATGGGATGTTTATATATCATTTAGGAATTGGTCTCGTTGGCATACATCTTGTAAGTACTATCGTTTACAATATCTCACGATCTTATTACAATTGTCTAAATGAATATTATATAATAATTTTAGTAACTATCTACACTCAACAAAACCCTCTATAGACATGAGCATGTATTTGGTATCAGTAATATTTAATTCAAAAACAAACGGTAAAGCTGGGCCGGACGACTATGATCGGCCCGCTGTCAATATAACGGCCTGATATATTGGAAGTTATTCCGATCTTGAAGTTAAGAATCCTTAGGTTTAATTATAGAAGCTCTGTTTTTAATCCCGATATTTATTTATTGAACGATCCATCTTTCTTGTGTCTTGTATGTTAATTATGCAGGAGTGCTGGGGCCATTTCCTCACATAATGCAGCCTCAGACGCGGAAAGAGCTTATAAGTTAGAAATACACCCCCCCACGGGCATTGTCCCCCTGGTACACACAAGGACATTAACCCCCATACATGCCCCCCCCCCCCCTGTCACACACAAGAACAGTATACCCCCACCCACCCAATCTCGTCCCGGAACAAACGGGTAAAAAGTTCCAGCTCTATCTGTTTAGTCTTCGATAATAAGGCTTCGATTAAAAAGTGCGAAATTTGATGAGTTTGTGAGAAGCCGCGAATTAAGATTTCCTAGTAAAAGACATAATAATGGTGTGAGACTCTGTACGGAATTATACATAATACGATGAGTTCTTTGGCCGGCAACTTCTCATCACAATACCCTGATGGAAGTTTAAGAACTAATCAAATTAAAATGAGGTGTGCTCCAAAAGACAAGATTGTAAGCCAATATCTTGCAATATTCTTAATTGTCGTTTTTGTTAGGTGACCCAAGCCCCGCTTTGCAGTAAAATAGAAGTAAAAGGCAATGGCTACATATATTTTAAGTTAATAGTACATCAAGTGGTTGGAAACAATATTCGCGAGGATTAAGTCTGTGAGAATTATGTCCGGTGGTGGGATAATCTAAACATCTGAAGCCATGGTTTAAACATATTTAACAACTTTAGACAATTAAAAATATCCCTCATCTATCAAGACTGCAGGGCAAAGACATAAAGCTGAGTAAATGTTTTAGCAGTTACAAAATGCATCACAATTTGTAAGCCCTATTTGACAAAAGAATAAAACAAATGTTATCAAAAGTATTATATATCAAGGGTGACAACAAGCCACATAAGAAATACAGCATAACACATTCTGAAAGACATTTGTACAATGATATCTTCTCTTTAAAATGGTAAGGTGAACAAAAAACCATTTACATGAAATATAGTGATATGAATTGACAATGCTAATCCAATATGTAAAAATGCATTTTTTTTCTAAAATAAGCAATTTGCTTGAAATGCACTTTTATTTTAAGTCATTTTGAGCAATGCTCAGGTGATGAATATAATATCACTAACAAATTTTATGTCCAGTTGCACTATAAGGTTTTGTAAAAGTCTTACATGAACGAATAACGAATAACATCAAATAAACACTATAGTTTAACAACAAAAACTAAATGGTGCACACAGAGACCATGTCAACAAACACCCTCCACCGCTTAATTAAGACCATAACTTTCATATCAATTGGAAGTAATAGAATGTAAACAAATAGATCAACGTTATTGTATAGATGCGATTAATCTTAAGTCGATCCGCCATTTTAAGACTATTGTACCGAGGAGATCCGAATGAATCGAACAAACGTAATGACAACCCAACATAATGTAAACTGAACCCAACATAATGTCAACTTAACCGAAAATAATGCAAACTTAACCGAACATAATGCCAATTTAACCCAACATAATGTCAACTTAACAGAACATAATGCCAACTTAACCTAACATAATGCCACCTTAACTAAACATAATGTCAAATTAACCGAACATAATGTCACCTTAACCTAACATAATCTCAGATGAACCCAACATAATGCCAACTTAACCTAACATACTGTTGCCTTAACCCAACACAATGCCAAATGAACCAAACACAATGTCAACTTTACTTAACATAATGCCAACTTAACCGAACTTAATGTCAAATGAACCCAACATAATGTAAATGAACCCAACATAATGCCAACTTAACACAATATAATGTCAACTTAACCCAACATAATGTCAAATGAACCCAACACAATGTCAACTTAACCCAACATAATGACAACTTTACCCAACATAATCTTAAATGAACCCAACATAATGTCAACTTAACCCAACATAATGTCGCCTTAACCCAACATAATGTCAAATAAACCCAACATATCAGTATCTTTCAACAAAAGGCAGTTTTGGCCTTCCATGCTCATCTATGACTGCTCTTCAAACCTGACGCGTAAAAGATAACAGTATGATAAGCTAGCGTGGATTATAAATGTATGACACAGTAGATAATCCAAATTTTTTAGCGAATGGATGATGATGATACTACTTGATAAACGGTGCATATAACTGTGTGCATTTCAAGAAATGCCCACAAGACAGTACTAATGGTATTATACAATTCAGGAGGTTAGTGTTGTAGTGCGCGCACTCATCTATTTGACTTTTATCCTATACCAATAACACAATGCAATTCATATAAATTGATGATAGAAGTACACATTAAAATATATAAATATATTAAAATGACTAACAGAAGTCTTTTAAAATTAATTTTAGCACTATAGTAAATTAAGCGGTTCTTACTTCTGGTACGAGAAGAGAAATAGTGTTGTGGGGTGCCCACCAGCCGAATCGCATATCGCGGTACTTTGAACAAGCCTCCGCTCGGGACCCAGCATAGTCCTGATCCACCATTTGCGCTGCCTCAGTCTCCTTACTCTCTTGTAAGCAAGACGATGCATGACCAGTTTAGCATCCAAAAGGCCAATCTGGGTATGCAGGAGTGTGGCTTCACACTCTAATTGAACGAGAGGACGGCACTCCATCGCACATGTCCTTCTCTCAAGGCGTACCAAAATGAAATGATACTTCGACCCACAGGTTGATTACGGTTAAATGTATGTCAACCTATTTGTTCCGCCATACTTCTCGCATTTTTGTATACGTTAGCTGTCCGTTATTATCTGTTGAACATGCGTTACGACCAGGACAACCGAACATTAACGGACATAAACCGGATATGTACAGGAGGTGTAACGCACTAGTTCCGAACAAACCGTAAATTAACGTATGAAGACCGCACATCAAACGGAGATCATGCTCAAAACTTCCCAACGGACGGAACGGATGTCACCGGACATCGCCGAACAAGGAGCGGATTCACCGGATATGAAACGGGCAAGTTTACGTAATTATTTTTTTATTTTTACCAACACTTTGATTCTCTCCTACTTTATTAAGTTATGGAAATATATATTGAAACAAGCAAATGTTATTTTTGATACTTTCACTATTTTTGGTTAGTTAGCTGTGGCCTTATTTACTTGTCAAATCAGGGACTGATACACCTATTGTATAGGTCCCTGATCAATAAAAAATTTGAGGAGAAATACAGAAAACAAAAACCATAATGAAACCGAAAGCCGAAGTTTTTAATTGACGATTCGATCTATCTTACGAATGTTCCGGAGATAGTCGGTATATTACGATTGGTAGATTAGACACGAGATCTATCTCGCCGATGTGTTATTCGGGATTTTCGTAATTAAGAAGTTGTCTCCCATTCGGGTAGGTTTCACGAGTATCCCGAGTAAAAAGCGGTCCGTCAAAAATGCGTATATGACTCATATCCGCGGATATGACCGAAAAGTGCGGATATGGACAAATATAAGCAATATCGACACTTTTTCTGCAATGTTCATGTCAATGTTCAATGAATAATGCACAATATTTATTAAATATGCAAGGTAAAATATCTTATATTTGTTTGTTACTATATATTATAGTTTATTGGTACGTAAAAATATGCACGTTATTGTATTTATTCAAATGAACAAAGGATATCGTAGTGCTACATTTAAATGTTTCAAGAATGATTATAACCATTATATTAGCGCTGTTATGAAAAGCAATGCATGTCCCGCAAATCTTTTAGGTTTTTCGTTAATATTTCAACAGTTCATATCCAATATCCCGAAAAGTTAAAATACGAAGCCTATTATATCACAGCTGCTACATTCACTTATAGAACATAATATTAACGAAAAATATAATATTTTAGCGGGACATGCATTGCTTTTCAATAACAGTGCAACTATAATGGTTATATGAACATGATGTGGACAATTTGGATTATGACTACAAAACATGCTACCTGTCTGGTACTTACGAATGGAGATGTAGGGCAGAGGTGACAGGGATATTGTCTGGAAGTGGCTGTCTTAATATACACTGCTTTATTTTATGTTTTGTTACTACTTTGCGCTGAGGTAAATTTTCAGTAGGAATTTTGTTTCGGTCAACAGAGTTTGGACCGATTCCGTCTCGAAAGTGATCGGAACAGACTTGAGTATACGCCGTTGGAAATCAATTTTTCCGGCTAATTGCTGTCATCCAAGCTTTTCTTGTAATGAGTCTTTAGGTAATTTATGTAATGTTACTTTTGTTGAAAATGTACCTATTATACCGCTACAATTAAGGCATTTGACGATGGAACAGTAGTATTTCCCAATTGTTTTCCTTAACACCGGAAGTAGGTATACTTAGCCACACAAACGACAACTCTGTCAAAACGGAATTACGAAAATCGTGACAAATTGTTTAAGAGTTTAACAAAAAAATTTCGGTGTGATAATGACGTCATTTTGTCAAAAAAATGTCGTCATTTCACAGTAAAAAGTGAAAAATATCGATATTTTTCACTGTTAATGTTCACTGTTTGAAACATTGAAATTATCAGTTTTCATTCACTTATATTTCTCAATAAACCACCGGAAAGCATAAAATAAATAGTAACAATCAAATATAAGATAATTTTACCTTGCATAAAGTTATTATAGCACTACAAATATAAATCCTTTTTTGGATAAACCACATTCGTCGATTTTATCATATTCGCGCATTTGAAATCATCATTTATTTCAAATGAAAAATGCCACTTGAAACAGTGACATTTCAGACAATATTTACTGCATTCATAACATTCAGTATATTTAAATAAACATTTTGAATTCAAATAAAAATATAACCAGGGAAAAGTAACATCATTAATTACTTGTGGTCTGTCGATAATCGGCCCAAAAATATTGTAATATTTTCTAAAGCATATTGTATATCTAAATACTAAAGTTTTGAGACGACATCAAGAATAATAATACATTCAGTATATTATATAAACATTATGTAAACTTAAACAACAAAACATATGTGGTGTCGGCATGGTTATATTGTTTGTGGTGTGTAGCCCTAAAACAATCTTCTGGCACTTCGTCATGTTCGCGGATATGAATTAAGAGTTGGAAAAATGACAATGTCTATTAAATTGTTATGTTTTGAGACAATACTAACATATTTAACCCATATTGTGTTTTTTTATTAAACATTGCAGACAAAGTGTCGATATTGCCTGTATTCGTCCATATCCGCGCTTTTCGGTCAATCCGCGGATATGAGTCATATTCGCATGTTAGACGGACCGCGTTTTACACGGGATACTCGTGATACCTTCCCGAATGGGTGACAACTTCTTAATTACGAAAAGACCTAATAATCAAGTGTAATTTCGCCGACGTATGATGTAGATGTAGAAATCACTTGCAAATTGATGTCGGTATTAACAGGTATTGTGTTTGTTACGATGTATTAGGTTGATTGAACTCGATTTTATAGACATGCGTGAGATATTTTTGACATTAAAAAAATCGGTTAACAAGAAGAACTCTGAGCTGTACGTATGTACTTATAAAAGCTCAGAGCACTACACTTTTCTGCACGTTCTTTGCACCCGAAGGCAACACCCTGAACCATGTCGAATAACGATTGCCATGCAAACAAAAACCCAGAAAATACACACGTTTTTAATAAAACTTGTATACAGTGTGGCCATACCACGTGGTCCGTGACGTCATTTTGGCTAGCACGCTAAGTAGAAATTTGTCAACATCGGCCCCGCTTAAAAACTTGAAATCCACGTAAGTATCTTATTCTTTACTCTATTAAATAAATAAATTAAATAAAGCGCAGGCTATGGGTAAAGTTGAGCACTATTCCCGGTTATATAAATATTTGACACCTGTATCAAAATTATTCGTGAACCCGTGTCTTTCAAATAGCCTACTAACAGGCAGCATTTTAAATACGTCATAAGTATTTTATCATTTAAAGCTTAAATGGGCCTTTTCACGTTTTGGTAAATTGACAAAATTAAAAAAAAAGTTGTTCCAGATTCGCAAATGTTCGATTTAGTTATGATATTTGTGAGGAAACAGTAATACTGAACATTTGCTATGCTCTAATATAGCCATCATATGCATCTATATATATATTGACGATTTAAAAACCTGAAAATTATAAAGCGTTTCAACGCGAAACAATTGAATTATTGTTGTTGTCGCTATATTTTGTGAAACTACGATGATTGCTCAAATAAAGTATAAAATACATCTGTAAATGTATGCGGAAGAATGGTCGAGGGGTCTAAATCGGAGACTATTTACGCCAGGTCTTTAGGGGTCTGTGGTTCGAGTCCTGTTGAGGGTTATTTTTTATTTTTTTTATTCTTGATTTTTATCCCCCCCCCCCTTCGAAGAAGAGGGGGTATATTGCTTTGCTCATGTCAGTCTGTCGGTCGGTCTGTCGGTCCGTCCACCAGGTGGTTGTCAGATGATAACTCAAGAACGCTTAGGCCTAGGATCATGAAACTTCATAGGAACATTGACCATGACTCGCAGATGACCCCTATTGATTTTGAGGTCACTTGGTCAAAGGTCAAGGTCACAGGTGAAGGTCACAGTTACTGGAAATAGGCATTTTAAGGATTTAGCATGGTTCAAACAAGGGAAACAACTACCGTTTATGCATGTTCTTTTTGTTACAGCATTTGCCTCCCTTGTAATTTATTTAAATTTTACCAAACGTAAGGCTAACTTCATTATTGTAATGCATTGTATCAATAAACATCAGGCAAAAAATGAAATTAAGGTTCCACCACCACCACCACCACCACCACCACCGTTGTTCACAGTGACAAAAAATGTATTCAGACAATGGCTGCTACTACAACTTATAGCCCATATGGGGGGCATGCATGTTTTACAAACAGCCCTTGTTTTCTGGAGCTTTTCAAAGCAAATGTTTACATTTATCAATCGAAAGCATTTAAGGCAAACTTCAAAACATGTCAAAATCTGTGAAAAGGCCCCTTTAAAGTTTTCTGTTCAACATAGTCATTCAAGTTTAGTCATGATATTATGCAGCATTTTTAATAAGCCATAACTCTTTTAAAAATGCATTAGTTGATATTATGTTACTTTTCAAAATCAGTCATTCAATTCTTTTAATTGTAACATGTACACGTTTCAATCAGTCATCATTTTTAAATATTATTATATGATCAATGCTTTGTTTGATGTGATGCTATTGTACATTGATATTTTTGTATCTTGTGATGTTATTTTACGTTCTTTAGTTCAGTTGTTTTAGTTTTGTTTTGCTTTCTTGTAGTTTACTGTTGTCTATGATGATTTATTTTTAATTGTGGTCCCATTGATTATTTATACATATATTAAACTGTATACACATCCTATTGATTTTTCCTATAAATGATCTCAATAGATTGTTATCTTTGATCTCATTAGATTATCTTTGATCTCAATAGATTGTTATCTTTGATCTCAATAGATTGTTATCTTCGCGTTTTATTTGTGTTTCATGTTAAATATTGTGAATAGGTATGATTAGAAATTATCATGTTGTTTATCCATATCTGTTGAATCAGGGCCCTGGTTGAATCTATTGAAGACTTAAAACAAATAATTCACAGTGAAACAATATATAGTTCTCTTAATTAGCTAGCCTGTGGAAGAGACCCACTTATGTGCTGCTAAAAAAGCTTACCTGTTAATAATCCTTTCAAAATCATATTACATAGCAATTGTTATAAATTGAATGACACTACCATTGGTGGATAAAATGGGCCAAGTTAAAATGATTGGTGGGTTTTTACAGTCAAGTGCACACTTTGCTATGTGTATTTCTTCGGCTTTCAATATGTAAAATTCTATATAAAAACACTCAACATAATGACTTTTTTGTATATATATTAGCATATCAACTTTATACTATGTTTCAATCACAGTATTCAAGAACAAGTTTCATGTTTTGACAGTTCAAATGGCGTTTGAGATGCCCCCTAAGTAGGTCACGTGAATTGTGTATCGTGTTATTTCTTCAAATTTGACCCAGCATTTGTAAAAAATATTGAAAGATATGTACATTTCCAGATAGGAAATTCATTTCTGCCTTTAATAAGACCGAGTTCATGAAAAATGCTACACAATTGATAAAGACATGGCTGTTCAAATCGATGCACCCTATTATCGGGTCATTTTGAGTTGAATACCTTGTTATATATATATATATATATATATATATATATATATATACATATATATATGCGTGAACAACCAGTTACACAGACATACAAACAGACATACATATTCCTATTGGAGACTTCGGCGTGTGCGCCTAGCTACGATGCAGAATGAACCAGACATACTGTGAAATCCCCATCCCCAAATAAAGGATGGTTCATTCACAGTTATATACCCCACACTTTCACCGCAACTCATCTTCCAATGTTGGAACAGTTTTACATACACAGAAGGGACAGTTACATGAACATTTATTCACAAACATGAAACCATAGTTGTATTTGGGCAGGATCCGATCAGGATTCATAACTACCCTAACACTATGTTAGATACACAGCGGAAATACGTTGGATCTAGAAGATACAGTGAAATTATGAGTATGTTTGTGTTTCAAGGGAGAAAATTATATTTCACAACAACGTAATGTTGCCGTTTTTACGGGATCTATTAATAGATACTCATTCACAGTCAATTATTATATATATGGAGAAAGATATGCGTGAACAACCAAATACACAGACATACAAACAGACATACATATTCCTATTGGAGACTTCGGCGTGTGCGCCTAGCTACGATGCAGAATGAAGCAGACATACTGTGAACTCCCCATCCCCAAATAAAGGATGGTTCATTCACAGTTATATACCCCACACTTCCACCGCAACACATCTTCCAATGTTGGAACAGTTTTACATACATTATATATATATATATATATATATATATATATATATATATATATATATATATATATATATATATTTATATATATATATATATATATATATATATATTTATATATATATATATATATATATATATATTTGATAGTGAAATTCTTTTTTCTCAGAGAAAATGATTTTTCATTATAATTTGATTATTTTTCATTCAAAATGATGTTTTTAGTATTTAATATCATAGCCACACGCTAAGCACCTGTGGTTAAATAACAGGAAGAACTCTTAACTGTACGTATTGTATGTACTCATAAAAGCTCAGGTTTTCATTAGATTTCACCACCCATTTTGGTGACCCAGATTCAAATTTGGCATACTGGTATATATTGCCAAAATTAAGACTCTTGCCAAGTTACATCAATTTGAGTCTTAAATGTGGCCTCTAGAGTGATGACAGAGTTTTTCTAAAATTTGACCTGGTGCCAAGTTTTAGGGCACATGAGAACCAGATTAAAACTCGGCCTAGAAAATTGGTTCTAGAGAGAAAACGAGATAAAAATTGCCAACTCTCACCGCATGATGCCCGACATAGAGAAATCACTTTGTGCCCAAGTGTGCTAAAAATAGTAAACTTATAAAAGCATGCGAACAAATCAACGCCATCAGAAGAGTTCAATCCATGAAATGTTGAGAAGCATTTGTTGTACACACACGGGTCTTATTGACCAGTGTTAACCTCACACCAAGCATGACGGTTAAGTACTACTATATTGCATCATTAACACTGCAGGGACAAAGTAAACATGGACAACACAATGAATGTATCTATCATGTATGACATACCCTACACATATTGTTAAACAAAAAGTTTGAGTAACTGTACAAACTTCAAATACCGTCATAAAACATTCAATCCTCAAGGCTAAGACCAAAATTAAACAAAAAAAAGTACTTGCAATCCTTGATAATACATGTATCAAACAACAAGGCCATTGATGCAAAGCATAAAATGGGCGCCATTTAACAGTTAATATTTGAACAAAAGTAAAAAAATACAAGGCATTAATTAAACACTAATGTAACTAGACTAAGTTTCCATTAATCATTTACAAGATAATTAACATATCACTGTTCGTTATGTCATGTTAATTTCTTTGATCTAGTAAGAACAATCTATGTGTTTGCATTTAAGCATGAATTTAAAACCATACAAATGAAAGAAGTTATTTAAATTTAGTCCTTTGGTAATAATTCTAAATAATCTGCGCTGTCCTCAAACAAACAATAGTAACATACCAATTCAACCCAGACCTTTCTTTGGCTTAATCAAATTATCAAAATAAAATTTTGATTTCAAAGATTTATTTAAATAAGGGCTAATTTACTGTATTTAAGACCAATCAAACTGGAAAACAAAAAGGAACTTAATGTTTAAAAACATAAAATTGAATTAAGTACACAACTAAAACCTATAATAACAAACAACAAATATATCTGTAAATAAAACTCATTATTTGTATGCTGTGATTCTTTCTATGCCAATATTATATGCTAATATTGTTTGTTTATTTTATTTACACATAAAGCTGATTTTGAAGTAAAAAATTAGGTAATAAAATGCGAACCTATCCAAAATATACAAATGTGGCACTTTCAAGTAAGATGTATTTTTTTTTTTTTACAAGATTTAGTTCTGATTAGTAATTGTAAGACATTTTATCATAAAATGCTAAAAAAATAGAAATTCTTTTCAATCTTTTTTAATTTGGAAAGAGTTAAAAATGTGTGTTCATCACATTTGAAACAAGAAACCGTCGGAGACGGGTGATGCTCGACAAAGGTTTTTTTGTCACAATATTGCACTATTTATTCAGATAAAAGGAAACGTCTTGAGGGGCATAACTTTGGACAAAATAATACGATGGATAGTTTAGCAACTAACAAATTTCAAAGGGCTATAACTCTCTAAATAAATCATCTAACCAGATCCCACAAATAACATGCGCATCTCCTCAAGGTAGCTAAGCTTCCCATGAAGCTTCATTGAATTCCAGTCAGTAGTTGGGGAGAAATAGCCCAGACAAAAATTGCACTATATGTACAGTTTATAGAAAATTTCAAAGGGCCATAACTCTGTGAAAAAACATCCGACCATAACCGGCTGATAATATGCACATTTCCTGTTGGTAGTGAAGCTTCCCATAAAGTTTCATTGAATTCCCGTAATAAGTTGCTGAGAAATAGCTCGGACAAGAATTGCACTATATGTACAATGGAAAATTTCAAGTGGCCATAACTCTGTGAAAAATCATCCGACGAGAACCGGCTAATAATATGCACATCTCCTCTTGGTAGTGAAGCTTCCCATAAAGTTTCATTGAATTCCAGTCATAAGTTGCTGAGAAATAGCCAGGACAAGAATTGCACTATATGTACAGTTAATGGAGAATTTCCAAGGGCCATAACTCTGTGAAAAATCATCCGACCAGAACTGGCTGATAAAAGGCACATCTCCTTTCAGTAGTAAAGCTTCCCATAAAGTTTAATTGAATTCCGGTCATTAATTGCTGAGAAATAGCCCGGACAAAAAATTGTTCACGGACGGACGGACACACGGACAGACGAAGCGGCGACTATATGCTCCCCCCCCAAATTTTTTTGGGGGAGCATAAAAAGTTCTGTGTTATTTACAATTTCAATTTAAAACAAGGGCTGTTTGTAAAACATGCATGCCCCCCATATGGGCTGTCAGTTGCAGTGGCAGCCATTGTGTGAATCCGTTTTCTGTCACTGTGACCTTGAGCTTTGACCTAGTGACCTGAAAATCAATAAGAGTCATCTGCCAGTTATGATCAATGTACCTATGAAGTTTCATTATCCTAGGCCTAATTATTCTTGAGTTATCATCCGGAAACCATTTTACTGGTTCAAGTCACTGTGACCTTGACCTTTGACCTAGTGACCTGAAAATTAATACGGGTCATCTGCCAGTCATGATCAATGAACCTATGAATTTTCATGATCCTAGGCGTAAGCATTCTTGAGCTATCATCCGGAAACCATTTTACTATTTAGAGTCACTGTGACCTTGACCTTTGACCTAGAGACCTGAAAATCAATAGGGGTCATCTGCGAGTCATGATCAATGTACCTATGAAGTTTTATGATCCTAGGCGTAAGCGTTCTTGAGTTATCATCCGGAAACCATTTTACTGGTTCGAGTCACCGTGACCTTGACCTTTGACCTAGTGACCTGAAAATCAATAGGGGTCATCTGCGAGTCATGATCAATGTACCTATGAAGTTTCACGATCCTAGGCGCAAGCGTTCTTGAGTTATCATCCGGAAACCATTTAACTGGTTCGAGTCACCATGACCTTGACCTTTGACCTAGTGACCTGAAAATCAATAGGGGTCATCTGCGAGTCATGATCAATGTACCTATGAAGTTTCATGATCCTTGGCGTAAGCGTTCTTGAGTTATCATCCGGAAACCATTTTACTGGTTCGAGTCACTGTGACCTTGACCTTTGACCTAGTGACCTGAAAATTAATAGGGGTCATCTGCGAGTCATGATCAATGTACCTATGAAGTTTCATGATCCTAGGCGTAAGCGTTCTTGAGTAATCATCCAGAAACCATCTGGTGGACGAACCGACGGACCGACCAACCGACATGAGCAAAACAATGTACCCCCTCTTCTTCGAAAGGGGGCATAAATATCAAAAAATGAAGTGGAACTTATAATGGTTACTCTTAGTCTATAATTATACTGAATTTTATACCTTCTAATTTATCTATAAAATATGATAAAGTATACTTTTAAGGAAAGAGAAGGTTAATTAACATTTTTTCACACAAAAAGCAAGAATAACGATCACCAAATATCTCTTCATTTGCACATATCACTTTATTTCGCAAGGTTGCACAGTTAAGAAACCTTGTCACTTTGCTTTGAAAGTGTCCTTTTCTAGTCGTAATAGCCTCATAACTTCAATGGGATCTGTTGCCCCACCCACATGTTTGTGCACGCTGCCTTCTCTGAAAAATACAAGAACACTAAAATATTTCAATCAAGGGAAAATCTGAGCGATTGTAAATTGCATACTTGTAGATAAAAACAGGCAGAACATACAGCTTTCAAAAACCCCTGCAATGTATTGCTACATGCCCACATTTCTTTGTTCTTTAACATGAAATATTTCGCTTAAAATAATTGTTTCTTTTCCGCAGTTATGTCTGCTTCTACCAAAGAAATTTCCGGTATATTTTACTGGCATTAATTCACAAATGTGAGTTCATTATTTTATCATAATTGCACATCAAGAAACACTGTAAAATCAATTTTACTTGTGGGACATTAATATACTTTGTTTTTGTGGGATGACCTATCAACAAATTTAACACAAACACAAAGGAAAATCACTGATGCAAATTTCTCTTTTTTTTGTCCAAAGTCAAAAATGCAAAAATTTATGTCTCTGCGAATAAATTCATTTGTTAAAAAAAATAAAAAAAAAAATCATGCCAACAAATGTAAATGACTTTAAAGTGCACACTATCTTGTTTACCAATATTTTGAAGGATGACATACCAGTAGTATTGGGAGATATTTGCCCTATTTTGCTTATTAGTTGCACTAATCAACCTTTATGGGGGCCTTCATTTATCATGTTTATTCCATCATTTGTAAAGACATGAAAGTGAAAATTAACAGATTATCCACATTATCCATCCATACTGCTTTTTGTAAAAGAACATGACTCAAGAAGTAACGAAGGGGTTTAATGGATACCTTTTCATAACGTCATAAATGGCTTGAAGAGGATATGTAGAAAACAAAGATCATATCTCTTCCTTAAATATTAAAGGACCATAACTCTTCCTTAAATATTAAAGGGCCATAACTGTTCCTTAATAATTAAAGGTCCATAACTCTTCCTTAAATATTAAAGGCCATAACTCTTCCGTCAATATAAAAGCGCAATAACTGTTCCTTAAACATTTAAGGACCATAACTTTTCCTTAAATGTTAAACAGCCATAACTCTTCCTTAAAAGTTAAAGGGCCTTAACTTTTCCTTGACTATTAAAGGACCGTAACTCTTCCTTCAATATTAAAGTGCCATAACTCTTCTTTAAATATTACAGGTCCATAATTCTTCCTTAAATATTTAAGGGCCAAAGCTCTTCCTTTAATATTAAAGGGCCAGAGCTCTTCCTTAAATATTAAAAGGGTCATAACGCTTCCTTTAATATTAAAGGGCCAGAGCTCTTCCTTAAATATTAAAAGGACAATAACTATTTCTATAATATTAAAGGGCCATAACCATTTCTTTTATATAAGAAGATCATTATTCTTCCTTAAATATAAAAGGGCCATAACTCTTTCTTACATATTAAGGGACAATAACTCTTCCTTAAATATCCAGGACCATAACTCTTTCTTAAATATTAAAGGACCACAACTCTTTCTAAAATATTTAATATAAAAATATTTAAATAAATAAAAAATAAAAAAAAATAAAAAAAATGACAAGAGGGCCTGAAAGGCCCAAAGTCGCTCACCTGAGATAACAAGATATTATTGGGACAAATCTTCTGACCAAGTTTCACGAAGATCGGAAAATAAATGTGGCCTCTAGAGTGTTAACAAGGTTTAACAATAGCCATATAAGGAAAAATGCCCCGCCCCCTGGCAGCAATGTTTTTCAACCAACCGGCATCATTTTTGAACTCATCCAAGATATTATCGGGATGAATCTTCTGACCAATTTTCATGAAGATTGGACAGTCAATGAGGCCTCTAGAGTGTTAACAAGATTTTACTATAGCCATATAAGGAAAAATGCCCCACCCCTCGGAAGCCTTTTTTTCAAGCAAACATAATTATTTTCGAGTCCATCCAAGTTATCATTGAGACCAATCTTCTGACCAAATTTCATGAAGATTGGACAATAAATGTGGCCTCTAGAGTGTTAACAAGGTTTTACTATAGCCATATATAGCCATATAAGGAATATTGCCCCGCCTCTGGTGGCCATGTTTTTAGAGCAACCAAAACCATTTTAAAAGTCATCCAAGATATCATTGGGACAAATCTTCTGACCAAGTTTCATGATGATCGGAAAATAAATGTGACCTCTAGAGTGTTTACAAGGTTTTACTATAGCCATATAAGGAAAATAGCCCCGCCCCTGTGGTGGCTATGTTTTTCAACCAACCCGCATCATTTTTGTCTCGTCCAAGATATCATTGGGACGAATCTTCTGACCAAGTTTCATTAAGATTGGACTTTAAATGTGGCCTCTAGAGTATTAACAAGATTTTAATATTGCCTTATAAAGCCATATAAGGAAGAATGCCCCGCCCCTTGGCGGCCATGTTATTCAAGCAAACATAACCATTTTCGAACTCATCCAAGATATCATTAAGACAAATCTTCTGACCATATTTCATCAAGATTGGACAATAAATGTGGCCTCTAGAGTGTTAACAAGGTTTTACTATAGCCATATAAGGAAAAATGCCCCGCCCCCTGGCGGCCACGTTTTTCAACCAATCGGCATCATTTTCAAACTCGTCCAAGATATTATTGGGATGAATCTTCTGACCAAGTTTCATTAAGATTGGACAATAAATGTGGCCTCTAGAGTGTAAACAAGATTTTACTATAGCCATATATAGCCATATAAGGAAAAATGCCCCGCCCCTTGGCAGCCATGTTTTACACGCAAAGGTTACCATTTTTTAACTCATCAAAGATATCAGTGGGACAAATCTTCTGAGCAAGTTTCATGAAGATCGGAAAATAAATGTGGCCTCTAGAGTGTTAACAAGGTTTTACTATAGCCTTATGAGGCAAAATGCCCCGCCCACTGGCGGCCATGTTTTTTAACCAACCGGAATCATTTTCGAACTCCTTCAAGATATTATTGGGATGAATCTTCTGACCAAGTTTCTTGAAGATCAGACAATAAATGTGGCCTCTAGAGTGTTAACAAGATTTAACTATAGCCATATTTATCCATACAAGGAAAAATGCCCCGCCCCTTGGCAGCCATGTTTTTCAAGCAAACGTAACCATTTTCAAACTCATGCAAGATATCATTAAAACCAATCTTCTGACCACATTTCATGAAGATTGGACAATAAATGTGGCCTCTAGAGAGTGAACAAGGCAAATGTTGACGTCGCACAACAGACAACGCACGACGGACGACGGACAAAAGGCAATCACAAAAGCTCACCATGAGCACATTGTGCTCAGGTGAGCTAAAAACATAAAAAATAAAAATAAAAAAATAAACAAGAGGGCCTGAAAGGCCTAAAGTCGCTCACCTGAGATATCAAGATATTATTGGGAAAAATCTTCTGACCAAGAGTGTTAACAAGGTTTTACTATAGCCATATAAGAAAAAATGCCCCGCCCCCTGGCAGCCATGTTTTTCAACCAACCGGCATCATTTTTAAACTCATCCAAGATATTATTGGGATGAATCTTCTGACCAAGTTTCATGAAGATCGGACAGTAAATGTGGCCTCTAGAGTGTTAACAAGATTTTACTATAGCCATATAATGAAAAATGCCCCGCCCCTTGGAAGCCATTTTTTTCGAGCAAACATAAAAAATTTTGAACTCATCCAAGATATCATTGAGACCAATCTTCTGACCAAATTTCATCAAGATTGGACAATAAATGTGGCCTCTAGAGTGTTAACAAGGTTTAACTATAGCCATATAAGGAAAAATGCCCCGCCCCTGGTGGCCATGTTTTTTAAGCAACCAAACCATTTTTAAACTCATCCAAGGTATCATTGGGAAAAATCTTCCGACCAAGTTTCATGATGCTCGGAAAATAAATGTGACCTCTAGAGTGTTAACAAGGTTTTACTATAGCCATATAAGGAAAATAGCCCCGCCCCTGTGGTGGCCATGTTTTTCAATCAACCGGCATCATTTTTGAACTCGTCCAAGATATTATTGGGATGAATCTTCTGACTGAGTTTCATGAAGATCGGACTATAAATGTGGCCTCTAGAGTGTTAACAAGATTTTAAGCCATATAAGGAAAAATGCCCCGCCCCTTGGCGGCAATGTTATTCAAGCAAACGTAACCATTTTCGAACTCGTCCAAGATATCATTAAGACAAATCTTCTGACCAAATTTCATCAAGATTGGACAATAAATGTGGCCTCTAGAGGGTTAA
Source organism: Dreissena polymorpha (assembly GCF_020536995.1). Taxonomy (NCBI): domain Eukaryota; kingdom Metazoa; phylum Mollusca; class Bivalvia; order Myida; family Dreissenidae; genus Dreissena; species Dreissena polymorpha. The sequence goes on from NC_068367.1 coordinate 54,627,318, forward strand.
CAAGGTTTTACTATAGCCATATAAGGAAAAATGCCCCGCCCCCTGGCGGCCATGTTTTTCAACCAACCGGCATCATTTTCCAACTCGTCCAAGATATTATTGAGATGAATCTTCTGACCAAGTTTCATTAAGATTGGACAATAAATGTGGCCTCTAGAGTGTTAACAAGATTTTACTATAGCCATATATAGCCATATAAGAAAAAATGCCCCGCCCCTTGGCAGCCATTTTTTTACAAGCAAAGGTTACCCTTTTTTAAATCATCAAAGATATCAGTGGGACAAATCTTCTGAGCAAGTTTCATGAAGATCGGAAAATAAATGTGGCCTCTAGAGTGTTAACAAGGTTTTACTATAGCCATATAAGGAAAAATGCCCCGCCCCCTGGCGGCCATGTTTTTCAACCAACCGGCATCATTTTCGAACTCCTCCAAGATATTTTTGGGATGAATCTTCTGACCAAGTTTCATGAAGATCAGACAATAAATGTGGCCTCTAAAGTGTTAACAAAATTTTACTATAGCCATAAATAGCAATACAATGTATAAGGAAAAATGCCCCGCCCCTTGGCAGCCATGTTTTTCAAGCAAACTTAACCATTTTCGAACTCATCCAAGATATCAATGAAACCAATCTTCTGACTAAATTTCATGAAGATTGGACAATAAATGTGGCCTCTAGAGAGTGAACAAGGCAAATGTTGACGTTGCACAACGGACAACGCAAGACAGACAAAAGGCGATCACAAAAGCTCACCATGAGCACGTTGTGCTCAGGTGAGCTAAAAAATAAATAAATAAATAAAGGACCATAACTATTTGTTTAATATTAAAAGACCTCAACTCTTTTTGAAATATTTAACCTCCATAACTCTTTCTAAATATTATAAGAGGCCAGTTAATCTGTCCTAAATACTACAATAACTTCCCATGGATTATTTTTCTGATGCACATCATATTCTACAGCTTTTTGTCAATATTAATTGTTTTATTATATGTCTAGCTATATATAAGTAATCTTTTACTAACATTATACTTGCACACGCTTTTTGATAAACAAATTAAATGAGCACCAACCGTTATTTGAAAAATTATGTCATTAACATAATGTCCATTTATGTTTGCTGTCTTCTTTTGAAAGAAAAAAGTTATTCATATAGTCAAGTAATAGGAATCAATTACAGCTGTTTTTATACAAAAAATATTATACTGGGAAAATCAGATTTTCAAGCATATTAAATACGTTGTCGTTCACAGAATATTGTCTCAATCAACGAATTGGGTTCATTTATAGATTAGCATCATACATGTATAATAATACAAATATTAACAAGAGATGTGTTTGTCAGAAACACAATGCCCCTACTGCAGCGCTTTGAAGCCATATATTTGACCTTTGACCTTGAAGGATGACCTTGACCTTTCTCCACTCAAAATGTGCAGCTATATGAGATTCACATGCATGCAAAATATCAAGTTACTATCTTCAATATTGCAAAAGTTATGACCACGGTTAAAGTTTTGGAACAGACACACACATACAATGACAGACAGACAGGCCAAAAACAATAAACCCCCGATCATTCGATCTGGGGGCATAAACACAATTATATAGTCCTCTGACAGTAAGGGATGATAATATGCTTCAAAACACATTTCTTAACCATTAGTTACTTACATTGACAATATCTGTTTCCTATTGGAGATGCCGTGACTATGTAAACAAGAGGGCCAAGATGAGAGGAGTCGGTTCATTCAATCTTTACCAAACGTCAAACTTGACCTAGATATTGTCCAGACAAACATCCTGGTCAAGTTTCATCATTATTGAACCAAAACTCTGGCATATGGAGTGTTTTTGTTTTTGTAAGATTTGACCTAGTGACCTATATTTTGAGTTGATCCCCCTTACCAAACATCAAACTTTGCTTACAAAAATAAATATTATGACCAAGATTCATAAAATCTGAAACAAAATTGTGACCTCTAGTGTGTTTACAAGGATTTTGTATAATATAATAAAAATTTGGACAATCTAAGGGCAATAATTATGGCATTAATTATGTGATATATATATATAAACCAATCTTTTCACCAAGTTTCATGATGATTGGGCAAAAAATGTGACTACTAGAGTGTTCACAAGCTTTTTTTACTATGTATAAATATAAGAAAACTGCCCCCCCCCCGGCAGCCATGTTATTCAACTGAAAGGAATCATTTTTGAACTCAACTCTCATATGAAGAGAAACAAATGTTCTGACCAAATTTCATGAAAATTGGGCCAAAAATGTGACTTCTAGAGTGTTCACATGTTTTCACTATATACATATAGAAAAAAATGCCTGCTCACTGGCGGCCATGTTTTTTCACCGATCTGGACCATTTTCGAACTCATCCGAGAAATCAATAAAACCAATGTTTTGACCATCTTTCATGATGATTGGGCAAAAATTGTGACTTCTAGAGTGTTTACAAGGTTTCTCTATAGCCAAATAAGGAAAACTGCCCCGCCCACTGGCGGCCATGTTTTTTAACGAACCGGAACCACTTTTGAACTCAACCAACATATCATTAAGACAAACATTTTGACAAAGTTACATGAAGATTGGGCATGAAATGTGACTTCTACAGTGTTAACAAGTTTTTTTCTTTTTTTGACCTAGTGACCTAGTTTTTGACCCGGCACGACCCGGTTTCGAACTCGACCGAGATTTCATTGGGAGGAAGCTTCTGACCAAGTTTCATGAAGATCGGACATTAATTGTGGCCTCTAGAGTGTTTACGAACAAATAAGGAAGGACGGACGGACGACGGACAAAGACCGGTCACAAAAGCTCACCTGAGCAATCAGTTGAGCTAAAAATGTTACAAAATACTGAAAATGATTCATTATGTACTTACTGGACCCTCATAAATGGGTTAATTTTCTTCTCTTCCTCAATAGTTGATGGTATCGTAGGAACATTGGATTCTCTTAGTTTCTGAAGATCAATACACAGAATTAAAAATTTCAACTGGTAAAAGCAAACATAAAATAACCCTTTCCCACTCAGAAGCAAAGTGAAAATGGCATTGTGCAAACAGCATAAAACCAGAACAGCCTGCGAGTAACTCGCAGTCTGTTCAGGTTTGATGCTGTTTGCTGCTCATCAGTATCAAAGGATTGGAAATGAAGCCTTTAAAACTTGAATCTAGTTAGGAAGGTCTTTCATTAAATTTAACTTTCCAAGGGACTACAAATGAGTCAAAATATGTCTCTAAGTGGGAAAGGGTTAAAATCAAGTATATGTATATCATCAACTTGTTACCATTTTAAGCTAGTTCGAATTGATACATGTGTTAACAATGTTTGTAAGTATATTCATATGCAATGGTAACAAAGTTTGAATGTATGTTCATATGCCACAGAGTAATTTTTTTCTGGTACAAACAATGAATGGTCATGTTAAGCATTACCTTTGCCCATTCCATTTTGTTACGGATATAAGCATTCTCTGGCTCAACATGCTCAGCATATTTCAAGTTCTGTATTGTGTATTCATGTCCACAGAACACCCTCTAAAACAATAAAAGCAAAATGTTTACCGGAGTCACATCTTGCAAGAATGGGTCTTATGCCCTATGCCAACATAGCAAGAGACTAGCCTGCAAAATAGTGCTGTCTGGTCAGGAGTTATGTTGTCCACTAAATGAGTCCCGTTCTGAGAAAACTGGGCATAATGCATGTGCGTAAATTGTCGTCTTAGATAAGCCTGTGCAGTTCGCACAGGCTAACCAGGGACGACACTTTCCGCCTAAATTGGATTTTTGCTAAGAAGAGACTTTATTTTAACCAAAAATGTCATAAAAGCGGAAAGTGTTGTCCCTGATTAGCCTGTGCGGATTGCACAGGCTAATTTGGGAGGACACTTTACGCACATGCATTATGCCGAGTTTTCTCAAAACACGACTCATTTAGTCAAGCAAGGGTTATTGGTCTCATAAGCAGCCATGGTAGGTCATGACCAGACTCTGCCACTGCACAGGCTTGTCTTTAGCTGTGCTGGCTTCATATGGCTTAAGACCCATATAGGCATGACTCTGCTTATAAAATATATCCTATTTTCGTAAATCTGTCAAGCACCCACAAAATCAACATAAAAATATTATCTATACTTAGTTATGTCTTTAAAGACTTTCACATACTAGTACAATAGAATATTGGATAATAAATGTTACATCTCAGCCAATTATTGACAGTTTTCAAACACTGTTGACTTTTAAATTAAAGTGAAGCACCTAAAATGAACATCTAGCCAGATGTAACATAATAGCAACCCCTTTATGTCTCTGTGGACACCATGAAACAACATAAAGTTACTTTATCGAATGCAATCAGTATGAACACATTCGTTGTAAACTTATAAATACGAAATTTATATATTCTGTCCCCTGCTTTGAAACTATTGTATATTGACACAACAATCATTCCTACTTAACCATTACTGTAATAGCTGACACAGTTAATAAACTTATTTTAAAAAGCAAGCAATTTGATATGTAAATATGCTACAGAAAGACTCCCAAACGTTTTTTCTTTCAAGTCTTAAAAAACCTCTTTCTCCTTTTTCCAAACTTCTGCCACTTTAACTCCTACACCTTGCCACTTTATCTCCTACACCTTTCAACTGTCATCCAATAACCTATAACAAATGAAACTCCCATAACATGCACCTGTATATATACCTAGGGAGAAGAACCATATATATAAGACCTTGTCTTTTGTTCCAATTCCTTTGGAACATGTACATATTATCAATGTTGTTTACAAATGTTTGTTTGAAGTTAATATGTTTCAAGGGACCTGTTCACAGTTCGGTAAATTGACAAAATTGTTTTAAGATTTGCAAATTTTCTATATAGTTATGTGATTTGTCAGGAAACAATAATGCTGAACTTTAACATGCTCTAAAATATTCATTTTATGCATCTTTTGACGAATTAAACCCTCCAAAGGTCGTCGGTTCGAGTCCAGGTGAGGATAACTGTTTTTCTTTCTTAAATTGTATTCTTGTTTTATACTGGAGCTCTTTAGTTCCAATGTTTATATTTATCAATTTAAACCAGTAAATGGCAAATTCAAAAGATGCCAAAATATGTTAACAAGTCCCTTTAAACGTAACTCTGTTCATTGTAATTAACAGTCTCAGTTTAATAGTAGTATGGGCAAATCTAGTTTAATTTCAGCATGCAAACATACAGTTTTTGCTGGTAGATTCCCCAGGATTTCAATCAAAGCCTTGTACATCTCTGGGGGAGTTCCCTCAAAGAACCGTCCACAACCAGCACTGAACAATGTATCCCCTGCAAAACACAATAAGGATGCATGAGAGGAAGAAAGATTATGTTTGAAAACATTATACACTACCTAATAGTAGACTACTTAGAGAAAGATATGTAGCAAAATAAAACAGTGTTGCACCATTCTTTATTTAAGAAATAATTTCTGTTTCAGTGTTGGTTATTGCTGTTATAACCAACAGTATTGAGTGTCAACTACCAGGCTGATAGCCTTAGAGGTTTAATAACAAGCATCCGCAAGACAAAGCATTGGTTATTCACGCAATGGCCAACACTAAGCCATAAATTATTTTGATTTTACCACAATTTTTCCTGAATTGCATGATGATGATCTGAATGTTAACCCTTTGCATGCTGGGAAATTTGTCTTCTGCTAAAATGTTGTCTGCTGAATTTCTAAAATTAGCATTTTCTTTATTTTTTTGTTCAAAAAATACTATCAGCATAGCAAACAGTTTGGATCCTGATGAGACGCCACGATCTGTGGCGTCTCATCTGGATCCAAACTGTTTGCAAAGGCCTTCAAAATTCGGTTCCCGCACTGAAAGGGTTAAACTATATCATAATTTGTGAATGCTTATGAAGATAATATGTAGCTGATTTTACTCCTTTTGGTTTCATTTCATCGTGACTCAGAAAGTTACTGGTTCTCTGGTATGCACATAACCATTGAGTAGCTAAATGTTATAAAATTGAAGAGTATTCTCTTTTAGATTGCTATCTCATTTGAACCATGACAAGTTGAGGTTAGTTTTTATTTACACTTTAATTTTGTATGAATAATTCTGGGACAAGTTGTTTTAACCCTAAATGCTTTACATTGACCGTCCAAGCCTGTTTGTTTTTGTAAGTTTGTTGTGTACATGTGTGTTTTGTCTACAACATAATTTTTGTGCCCCTTTTGGACATTAGCTTCAAGCCATAAAAAAGGACAGCTTTGTATGGCCCAAATGCCATTTCATTGGATGATCAAAACTGAGAATTTTTCACCAGCTATAAGGGCAAAACTGTTGTTTTTTTCTGACATCTGACAGACAACAAAGTTGAAGTGTACTGGTATGAAACTCTTACACAGGGATGGAAATTTATAGGGCCACACTAGCCAATGACCTGGAAAGTCTGAGGGGGCAGTGTTTTTTTCTTAGTTTAAAGTCAGGGCTGGTATTTGGCCCCATTTCCAATGGAAACAAATATATGTGTTTTTTTTTAAATTGGGAATTAACAATTCCCAGTTGACGGTTTCCAAAAAAAATAATGTAAATCTCAACATTTAGTGTTTATCTCCAATCCAGCTCTATAAGTTGAATCTTAGTAGATATAATAGTAAAAACATTTTTATTTTCAATTTTGAAGAAAAACAACAGTAACAACACTAATTTCCAAATGTTAGTCAAAATGTGTAGATTTTTCCCAATCCAAAGGGATCGGCCTCATTCCTAAAATGGTGAAAAAAAACATTGGAGGGCCATTAGATTATCTGGAATACACTCACAAGTCTTCTGTACAAGCAATATTAAGAACGAGTGTGGCCAAAATATTAGTTTTGCAACCTTACTCTAACACTGACCTGTGAATACAGCAGTTTCTACTACCTCCCCTGTCATATTGTCATAGCAACAAATATGACCCATACTGACCTGTGAATACAGCTGGTTCTACTCCCTCCCGTCACATAAGAGCAAATATGGCCCGTACTGACCTGTGAATACAGCTGGTATTACTCCCTCCTGTCACATTGTAGCAAATGTGGCCCGTACTGACCTGTGAATACTGCTGGTTCTACTCCCTCCCCTGTCTCATAGTAGCAAATATGGCCCAAACTGACCTGTGCATACAGCTGGTTCTACTACCTCCCGCCACATAGTTGCAAATATGGCCCATACTGACCTATGAATACAGCTGGTTCTACTCCCTCCCGTCACATAGTAACAAATGTTGCCCGTACTGACCTGTGAATTCAGCTGGTTCTACTCCCTCCCCTGTCACATAGTAACAAATGTGGCCCGTACTGACCTGTGATTACTGCTGGTTCTACTCCCTCCCCTGTCACATAGTAGCAAATGTGGCCCGTATTGACCTGTGAATACAGCTGGTTCTACTCCCTCCCCTGTCACATAGTAGCAAATGTGGCCCGTACTGACCTGTGAATACTGCTGGTTCTACTCCCTCCCCTGTCACATAGTAGCAAGTGTGGCCCATACTGACCTGTGAATACAGCTAGTTCTACTCCCTCCCCTGCAGCAAATGTGGCCCGTACTGACCTTTGAACACAGCTGGTTCTACTCTCTCCCCTGTCACATAGTAGCAAATATGGCCAATACTGACCTGTGAATACAGCTGGTTCTTCTCCTTCCCCTGTCACATAGTAGCAAATGTGGCCTGTAGTGTGGCAAGGTGTGAACAGACATTGGATGTTCAAGTTACCCAGCTGTAATTACAAAAGTAATTAAACTCTTATTCGTCTGTTATCATTTACAAGACAAAACAAGAGCTGTGTTTGTGAAACACAATTCCCCCTACTGCGCCGCTTTGAAGCCATATATTTAACCTTTGACCTTGAAGGATGACCTTGACCTTTCACCTCTTAAAATGTGCAGCTCCATGAGATACACATGCATGCCAAATATCAAGTTGCTATCTTCAATATTGCAAAAGTTATGACCAAGGTTAAAGTTTGACAGACAGATAGAATGACAGACAGACAGACAGAATGACAGACAGACAGGCCAAAAACAATAAACCCCCCATCATTCGATCCGGGGGCATAAAAACAATATGAAACCACTAAATTTTCATTTTAATAAGCATTTCTCAACACAGGTCGCTCCACTATTCTTTCGCTTTTATAGTATAATGAATGGTTTCTGTAACTTCTGATAAAAGAACCACAAAGACATTTTTGAAGGTGCATCTCTGTGGTAAATGTAGTCTCTTGAGTGGTTACAAGCTTAAAGCTGAAGACACAGGACAGCTGAGGTAACACCTGACATAGACTATAAAAAGTTTGAATGTTTTATTTCAATTGTGGGCATTTCTTTTTCACAAGCCTGCTGCAATAAAGTGTAGTTCTGATTCAAGATATCATCACTAACAATGGATGACCACTTAATTTGATATTATAATTGTCATATTAACAATAACATGTGAAAAAAGTTAGTTACCAGTAATTATGGTTTTTCATTTAGGTTGATACTGTATTTGAATTGAGTCGTATTCAATAATGTCATTTAAATCTTTGCAGGAAATCTAAAAATTAGTCCGGTATAACCTATTTTTATTTTTGGATTTGTCTTTTTTTTTTACAAAACAAACAAAAAACAAGACAAAATATCAGTAGGAGGACTTTAATAAAAATCTTCTTTAAGTGCTAACATTATTTCATGTACATTTTATTCCGTCACATACCATCCATTGTTTCTTCAATACAACAAGACTATTTAAAATTGAGATATTTTAACAACAAGATGTTGTGTATCTACTCAATTTTGTAAAGTGCTTTGTGTATTGTATAAGGAGACATCGATAAAAGCTTACAAAGAGCTAGCAAGAGAATGTCAATATACTGTCAGTTGCCTGTTGTGCCCCACTTTCTCAGTGAGGGCCCCTATGCGGTCGTCACCGCCGTACACAGGCAGTGGCCCAGTCTTCTTGATAAGCTCCACATTACCGCCAGCGTGGTCCCAGTGATGATGGGTCGTCAGAACGCAGCTCAAGGTCACCTGCTCTTCCTCTACAGCTTTGAGCAGCTGGATAGGACACAATTTTTATAATTATTTGAGCAGCCACTTACAGTGAAAACTGGGCTTAATGCATGTGTGTAAAACGTCCCAGATTAGCATGTGCAGTCCTGACAAGCTAATCTGGTAAGAGACTTTCTGCCTGAAATAGATTTTTGTTTAGAAGAGGCTTCCTTTAAACCAAACATACCATAAAAGCAGAAAGTGCCCCCCCCCCCTTATTAGCCTGTTCAGACTGTACAGGCTTATCTGGGATGAAACTTAGTGCACATGCATTAAGTCAAGTATTCCCAAAAGGAGGCTTAATTGTTAATGTAAATATTGATCAAATTTTTACTGGCGTTTTTATAGAGGGTTGTTTTGTGTTCAATAAAACCTTTGCAAATGTTAATGGTTTCGTAACAATGTGTTGCACGCAAAGCATGTGTGTCTACTCCAAAGGTAAAGGTAATACTTGTCAATGTCGTAGGTCAAAGGATGTAGATGTATCGTCATGATACAGCTTTTGCAGTCAGCTTATTTAAATGAACAAGGGTAACCTCTGTGAGAGGACTCTTGTGAATACATCTAAGTGTTCAGATTACAAATATTCAAGGTCAAACTCATCTCTCAATATATAAAAATGAAATGCTTTCTTGACAACGATGGCAGAAAACAAAACAAATTAAATAACGGGTACCTAGTAAAACTTCAGAAACCATCTCCATAATTTTGTTTTAAATTATAACTTTTAAAATTCAATTGAAAGCTTTCTAGCATGTATGTCGGTATTTAGCTAGCATTATTGTATATTGTTAATCAAAGTTATACATTTTGTTGTTGTTGTTGTAGTTTTTGTTATACAACAGTAGTTATGTTTCATGAAAAAAAAATTGAGTCCTCAATATTTTCCATCAAACAAGTAAAACCCTGTTTTTCACCTAATTTTACAGGTCTCCAATTATTATTTTATCAGCAAAATTGTCCTATTACAAAATTATTATATTGCATGAATTTCAGTCCAATCTAAAAAGCAACATTATATTCTTAAATTATAAGACTACACTGCATTACTTTTTCAGGTTCAACAGGATCTACTGCAGCACATGTCTGAGTTGCCTCATCTATGAGGAGGTACATGTAATTATCTTCCAAAGCTGGTACCAAACGTACCCTCATGTTTAGCAGCCGAGTTAATGTACTTCTGAAGTGGTTGTCATAAACTGCAAATTGCCAAATTGGCCAAAGTTTCAATTTAATCTATCTTTAAATACTGCCGGACTCCCCTCGCGGGTATTACTGGCAGGTCGTTTACTTTTAATCTGTAAATCATTATCATGCAAATTTGAAATAAGCAAATTAGGTATTTAGTCTGAAAATAAATAGGCAAAAGACTTAAAAATGATGTTCTAGATATTGCAACTAGTGTTCTAAATAAAGGCCTTATTGAAAATAGGACAAAGTGCAATTATATTAATATAAACAATTGATATTCACAATAGTTGTGCAATATGTTCTACTTAAAGCAATGCATTTATTTAGAATATTAATTCCAATATTAAGAATACCATGCATGTGTAATATGTCATTGAAAAAATCATTATCTCAGACAGAAGTTAGAACTGACATTATTTAATAGTAAGAATTTGCCATCTTCATTCCTGAATTCAAAACAAAATGACATTTTTTATAAATGATGAATGAAGTTTCCCTTGCACAGATACTCAAATTGTATCGTTTAAAAGAGGCAACTTTCTTGGATAATCAAGATCCAAGTTTTGGTTATCGCGTTTACCAAGTATCCGAAACAAAATGAGTCCGGAATATAGTACATTATGTTGTGTGTATAAAAAGAATTAAATTAAAAGGATACAAAGTTTGATTTATGCTTGTGTAAAAGTTAACATAATGATCTGGTCCACTCTTTATCGCAAATGTTCGATCAAATAAGGATATGTTGAGAATTTACCTTTTTGTAAATAAAATTTTGATGTAAACTTGCGAACAAGGGACATCACCACAATTTAAGGTGGGTGGCAGACGTTTTCCCCAAAGACGTTTAATCCCCAGACGTTTCCTCCCTAGACGTTTCACCTCAATTTTGGGGGTGAAACGTTCACATAATATGAAAATGTATAATATGATTATAGGTGCTACCTAATTTACGGGCAAAAGCTTAATTTTAAGTTTTTTTGATAACCATGTATTATTAATAAATATATGGACATGATTGTGTTAAAAATATGATAATTGTTGCAATAATTTAGTAATGCATCCAAAAAAATCAATCTTAAAACGAGTTACATGTTCCAAGCTTGAAGATCTAGCATCTTATATATTTTTTTGTTTTCTAGCCACAGGAATTTATAGCTGGTTCGGTGTCTGTGGTATAGTGGATGGGGTGTCTGCTAACTGGCTTAGTCACTGGGAGGTCTCTGTATTGATCCTTTAAGTGGGAGCATTCTTTAGATAACCCTAAAGACATACTATGGCGTACCATTTGGGTTGAAAGTCAAGAAGACCTACATGTTAAAAAGAGAAACGTACGTCGAAGTACAATAAGTACGTCGACATGAATATAAAATACACTTCAAAGTATATATTTGTACGACAAAGTACAATTTGTACTTCGACATACATGTTTGTACTTCTACATACACATTTTCTGAACAGCCAATCAAAACACTAGTCTCTTGAGCCGCTTTTCCTTCAGATTTATTCATAATAAATGTTTAAAACTTTAGTTGAGGACAAAATGAATAAAAATATCAGAATGGCAAAATAACGTCACATAGAAGTTTCAAGTATTTAATGCATTGAAATAGATTATATACAAATTTGAAGAAGATTCAATTGTTACCTTTTTAAAATTAAAATTGTTCAGCATATTGTGTGTCTGAAATGATCATGCGGGGCGGAGTATCACGACCGTCCAGCGCATTACTGTGTTGGACATTCCCAACGGTAACCAGTTACCAAGCATTAATGGGATAAATAATGTATTATAAACTCCCCGTTGGTTGTATTTTGTGATAACCATAACTTGCATAAGTCAGAGGTTAATTCCGCCACGCCAGGTCAATAAATACGCACAATATCTATGAGTTAGCGGTCGATAGTCGCATAATTTGGTATAAATTAGAATAATAATAATGTTTCATAAATACGCACAATATCTATGAGTAAGCGGTCAATTGTGGCATAATTCGGTATAAATAATAATAATAATGTTCAATGTCAAAAATCTCTAAAAGCAACAGACGTAAGGTGTCTTCTGATTGGCTAACACTCAAGGGTCGGTGAAAATTGTACGTCGAAGTACATTTCTCGATCTACTTAGTAGGTCTTGCAGACTTTCGACGTCATGGTACGTCATATAGACACTAAGTACTGGTCCTACTCAGGAAACAGTTTGTTTCATCAAATGTCTCAATTCAACTTGACAGCTTGCTAAAGCAGTTGCATTTAGCATACAGTACACTGATTTAACATAATCAAAATCATGTGATGTGTCAAATCAATTTTGATTGACAAATTTGACAGGATTTTTGTTTAATCCAATAAGTTTTAGACTGTCAAATAACACACACTACGTATTGAAAGCCATACCTGGAGCTTTCGTCTGTATATCACTGACTTCATCAGAAGAATGATTTCTACTGTTGGGAAACGTTAACACCACTAATTGTCTTCTTATTTATTATCAATGTATAATTATGTGTAACAGCATAACAACATACTTGATTCGCAATTAAAATATTTAATAAATACAGGTATCTTGCAGGTTTCTAATTTTCTTTCGCAAACTATTGTTGAATAGTTAAAATTTTGTCGCCACTAAAAAACTAGCCATTTTGTAGCAATTCTAAAATCACAGTCTAAACTGCATACACTTAGCTCTATAGTTACAATATGAATGCAATTATTAGAATGCATCATGTTATATCATCCATTTTTTTTTATTTAAACATTCAAATAACACATAACACAGTACATATATAAAAAGGTATGTGGTATTGTGTGGAGATACAAAACACTTCACATCATTTATTTGCACATAAAATAATAGTTACAAAATAAGTAAAACTAAAACACAATCATCAACCTACATTTCAAGAATATTTACGTATATGAAATTACTAAGTGGTGTTATTGTATTACCTTTTACAAAATTAACATTGCTGGTTTTGTACTAGCCATAAAACATTTATCATGGATTAACAAGTAACAACCAATTTATTAATTACACAATAGAACGGAAATCATATTAATTACATTATGCATTTACTAAACAAGCTATTTGCTACTGTTTAGAATTACACTATCTTACTAAAAATGATCACAGGTACTTAGTGCTTTTACATACTTGTGGTAAGTTTTGTATTACTAGTTTGACAATTATCGGCAGACACTTGTCGATATACAGACAAAATTTGCATGGGAACTTCCATTTTTTTTCAGCATAATTGCCTTCAAATTGTTAATTTAACAACCCTTTGACATTGTTTGCACATCTGATCTTATTATACAATAGCTGATTTTTGTTTATAGATAGACATATATAGACTTTTCAAAGTTCTATAAAAGTTCACACATGTTCCATCCAAGTAAACAAGCAGAACCAATAAAGATCACCACAGATAATAACTGTGTGTATAGCTTGGAAATTTGATAGATCAGGAATCCCTCCTTTGTTGATTTCTGTAAACCAAAACTGTCAGTTTTGCTGGATAGAATGGCTTGTATGATGCTCAGCTCTTGCCTTCGGCTTTGCAGAACAGCTTCTAAAAACGGAAAACCAACAAATATCTTAAAATTTGATCAATAATGCAGACAATTTATAAATGTCTTGTTTTTTGTTGATTTCGAATCTGGAAGATTTTTTTACGTAAGATTGTAGTACGAAAATCCAACGGTATCGGATTTTGTGGTTTTAGGCCTAAACTAATTATAGTGATATGTAACCTTTCGGGATATCGGTAAAGTGCGAGCAGACGAGGTGTAAATACGTTAAAAATTAAAGCTAAAAGACTAAAAAGTTAGATCGGAATATCTTTAAATTTTGTGAATAAATGTGTTTCTGGTGGATAACAACGACAACTTACCAGAATATTGCTCATAATCACACGTAAAACGTCTCTCTGAGACATTGTGTACACACCGGTCTTACTCACAATAACGAAGTGACGTCACCATCTATGTATAGAATGCTTTCTGAGAGCGAATGAAAATGCGTCACATATTCTGACAAATAAACAGTAGGGTGTCGTTATTGAAATACCGCGAGAATACTGGAAGAATAGAGATGCCAACTATAATGTTTAAAACAAATAATTTTTTAACAAGCGTTTGTGATTTGTCAGGATAATAATAACAATAAGATATCGAAAAGATCAAAGCAAATAAATTCGACAGAAATCTAAGATTCGGCAATATATTTAAGACGGGTTATGTTCGCTTAAATTGTGTTTGGTAAAGACTGTAACTTTATGTAGTGAACCAGTCTTCGGCTTATACTCACTGAAGAAGAGCATTCAGGGGAGATAATTGAGTAATGACTTAATTCTGGAACGGTTGCGAAGAAAAACAAATAATGCGAGAATATTTAGTGCGATTCGCTACACAATTATGATGTCATTGATATAACTTTTCCTGAGGTATGTATTTACATGTGATTTAGCATATGTCAAAGTGTTTTTGATTTGTTCAAGGCCATAAATAGCATCGCGAAAATATATGTCGCGTGGCAAATTTTTTTGAGACGTATCCATATGTGGTATTCTTATGTAATTTTATGTCTAAATTCCCATATGTATGAACGGTCAACGCCCGCTTCGCGGGCTTTTGCCCGTAATATGATTATAGGTGCTACCTAATTTACGGGCAAAAGCTTTTAAAGTTTTTTTGATAACCATGTATTATTAATAAATATATGGACATGATTGTGTTCAAAATATGATAATTGTTGCAATAATTTAGTAATGCATCCAAAAAAATCAATCTTAAAACGAGTTACATGTTCCAAGCTTGAAGATCTAGCATCTTATATATTTATTTTGTTTTCTAGCCACAGGAATTTATAGCTGGTTCGGTGTTTGTGGTATAGTGGATGGGGTGTCTGCTAACTGGCTTAGTCACTGGGAGGTCTCTGTATTGATCCTTTAAGTGGGAGCATTCTTAAGATAACCTTAAAGACATACTATGGCGTACCATTTGGGTTGAAAGTCAAGAAGACCTACACGTTAAAAAGAGAAATGTACGTCGAAGTACAATTTGTACTTCGACATACATGTTTGTACTTCTACGTACACATTTTCTGAACAGCCAATCAAAACACTAGTCTCTTGAGCCGCTTTTCCTTCAGATTTATTCATAATAAATGTTTAAAACTTTAGTTGAGGACAAAATGAATAAAAATATCAGAATGGCAAAATAACGTCACATAGAAGTTTCAAGTATTTAATGCATTTAAATAGATTATATACAAATTTGAAGAAGATTCAATTGTTACCTTTTTAAAATTAAAATTGTTCAGCATATTGTGTGTCTGAAATGATCATGCGGGGCGGAGTATCACGACCGTCCAGCGCATTACTGTGTTGGAAATTCCCAACGGTAACCAGTTACCAAGCATTAATGGGATAAATAATGTATTATAAACTCCCCGTTGGTGGTATTTTGTGATAACCATAACTTGCATAAGTCAGAGGTTAATTCCGCCACGCCAGGTCAATAAATACGCACAATATCTATGAGTTAGCGGTCGATAGTCGCATAATTTGGTATAAATTATAATAATAATAATGTTTCATAAATACGCACAATATCTATGAGTAAGCGGTCGATTGTGGCATAATTCGGTATAAATAATAATAATAATGTTCAATGTCAAAAATCTCTAAAAGCAACAGACGTAAGGTGTCTTCTGATTGGCTAACACTCAAGGGTCGGTGAAAATTGTACGTCGAAGTACATTTCTCGATCTACTTAGTAGGTTTTGCAGACTTTCGACGTCATGGTACGTCATATAGACACTAAGTACTGGTCCTACTCAGGAAACGGTTTGTTTCATCAAATGTCTCAATTCAACTTGACAGCTTGCTAAAGCAGTTGCATTTAGCATACAGTACACTGATTTAACATAATCAAAATCATGTGATGTGTCAAATCAATTTTGATTGACAAATTTGACAGGATTTTTGTTTAATCCAATAAGTTTTAGACTGTCAAATAACACACACTACGTATTGAAAGCCATACCTGGAGCTTTCGTCTGTATATCACTGACTTCATCAGAAGAATGATTTCTACTGTTGGGAAACGTTAACACCACTAATTGTCTTCTTATTTATTATCAATGTATAATTATGTGTAACAGCATAACAACATACTTGATTCGCAATTAAAATATTTAATAAATACAGGTATCTTGCAGGTTTCTAATTTTCTTTCGCAAACTATTTTTGAATAGTTAAAATTTTGTCGCCACTAAAAAACTAGCCATTTTGTAGCAATTCTAAAATCACAGTCTAAACTGCATACACTTAGCTCTATAGTTACAATATGAATGCAAATATTAGAATGCATCATGTTATATCATCCATTTTTTTTTATTTAAACATTCAAATAACACATAACACAGTACATATATAAAAAGGTATGTGGTATTGTGTGGAGATACAAAACACTTCACATCATTTATTTGCACATAAAATAATAGTTACAAAATAAGTAAAACTAAAACACAATCATCAACCTACATTTCAAGAATATTTACGTATATGAAATTACTAAGTGGTGTTATTGTATTACCTTTTACAAAATTAACATTGCTGGTTTTGTACTAGCCATAAAACATTTATCATGGATTAACAAGTAACAACCAATTTATTAATTACACAATAGAACGGAAATCATATTAATTACATTATGCATTTACTAAACAAGCTATTTGCTACTGTTAAGAATTACACTATCTTACTAAAAATGATCACAGGTACTTAGTGCTTTTACATACTTGTGGTAAGTTTTGTATTACTAGTTTGACAATTATCGGCAGACACTTGTCGATATACAGACAAAATTTGCATGGGAACTTCCTTTTTTTTCAGCATAATTGCCTTCAAATTGTTAATTTAACAACCCTTTGACATTGTTTGCACATCTGATCTTATTATACAATAGCTGATTTTTGTTTATAGATAGACATATATAGACTTTTCGAAGTTCTATAAAAGTTCACACATGTTCCATCCAAGTAAACAAGCAGAACCAATAAAGATCACCACAGATAATAACTGTGTGTATAGCTTGGAAATTTGATAGATCAGGAATCCCTCCTTTGTTGATTTCTGTAAACCAAAACTGTCAGTTTTGCTGGATAGAATGGCTTGTATGATGCTCAGCTCTTGTGTTCGGCTTCGCAGAACAGCTTCTAAAAACGGAAAACCAACAAATATCTTAAAATTTGATCAATAATGCAGACAATTTATAAATGTCTTGTTTTTTGTTGATTTCGAATCTGGAAGATTTTTTACGTAAGATTGTAGTACGAAAATCCAACGGTATCGGATTTTGTGGTTTTAGGCCTAAACTAATTATAGTGATATGTAACCTTTCGGGATATCGGTAAAGTGCGAGCAGACGAGGTGTAAATACGTTAAAAATTAAAGCTAAAAGACTAAAAAGTTAGATCGGAATATCTTTAAATTTTGTGAATAAATGTGTTTCTGGTGGATAACAACGACAACTTACCAGAATATTGCTCATAATCACACGTAAAACGTCTTTCTGAGACATTGTGTACACACCGGTCTTACTCGCAATAACGAAGTGACGTCACCATCTATGTATAGAATGCTTTTTGAGAGCGAATGAAAATGCGTCACATATTCTGACAAATAAACAGTAGGGTGTCGTTATTGAAATACCGCGAGAATACTGGAAGAATAGAGATGCCAACTATAATGTTTAAAACAAATAATTTTTTAACAAGCGTTTGTGATTTGTCAGGATAATAATAACAATAAGATATCGAAAAGATCAAAGCAAATAAATTCGACAGAAATCTAAGATTCGGCAATATATTTAAGACGGGTTATGTTCACTTAAATTGTGTTTGGTAAAGACTGTAACTATATGTAGTGAACCAGTCTTCGGCTTATACTCACTGAAGAAGAGCATTCAGGGGAGATAATTGAGTAATGACTTAATTCTGGAACGGTTGCGAAGAAAAACAAATAATGCGAGAATATTCAGTGCGATTCGCTACACAATTATGATGTCATTGATATAACTTTTCCTGAGGTATGTATTTACATGTGATTTAGCATATGTCAAAGTGTTTTTGATTTGTTCAAGGCCATAAATAGCATCGCGAAAATATATGTCGCGTGGCAAATTTTTTTGAGACGTATCCATATGTGGTATTCTTATGTAATTTTATGTCTAAATTCCCATATGTATGAACGGTCAACGCCCGCTTCGCGGGCTTTTGCCCGTATAATAAGTAGTTATTTGTAATAATGCCGGAATATGTGAAAAAAATAACTATATCGATTAGTATTAAAATTCAGTGCATTTTATGTGTCTTAATAATTAATTAAAAAAAAAGTAAGTTGAGTCCTGAGTGAGTAAAAGCAAAGACCTATAGAATACATTTTATAGGTCTTTGGTAAAGGTGACTGGGTGATTTTTTATGGTTGTTTCTAGGGAAGCCTCAAACAAATTTTACCAATTAAATAGATCTAATTATAATTGTTTTTATAAGTGCCTGAAATTTTTCTTTCATTAATTGAGATCCTTGAAAAATTGAGTAAAAGCACAGCTTTGATGTTCTTTGATGGTCATTTTAAGTGGAATAGTTATGATTTTTAATGAAGAATAATAACTTTATTCAAATTTTAACTGAAACACAAATTATTTTGACTAAATAAATATCATATTGGGATATTTATTTTGAGACAAGTAAATAAAATTGTTATGTAACATTTAAATTATAATGTCCCAATACAGCTAGTATGAACATTTTACATTGATTTGTAGTACTCAGGTGTTACCTCTCAAAAATATTCTTTAAAAATTAAAGGAAACTCAAGGATGAAAATATTTTCAAAACCAGGCAAATAATAGGAAAGTTATGTTTTCGCTAATATTAAGTAACAACACACACCTACCATTAAACAATATATCAGGCAATTATGGTGCAATATACAAGCGTTAATTGGATTAGCAAGTGTATATTACAAGATAACAGCTATTGTATAAAGGGGTACTTATGGTGCAATATACAGGCCCATTAATCAGCATTGATGAGATTAGGTGACATCTTTGAAGGGGGATAGTCATTCATAAGATGAGATTAGCACATTATCATACAAAAACATTTTTAAATAGTTTATCACTGTTTAAATTATTATTAATAAATTGCTTTGAATTGACTTTTTTTATTCATAAAGATATTAATATCAAAAAAAATTTATTACATTTGCTAATTATTTTATTAATAATGAAATAATGTGCAAGGAAAGTTCAATTCTGTTTTAATTTGTCTAAATGAGTTATTAGTAAAAAATAAAATATCAGTGACATCCAATAATTTGATAATAGACATATGAATGCATGAAAAAAAATGTTGACAGATACAAAGTTTATTTATTTATCATATTTAACTGTTACAAGGAAAACAGTTTTGAAATTAATTTAAATTTGATTTTATCTTTTTTCAATTCATCAATTGACCATATTTAATTGGATTAAAAACAACTAACAACTACAATTGCACAACCCTGCCAAGGTTTACTCAAACTGAAATAAGGTGTTAATTGTGTATTCAAAACGGGTCTTGATTACACATTATTCTTGGTTGCATTTGTGTTGAGCAACATGTATAAGATACTCAGTAAGATTTTGAGCATATTCAATTTATTCCACTAGTACACCAACATGCACTTACTAATGATTTACATGCAATCCTTACACAGTTAAACCCTCCAAAAAACAATTCTAAAACCAAAAAAAAACATACAAGCTGCTTCATAGATATTAAAAGTTAATTAAAGACTGAATAAACAAAAAAATAATTTTGATAATAAACAAAGATTATACTTCAACCAAACAATTATAAATTTATTGGGGGGGGAGGGGGGGGAAACGACTGCACTAAAATGGGGGGGGGAACGTCTGGGGAGGAAACGTCTTGGGGGGGGGGGGAAACGTCTTGGGGAGGAACCGTCTCAGGGGGGAAACGACCGGAAACCATTTAAGGTTACAAAGCACCATTTCTCATTTTTAACGGAACACTGAAGGGATTATAATAAAATGTAACCTGCCAGAATCGGAGCTAGAAACTGCATGTTAACCTACATAATAGGTTGTTTTAAAATACTGTTTCACTTTGCATAAGTTTTAACTCTTTTTTAGTTTATTAAAATTTTGTTCAAGTTTGGTGAACGAACTGTATAAAAACTACATTCGAGTCACAAGTAGGTCAATTCCACAAAAGCGGAAAAAGTAAAGGAAAATGACTAAAAAATTTCTGAGGGCTTTCTTACTTTAACAGATGATTATTTTATTTATGTAACCTGTTTCTAACGAATTCATTTGTCGTCAAATAGTTCGTCCGCATCTGGATATGAGCCTTTTGTATCGGAACAACGAGAGAGAATGTGGGTAGAACTTAATCCAACTGTAGGACAGCTGATTTGAAGCTTTAATCTGTTTCTACGCACACAACAACTATGTCATTTATCGTTAGATTTTAAAATGACTTGGTACATTTGTTCATCATCATGGGACGGTGTGTCATGCGAAACAAGTACGTCGATATCTCCAAGGTCAAGGTCACACTTGGAGTTCAAATGTCATGAGCTTCTCCGGGCCATAACTTTGTCATTTATCGTGAGACTTTAAAATCATTTGGCACAATTGTTCACCATAATTGGACGGTGTGTCATGCGAAAGAATTACGTCGATATCTCGAAGGTTAAAGTCACACTTTGAGTTCAAAGGTAAAAAATGGCCATAAATGAGTTTGTCCGGGCCATAACTATGTCGTTCATTGTGAGATTTTAAAATCATTTGGCACATTTGTTTATCATCATTTGACGGTGTGTCATGCAAAAGAATTACGTCGATATCTCCAAGGTCAAGGTCACACTTTGAGTTCAAATGTCAAAAATGGCCATAAATGAGCTTGTCCGGACCATAACTATGTCATTCATTGTGAGATTTAAAAATTACTCGGAACATTTGTTCAAAATCATTGGACGGTGTGTCATGCGAAAGAATTACGTCGATATCTCCAAGGTCAAGGTCACACTTTGAGTTCAAAAGTCAAAAATGGCAATAAACGATCTTGTCCAGTACATAACTATGTTATTCATTGTGAGATTTTAAAATTACTAGGCACATTTGTTCACTATCATTGCACGGTGTGTCATGCGAAAGAATAACGTCGATATCTCAAAGGTCAATGTCACACTTGGAGTTCAAAAGTATAAAAAAATGGCCATAAATGAACTTGTCCGGGCGATAACTATGTCATTCATTGTGAGATTTTAAAATGACTCTGTACATTAATTTTGTTCACAGTCATTAAACGGCGTGTGATGCGAAAGAATTCAAATGTCAAAATGGCCATAAAGGATAATGGCATAATAATTCTTAAAACTCGCCATAAATTAGCTTCTCTTGTTTTGTGAAGACAGCATTCTGTGTCAATGCAGTATGTGGGGGTATACGTCACGTTTGTGACAAAGCTCTAGTTAATGGGCTACTCATCAACATTATTGTCAGATGAATACTCATAGAAGATGTTTTGGGTAACTTTATGTTTTGATTGACGGACTGGGGTCAAAAATTCATGGCTTGGCGGGGCTAACACAAGCCCCTCAACCACCTTGTAGAAAAAGATCAAACTGTTCGACTTCCTTCTTTTCTGTAGTGGAGGATATTCATACCTTCGAGCATTTTGTGGCAAAGACCGGCGAGGAATTTTTCAAGTTTGTCAACGTCTTTTGTAGGGTGGGCCCAATCAAATCGAGCGTTATTGAAGGGTTGATTTTTTCAAGGCAATATAGGCTGTATTACGACAGAATTCAGGGCAGCGTTTGGGATTATGCCTAAGGAAACCAAGTGTGGAAAAAGCTTTTATAATGATGTCATTGATGTGTGAGGTCCAATTTAGTTCGTAAAGCGAGACTATACGATTTTTATATCTGTTAAATTGTAATACATTGATAAAAATGTTACAATAACACAAAAAGTCAAGAATAATTATACACTGAAGACGAATTTCATAAAATGCAGCAAAGACAAATTAGCGCCCCGAGTCGATTGTGACGAAGATATTTCGTACATATTTTCCTACAATAACCGAAGCATTCGTCTTTTTATTAGGATCGGAGTTAGTGTTCGTGTGTCGTATGAATAGATATCGTTGCAGGAAATTACAATGATCCGTTAAACTAAATTTAGATTCACATAGTACATACATGATATACATGCTGGCGAATTCGACTAAACATACATTTTCGATCTCAGAATTAAATATCTGGCTTATTTCGCAATTTTCGGCACATGTTATTCTTAACTTTTATTTTAATTTATATTGAAATATATGTATAATGAGTTGTTTTTTTTACACATTTTATATAAATTCATAAATATTGGACAAAATCGTTAAGTCTCGCTTTAAGATATTGAACCAACCCAAGGTATGGGTTTCCGGAACAAGTTTGAGGATTTAATTTTTTATCTGGTAAACTTTTGAGGATTCCTGGTTTGTGGTCAGAATGTAACATTTTTTGCGTTGAAGAGCATTCCCCATGTGTTGGCCCAGACGTTTAGTTAGTTCAGGTCTTGATGAAAGATATCATGGTCCTTGCGACTTCTGAGTGTGCGGTATAAAAGGAAATCGTCTCCATTTAGGCGGATGGAGGAACAAACCAAATCTGTCAGATAATTGATGTGGTAGAGAAAAAGAAGGGAGTCTAGTACTGTACCTTGGGGTACAACGGAATTAACAGTAGCTGGATTGGATTTATCGCTTTCTTCAACAACTTTCATACTTCTGTCTGCGAGGAAGCTCCCGGGCAGTGGTTGATGTTACGAGTGAAACCATGCTGCTCTAGCTTATGTAAAAAAAATATGTTGGACAGTATCGAAGGCCAGGATAGCCATAGTCATATTTCATAAGTAGGCCATTAACAGTGATCAGCAATTGTGTTTCACATGAGTATAACGATCAGAATCCATGATGGGAAAGGATGTGTTGACACATGATGCGCTCTAGTAGCGTGCATGTTACGCAGTTTATGAAAACAGGCTATAGTGTTCGGCTAGATGGATATTGCCTTTTTAGAAACGTATGAGACGAACGCGTCTTTCAAATCCCGAGGACATTTTCCTGAGTCAGTTGATGTTTTGAAGATGGTTGATAGTGCAGGTGCTCACTGACTGGCACATGTCTTTCGTACTGAGTTCGGGGTCTTGTCTAGTTCTTGAATTAAGCACGTTTGGTGTTTCTAAGGAGTTGCTCAACGCCAATTGTGGTGATGCTGAGTGGTGGTGTAGGTGAACGACAACCCTTTGTAGTGTCAGGAAGATTTGTGTCTCCTGTATCCCTACTTAACGCAGGCTCGAACTGATCAACCAGTAACTGGGATTTGTCTTTACTGTCACAAGTCTTCCAACCCTTTTCAGTGGTGTGGTGAACTTTCTTTACTTTAGCAACATTGACCTTTAAATAAGTTAACACAAGACACTAGTTCAACTTTCAATCACTTTTAATTTCCAGTTCTTGATTCTCAGCAAATCACTTTTCTTTTACATAAATTTACTTTTCTTATTTCCCACTATTTCTAAAATAATAAATTCAACTGTTCAAGGTAATCTTTAACATACAATCCCTTTTTAATACCTTTTCTTATTCTCCCTTGTCCAAGCACATGGCGTGGTATTTATACAATAATTTCCGTCTTAATAACTAACATCTCATGAAAAGCAAGATAAGCATGACTTACATGTAAAGTGCCATATGGAGCAATATAACATAGTACAATTATTCCGCCTAAATATGATTTTATCGCCAAAATAACTAGGTCGAAGATTGAGCAAAGACATATAACCTGTTGTTACATATCAGACGGAGCAAATTTACATAACAATATTAATGTTTCATATACAATGTATACAAAATCGTGGCATTCACGACATTCCCGCCGACAAAATGAACACATATTTTAAACAAGGTAAAACGATACTTTCATTAAATGTACACAATATTGCATTTTATACAAGTCCATTTCTTCTTTACCTTTCTCTTCGTCTTTGAGCATTAATCGTCTTATGGAAGTCCTATCTAACATTGAAAATTAATCACATTTCACTAGTTTTTTTCCTATTTTTATAGTCAAAGAGTTTCTTGATTTCACGTGTAGCATATTTTGCTGATTGTCTTTGAGATCGTGATCTTTGAATCACATTGTCTAGTTCATCTGGAATGTTATTGTTGTCGCGCGATTTGTTATTCGAACCATTGCATTCCAACGGGTACAACAGGTTGAACGGTCTTCCAATAACAGTTTTTGACGGCCATTCCACTTTTGCTGATCGAACAATACCGTCCCTGCTTTTCACCAGATTTACGACTCGACCAAGTTTCCAGCTCCCTCTATCCACGTTATCCTTGATCTGAATAATATCACCTACACTTGGGCTAGACTTGGACAACACTTTTCCTGCTTTCAGTTGTGTTTGGTTACGTTCATTCAAGCTAGTAAGGTATTCCTCATGCCAAAGCCGCCATAACTCATATAACGTCTTTTGTCCTTTCTTCCATATTTTAAACAATTTATTTTTCGTACTTTCACTTGGGTTGTACTCCTCATCCTGACATTCTAAATCAAGTTCTGGAATTCCAGTGATTAGGTTTAGAGTCAAAAAAAAATGTGGAGACAGGGGAATATTTGAATTTACGTCATCTTCCACATAAACTAATGGTCAAGAATTTACTATTGATTCAACTTCCTTGATGAGGGTTTGTAACTGAATCATTGTTAACAATCGTCTTACAATTGACTTGCGCATTGAACGTTTCACAACTCCCACTAGTCTTTCAAAGAAACCGCCCATCCACGGGGCAATTTCCTCAATGAATTTTCACTTTATTCCATGTTAACACATACGAATGAACATCCTCACTTTGAACTACATTATTCCAAACATATTCGATAACTTGTTTTGAAAGTTAAAATTGAGCTGCGTTATCACTCAACACTTCTGAGGGTACACCCCGTTGTGACACAAACCGTCCAAATCCAATAAGAAACTCCTCTGAAGTCATATCCTGAATAACCTTTAAGTGAATAGCACAGGGTCGTGTTGTCATGCACGTAAATAAACATAGCCAAACTTTTTTCAATCCCTCACTGGTCTTTATCTGTAGTGGACCAAGATAATCGAGTCCTGTTTTCGAGAATGCTGGATATTAGTTCACTCTTGTACTGCAGAACGACCATGTGTTATCCAAAATTTCTGTCTCGTTTTGCTAAAGTTTGGGAAACTCCTGAATTCAAACACTCTTTGTGATTTTGTTTTATAACTAACTTAGTAAAACGTTCACTATGCGGTAAAAGTAGTGGGCGTCTCGCTCTTTCAACCATACCCGAATTGTTCAGGCTCCCTCTGCACCGAATTATCCCATTATCATCAATATCCCAGTTGCTTCTGTAACTGAGTTGATTTCTTTGCAAGTATCGCACTATAATCCTTGTGGTAATATTTTCTTTGTATGTAACGTATCCACATGATTTCAGCTTCTTAAATATCTTCACTTTTAATATGTTTACTTTTGCACTGGACTTTCCTAAGTTTCCGTATGAATAATAACACAAGCGCCGTAACCTTCAACATCTTTCCTAAGGAAGAATATCTCTCGATAGCCATCCCGAACGGTGGATCGTCTTTTACAGAACAACACTGACTTCCGTCAATATGGATGACTCACGGTTGCTACTTTGTTCCTCGTTAGACAAATCACACATTCCAAATTCACACTCAAGATTCCATGCGCCTGAATTTTCACTGAACAACGTAGGTCCTTTCCATCACAGTTTGTTTCCACTTAAATCTTTCGCACTTGATCCCAAAGTAGCAACATTAGCAGGATTTTCTTTCGTATTTATGTATCGAATATGTACATATCCATGCATTCTAATCTCCACCACTCTATTTTTTACAAATACAGGCACACTTTTGTCACTTTTTATCCATGCAATTGCAACCTGGGAATCACTCCACAAATAGTCTTCCACAATATGCAGCTTTAATTGACTCTTCACGAATCGTAAATATTTGACTCCAATAAACAAAGCTATTAGCTCCAACTTTGGTATTGTTATTTCTTTCACAGGAGCAAGGCGTGTCTTCGCACACAATTAATCCAACTTGGATGAATTTGCACTTTCCTGGTGAAGGTAAACTGCTGCCGAATATAAGCGTTTTGATGCATCACAGAAACACAGCAATGTGTATCTAACATCCTTGTAATCAATTGATATATTTCTTTCAACTTTGTAGTCACTTACGTTTTCAAGGTCCTTTTTTGGCTTTGTCCATTGATTCTGAATCTCAATATCTTCAATCTCCTCATCCCACTCTACACCTCTTTTCCACAATTCTTGAATGAGCAGCTTTCCTCACAATATAACAGTTGAGAACAATCCCATTGGATCAAACACAGAAGCGACTGTCTTAAGAACATTCCTTTTTGTTGTTGGTACATCTTTCTCTTTGATTTTCTGTAACGACAAGGTATCAGACTTATGATTCCATGTATGACCTAAAACTTGTGTTTCTTTCAACTCCGCTCTGTCAGAAGATGGTATACTTTCATTCAACAGATCACTATTAGATAACCATTCCCTTAAACTCATCGATGCTTCATTGAACATACGCTTTGCCTTTTGATAGATCTCGATGCCTTGTTTGTCATTGCTTGCTCCATTTATGGTATTATCTACATAAATATCACGTTTTAATTGCTCCGCAATAGGTGTTCCATATGACTCAAGTTGTGTTTCAACTGTTGCTCCCAATAAGAATAGACTAGAAACTATCCCAAAAGGAACACGACAGAATCTGTACACTTCCAAGTTGTCATATTCAACACTTGGGTCCTGTACATACTTAACCCAGAAGAATCATGTCACATCGCGTTCAGATGGCTGCAGACCAATCTGCAAAAATGCCTTCTCTATATCTGAAACTAAGGCTACTTTGTACAGACGGAATCTCATGAGAAGCCCGCACAAGTCTTGGAGCAAAACCGGTCCTCTATAAAGACATTCGTTCAAACGTTTACTTTCCTTTGACACTTTTGCTGAGGCATCATATACGATTCTGAGTTTTATTGTAGTCTTATTTGGATTCACAACATCATGATGCGGTACGTAATGAATGTATTCACTTGATTTATTTTCAGGCACTTTTTCAATGATCCCTTTTAGAAGTTGTTCCTGAATAATAAAATTATACTTGTTTAACAACTCCGGCTCGTTTTGCAACTTCTTCAGACATGATTTAAGTCTGCCAAATGCCAGTTGTTTATTGCTTGGTCAATCTGAATCTTCTTCCTTCCATGGCCAAGTCACTTGAT
Organism: Dreissena polymorpha; assembly: GCF_020536995.1. Lineage (NCBI taxonomy): Eukaryota > Metazoa > Mollusca > Bivalvia > Myida > Dreissenidae > Dreissena > Dreissena polymorpha. Next base: position 54,655,033 of record NC_068367.1, read on the forward strand.
ATCTTTCATCTTCGAATATAACTGCATCTTTAATTTTTTTCATCACAATTTCATCATCAAGCACTTCTTCAGTTTCACTTTTCACTCCAATGGATTCAATGTTCCAAAAATCCACTTTAGTCTGAACAGCACTATCAGCTGTTTGGAATACATTTGTGTTATCGAGCTGAATATATTATTATTATTATTACATGTATTATTATTATAAAAGAATATTCATGTATACGGTAAACATTTTAATATTGATTGTCAATCTTTTTTATTACCTTTTGGTTTTTCGTGTTTTGAAATGTCTTTTTTCAACATACTACACCCAGATGTGAATGAATTTGATTTTTGAAACTGTATGCATATTTTGCAATACATCGTTTTTGATTTTGCATTAAAATATATCCACTTGAATTCCGGAAGCCAAACATCTTTGAATGATATATTATCAGATTTGATTTTTTTTGAGACCGGGTCATTAGATTCGTCAGAGTCCAAAGGACGCCTATTGCCTATGGTCGCCATAATGGCATTCGCAATTTCCGACACTTTCGCCGAACATGTCAAGGGTTTTATACCTTTTCATCTATCGTCATTCACAATTGTAACACATTTAGCCTTTAATCATTACAAACATTACGAACTTGTCGAAATTTAAATCAATTATCAACTTCTTTACTTACGTTCATTGTGTGACTATGTTGATAATTCGCTAACAGCTTTTACTCAAATTGATTGAAATCGGCAGCAATCTTTAATCAGATGTAATTGTTTATTTAAGCCGATAAGATGTACGATTACACCATTGTTTTGTTTTCACACCAGTCATTTTCCTTTGTATCGATGACCGGTTCTGACCGGTGATAATGCAGACTGCGTATCAATTTTCGGGTCAATAATACGGCGATGTATTGAACAACAGTGTACAGCTGAAAGAGTTTACTATCTGGGACAGCATTTGTCATGAAAAAATCGTTCGCCGAACGTTTTCGCCGAACGATTATTTTATTCGCCGAATTTGCTAAATTTTCGCCATTGGCGAATCTGGCGAACGGCAGCGGGAGCCCTGGTGACTCACTCCCAAATATAAGAATCAGGAAGTTTCCTTTTCACTTTCACTTGTACTTCTGGTTCTTAAAATCCATCCTATCGTTGCATTTAGAATGTATAATCCTTCTGACACTTCCAGTTTTTGCGAATGCACTATACTAGATAATAATCATTCCCAATCAATATGCCAATAGCAGACGATTCTGTGTCATTCGGTAGAGTATCGGCTGGACCTAATGTTTCCACAAGTTCACTGAAACAATGGTGTAAGGAAAGTATCTATCATCTTTCTTTGCACATTACCACTGATAACTGGCACAACGTTTGTACTTATTTTCATGTATTTTCCACTGTTCAACTTCAGATTAAATGAAGTCATATCTGTCTTTATAGTCTTAGCTTGACTGCCACCAAATGTGAAAACTTTCAATTCCTCCGTTCCGTCTGTTCCAGACCAAGACTATCTGCTAAATTTTTTGTGATATATGTACGTTGTAAACCACAGTCTAGGAGAAGCCTTGTTCTTACTAAAGAATTTGTTTCCGGATTTTGAACTTCAGTATTTGCAGTTTGCATGAAAACTGTCTCTCCGTGTGAAACCATCATACCTTCTTGCTTTGTGTCCCCATTTGGACTTTCACTTATATTTTCATCAAATTAAACATGAGCTTGTTCATTGGCACTAGTATCACCAAATCGTTTTGGACATAAACTTCTGTGATATTTATTAAACACATTACAGTAGACACACGCCTTATTTGATTTGCATTTTGTTACAACATGTCCACTTTTTAGACACCAATAACAATGTCCTGAGAACTTTTGTTTTCTGTCATGAATTGTCTTATACTGCGGACACTCGTCACTCCAATTTGAATTATCACAAAAATGACACGATGGTGTTAGCTGTCTGCTTTGTGTATAAACAAGTGCTCGCTCCCTTGTCGTTTGTAACGAATGATGATGAGTTTCGAGGATAAACAATGGTTATGAGTTTCCATAAGCTGCTCTGGGTGTGTTTAATGGTATTTTGCTTTTTCTTCATGTCCTTTGAATATTGAATTCACGTTCCTTTAAAACATAGTTTTCCTTGATATTTTTGTTGGATTTTTTACAAGCACATATGTAATTCCTCAAATGTCTTCGAAGAGATTTGACATTCCATTTAACATCATAAATGAGCTTGTCCGAACCATAACTATGTCATTCATTGTGAGATTTAAAAATTACTCGGAACATTTGTTCACAATCATTGGACGGTGTGTCATGCGAAAGAATTACGTCGATATCTCCAAGGTCAAGGTCGCACTTTGAGTTCAAAAGTCAAAAATGGCAATAAACGATCTTGTCCAGTACATAACTATGTCATTCATTGTGAGATTTTAAAATTACTCGGTACATTTGTTCACTATCATTGCACGGTGTGTCATGCGAAAGAATAACGTCGATATCTCAAAGGTCAATGTCACACTTGGAGTTCAAAAGTAAAAAATGTCCATAAATGAACTTGTCCGGGCGATAACTATGTCATTCATTGTGAGATTTTAAAATGACTCTGTACATTAATTTTATTCACAGTCATTGGACGGCGTGTGGTGCGAAACAATTCAAATGTCAAAATGGCCATACATGATAATGGCATAATAATTCTTAAAACTCGCCATAAATTAGCTTCTCTTGTTTTGTGAAGACAGCATTCTGTGTCAATGCAGCATGTGGGGGTATACGTCACGTTTGTGACAAAGCTCTATTTAATGGGCTACTCATTAACATTTTTGTCAGATGAATACTCATAGATGATGTTTTGGGTAACTTTATGTTTTGATTGACGGACTGGGGTCAAAAATTCATGGCTTGGCGGGCTAACACAAGCCTCTCAACCACCTTGTAGAAGAAGATCAAACTGTTCGACTTCCTTCTTTTCTGTAGTGGAGGATCTTCATACCTGCGAGCATTTTGTGGCAAAGACCGGCGAGGAATCTTTCAGCTTGTTTTTGGATTTTTTCAAGTTTGTCAACGTCTATTGTAGGGTGGGCCCAATCAAATCGAGCGTTATTGAAGGGTTGAATTTTTCAATGCAATATAGGCTGTTTTACGACTGAATTTAGGGCAGCATTTGGGATTACGCCTAAGGAAACCAAGTGTGAAAAAAGCTTTTATAATGATGTCATTGATGTGTGAGGTCCAATTTAGTTCGTAAAGCGAGACTATACGATTTTTATATCTGTTAAATTGTAATACATTGATAAAAATGTTACAATAACACAAAAAGTCGAGATAATTATACATTGAAGACGAATTTCATAAAACGCAGCAAAGACAAATTAGCGCCCCGAGCCGATTGTGACGAAGATATTTCGTACATATTTTCCTACAATAACCGAAGCATTCGTCTTTTTATTAGGATCGGAGTTAGTGTTCGTGTGTCGTATGAATAGATATCGTTGCAGGAAATTAAAATGATCCATAAAACTAAATTTAGAGTCACATAGTACATACATGTTTTACATGCTGGCGAATTCGACTAAACATACATTTTCGATCTTAGAATTAAATATCTGGCTTATTTCGCAATTTTCGGCACATGTTATTCTTAACTTTTATTTTAATTTATATTGAAATATATGTATAATAAGTTTTTTTTACACATTTTATAAAAATTCATAAATATTGGACAAAATCGTTAAGTCTCGCTTTAAGATATTGTACCAACCCAAGGTATGGGTTTTCCGGAACAAGTTTGAGGATTTAATTTTTTATCTGGTAAACTTTTGAGGATTTCTGGTTTGTGGTCAGAATGTAACATTTTTTGCGTTGAAGAGCATTCCCTATGTGTTGGCCCAGACGTTTAGTTAGTTCAGGTCTTGCTGAAAGATATCATGGTCCTTGTGACTTCTGAGTGTGCGGTATAAAAGGAAATCGTCTCCATTTAGGCGGATGGAGGAAGAAACCAAATCTGTCAGATAATTGATGTGGTAGAGAAAAAGAAGGGAGTCTAGTACTGTACCTTGGGGTACAACGGAGTTAACAGTAGCTGGACTGGATTTATCGCTTTCTTCAACAACTTTCATACTTCTGTCTGCGAGGAAGCTCCCGGGCAGTGGTTGATGTTACGAGTGAAGCCATGCTGCTCTAGCTTATGTAAAAAATATGTAGGACAGTATCGAAGGCCAGGATAGCCATAGTCATATTTCAAAGTAGGCTATGAACAGTGATCAGCAATTGTGTTTCACATGAGTATAAAGATCAGAATCCATGATGGGAAATGATGTGTTGACACATGATGCGCTCTAGTAGCGTGCATGTTACGCAGTTTATGAAAACAGACTATAGTGTTCGGCTAGATGGACATTGCCTTTTAAGAAACGTATGAGACAAAAGCGTCTTTCAAATCCCGAGGACATTTTCCTAAGTCAGTTGATGTTTTGAAGATGGTTGATAGTGCAGGTGCTCACTGACTGGCACATGTCTTTCGTACTGAGTTCGGGGTCTTGTCTGGTCCTTGAAGTAAGCACGTTTGGTGTTTCTAAGGAGTTGCTCAACACCAATTGTGGTGATGCTGAGTGGTGGTGTAGGTGAACGACAACCATTTGTAGTGTCAGGAAGATTTGTGTCTCCTGTATCCCTAGTTAACGCAGGCCCGAACTGATCAATCAGTAACTGGGATTTGTCTTTACTGTCACAAGTCTTCCAACCCTTTTCAGTGGTGTGGTGAACTTTCTTTACTTTAGCAACATTGACCTTTAAATAAGTTAACACAAGACACTGGTTCAACTTTCAATCACTTTTAATTTCCAGTTCTTGATTCTCAGCAAATCACTTTTCTTTTACATAAATTCACTTTTCTTATTTCCCACTATTTTTAAAATAATAAATTCAACTTTTTAAGGTAATCTTTAACATACAATCCCTTTTAAATACATTTTCTTATTCTCCCTTGTCCAAGCACATGGCGTGGTATTTATACAATAATTTCCCTCTTAATAACTAACATCTCATGAAAAGCAAGATAAGCATGACTAACATGTAAAGTGCGATATGGAGCAATATAACATAGTACAATTATCCCGCCTAAATATGATTTTACCGCCAAAATAACTAGGTCGAAGATTGAGCAAAGACATATAATCTGTTGTTACATAACAGGCGGAGCAAAGTGTCTATTTACATATCAGACGGAGCAAATTTACATAACAATATCAATGTTTCATAGATACAAAATCGTGGCATTCACGACATTCCCGTCGACAAAATGAACACATATTTTAAACAAATGTAAAATGATACTTTCATTAAATGTACACAATATTGCATTTTATACAAGTCCATTTCTTCTTTACCTTTCACTTCGTATTTGAGCATAAATCGTCTCATGGAAGTCCTATCTAACATTGAAAATTAATCACATTTCACTAGTTTTTTTCCTATTTTTATAGTCAAAGAGTTTCTTGATTTCACTTGTAGCATATTTTGCTGATTGTCTTTGAGATCGTGATCTTTGAATCACATTGTCTAGTTCATCTGGAATGTTATTGTTGTCGAGCGATTTGTTATTCGAACCATTGCATTCCAACGGGTACAACAGGTTGAACGGTCTTCCAATAACAGTTTTTGACGGCCATTCCACTTTTGCTGATCGAACAATACCGTCCCTGCTTTTCACCAGATTTACGACTCGACCAAGTTTCCAGCTCCCTCTATCCACGTTATCCTTGATCTGAATAATATCACCTACACTTGGGCTAGACTTGGACAACACTTTTCCTGCTTTCAGTTGTGTTTGGTTACGTTCTCTTAAGCTAGTAAGGTATTCCTCATGCCAAATCCGCCATAACTCATTTAACGTCTTTTGTCCTTTCTTCCATATTTTAAACAATTTATTTTTCGTACTTTCACTTGGGTTGTATTCCTCATCCTGACATTCTGAATCCAGTTCTGTTATTCCAGTGATTGGGTTTAGAGTCAAAAAATAATTTGGAGAGAGGGAAATATTTGAAATTACGTCATCTTCCACATAAACAAATGGTCGAGAATTTACTATTGATTCAACTTCCTTGATGAGGGTTTATAACTGAATCATTGTTAACAATCGTCTTACAATTGACTTGCGCATTAAACGTTTCACAACTCCCACTAGTCTTTCAAAGAAACCGCCCAATCACGGAGCAATTTCCTCAATGAATTTCCACTTTATTCCATGTTGACACATACGAATGATCATCCTCACTTTGAATCACATTATTCCAAACATCTTCGATAACTTGTTTTGAAACTTTAAATTGCGCTGCGTTATCACTCAACACTTCTGAGGGTACACCACGTTGTGACACAAACCGTCTAAATCCAATAAGAAACTCCTCTGAAGTCATATCCTGAATAACCTTTAAGTGAATAGCACAGGGTCGTGTTGTCATGCACGTAAATAAACATAGCCAAACTTTTTTCAATCCCTCACTGGTCTTTATCTGTAGTGGACCAAGATAATCGAGTCCTGTTTTCGAGAATGCTGGATATTAGTTCACTCTTGTACTGCAGAACGACTATGTGTTATCCAAAATTTCTGTCTCGTTTTGCTAAAGTTTGGGAAACTCCTGAATTCAAACACTCTTTGTGATTTTGTTCTATAACTAACTTAGTAAAACGTTCACTATGTTGTAAAAGTAGTGGGCGTCTCGCTCCTTCAACCATACCCGAATTGTCCAGTCTCCATTTGCACCGAATCATCCCATTATCATCAATATCCCAGTTGCTTCTGTAACTGAGTTGATTTCTGTGCAAGTATCGCGCTATAATCCTTGTGGTAATATTTCCTTTGTTTGTAAAGTATCCACATGATTTCAGCTTTTTGAATATCTTCACTTTTAATATGTCTACTTTTGCACTGGACTTTCCTAAGTTTCCGTATGAATAATAACACAAGCGCCGTAACCTTCAACATTTTTCCTAAGGAAGAATATCTCTCGATATCCATCCCGAACGGTTGATCGTCTTTTACAGAACAACACTGACTTCCGTCAATATGGATGACTCACGGTTGCTACTTTGTTCCTCGTTAGACAAATCACATATTCCAAATTCACACTCAAGATTCCATGCGCCTGAATTTTCACTGAACAACGTAGGTCCTTTCCTTCACAGTGTGTTTCCACTTAAATCTTTCGCACTTGATCCCCATGTAGCAACATCAGCAGGATTTTCTTTCGTATTTATGTATCGAATATGTACATATCCATGCTTTCTAATCTCCACCACTCTATTTTTTACAAATACAGGCACACTTTTGTCACTTTTTATCCATGCAATTGCAACCTGGGAATCACTCCACAAATAGTCTTCCACAATATGCAGCTTTAATTGACTCTTCACGAATCGTAAATATTTGACTCCAATAAACACAGCCATTAGCTCCAACTTTGGTATTGTTATTTCTTTCACAGGAGCAAGGCGTGTCTTCGCAAACACTTAATCCAACTTGGATGAATTTGCACTTTCCTGGTGAAGGTAAACTGCTGCCGAATATGAGCGTTTTGATGAATCACAGAAATACAGCAATGTGTATCTAACATCCTTGTAATCAATTGATATATTTCTTTCAACTTTGTAGTCACTTACGTTTTCAAGGTCCTTTTTTAGCTTTGTCCATTGATTCTGAATCTCAATATCTTCAATCTCCTCATCCCACTCTACACCTCTTTTCCACACTTCTTGAATGAGCAGCTTTCCTCGCAATAGAACAGGTGAGAACAATCCCATTGGATCAAACACAGAAGCAACTGTCTAAAGAACATTCCTTTTTGTTGTTGGTACATCTTTCTCTTTGATTTTCTGTAACGACAAGGTATCAGACCTATGATTCCATGTATGACCTAAAACTTGTGTTTCTTTCAACTCCGCTCTGTTAGAAGATGGTATACTTTCATTCAACAGATCACTATTAGATAACCGTTCCCTTAAACTCATCGATGCTTCATTGAACATACGCTTTGCCTTTTGATAGATCTCGATGCCTTGTTTGTCACTGCTTGCTCCATTTATGATATTATCTACATAAATATCACGTTTTAATTGCTCCGCAATAGGTGTTCCATATGACTCAAGGTGTGTTTCAACTGTTGCTCCCAATAAGAATAGACTAGAAACTATCTCAAGGAACACGACTGAATCTGTACCCTTCCAAGTTGTCATATTCAACACTTGGGTCCTGTATATACTCAACCCAGAAGAATCATGTCACATCGCGTTCAGATGGCTGCAGACCAATCTGCAAAAATGCCTTCTCTATATCTGAAACTAAGGCTACTTTATGCAGACGGAATCTCATGAGAAGCCCGCACAAGTCTTGGAGCAAAACCGGTCCTCTATAAAGACATTCGTTCAAACGTTTACTTTCCTTTGACACTTTTGCTGAGGCATCATATACGATTCTGCGTTTTATTGTAGTCTTATTTGGATTCACAACACCATGATGCGGTATGTATTGAATGCGTTCACTTGATTTATTTTCAGGCACTTTTTCAATGATCCCTTTTAGAAGTTGTTCCTGAATAATAAAATTATACTTGTTTAACAACTCCGGCTTGTTCTGCAACTTCTTCAGACATGATTTAAGTCTGCCAAATGCCAGTTGTTTATTGTTTGGTAAATCTGAATCTTCTTCCTTCCATGGTCAAGTCACTTGATATCTTCCATCTTCGAATATAACTTCATCTTTGATTTTTTCATCACAATTTCATCATCAAGCACTTCTTCAGTTTCACTTTTCACTCCAATGGATTTAATGTTCCAAAAGTCCACTTTAGTCTGAACAGCACTATCAGCTGTTTGGAATATATTTGTGTTATCGAGCTGAATATATTATTATTATTATTATTATTATTATTATTATTATTATTATTATTATTATAAAAAATATTCATGTATACGGTAAACATTTTAATATTGATTGTCAAACTTTTTTATTACCTTTTGGTTTTTCGTGTTTTGAAATGTTGTCTTTTTTCAACATACTACACCCAGATGTGAATGAATTTGATTTTTGAAACTGTATGCATATTTTGCAATACATCGTTTTTGATTTTGCATTATAATATAACCACTTGAATTTCGGAAGCCAAACATCTTTGAATGATCTATTATCAGATTTGATTTTTTTAAGACCGGGTCATTAGCTTCGTCAGAGTCCAAAGGACGCTTATTGCCTATGGTCGCCATAATAGCAGTCGCAATTTCCGACACTTTCGCCGAACATGTCAAGGGTTTTATACCTTTTCATCTATCGTCATTCACAATTGTAACACATTTAGCCTTTAATCATTACAAACATTACGAACTTCTCGAAATTAAAATCAATTATCAACTTCTTTACTTACGTTCATTGTGTGACTATGTTGATAATTCGCTAACGGCTTTTACTCAAATTGATTGAAATCGGCAGCAATCTTTAATCAGATGTAATTGTTTATTTTAGCCGATAAGATGTACGAGTGCACCATTGTTTTGTTTTCACACCAGTCATTTTCCTTTGTATCGATGACCGGTTCTGACCGGTGTTAATGCAGACTGCGTATCAATTTTTCGGGTCAATAATACGGCGATGTATTGAACAACAGTCTACATCTGAAAGAGTTTACTATCTGGGACAGCATTTGTCAGGAAAAAAATCGTTCGCCAAACGTTTTCGCCGAACGATTATTTTATTCGCCGAATTTGCTAAATTTTCGCCATTGGCGAATCTGGCGAACGGCAGCGGGAGCCCTGGTGACTCACTCCCAAATGTAAGAATCAGGAAGTTTCCTTTTCACTTTCACTTGTACTTCTGGTTCTTAAAATCCATCCTATCTTTGCATTTAGAAGGTATAATCCTTCTGACACTTCCAGTTCTTGCGAATGCACTATACTAGAATACAATCATTCCCAATCAATATGTCAATAGCAGACGATTCTGTGCCATTCGGTAGAGTATCGGCTAGATCTAATGTTTCCAGAAGTTCACTGAAACAATTGTTTAGCGATGGATCTAGCGTCTTTCTTTGCACATTACCACTGTAACTGGCACAACGTTTGTACTTATTTTCATGTATTTTCCACTGTTCAACTTCAGATTAAATGAAGTCATATCTGTCTTTATAGTCTTAGCTTGACTTCCACCAAATGTGAAAACTTTCAATTCCTCCGTTCCGTCCGTTCCAGACCAAGACTTTCTGCTAAATCTTTTGTGATATATGTACGTTGTGAACCACAGTCTAGGAGAAGCCTTGTTCTTACTAAAGAATTTGTTTCCGGATTTTGAACTTCAGTATTTGCAGTTTGCATGAAAACTGTCTCTCCGTGTAAAACCATCATACCTTCTTGCTTTGTGTCCCCATTTGGACTTTCACATATATTTTCATCAAATTAAACATGAGCTTGTTCATTGGCACTATTATCACCAAATCGTTTTGGACATAAACTTCTGTGATATTTATTAAACATATTACAGTAGACACACACCTTATTTGATTTGCATTTTGTTACAACATGTCCACTTTTTAGACACCTATAACAATTTCCTTTCCACTTTTGTTTTCTGTCATGAATTGTCTTATACTGCGGACACTTGTCACTCCAATGTGAATTATCACAAAAATGACACAATGGTGTTAGCTGTCTGCTTTGTGTATTAACACGTGCTCCCTTGTAGTTTGTAACGCATGATGATGAGTTTCGAGGATAAACAATGGTTTGTGAGTTTCCATAAGCTGCTCTGGGTGTGTTTAATGGTATTTTGCTTCTACTTCATGTCCTTTGAATATTGAATTCACGTTCCTTTGAAACATAGTTTTCCTTGATATTTTTGTTGGATTTTTCACAAGCACATATGTAATTTCTCAAATGTGTTCGAAGAGATTTGACATCCCATTCAACATCAGCTCCCTTGCTTATTTCAATTTGACGGAGCATACCTTCTGGAAGCTTTGTTGTTATAATTGAAACGAACAAATGCTGGTGCACATTTTTCACCTAACACTTCAAGACTTCGTAGATGCTTTTCAATAGTATCCATGAATGATCTCAAACTCTCCACTTTATAGAAAGGTGTTTGGATACTCAACATTTCCTTGTAATGAATATCAATGATTTCCTGTCTTTTCCCAAATCGTTCTTGTAACAGTTTCACATCAACCTTGTAGTTTGCTCCTGATCGCGCTAGGCCAGCAATAGCACGCTTTGCGTCACCGTCAATTTTACCGATAAATGAACTTTTCTATTTCCGATAGCTTTTCGTTTCTATGGATGGTACACTCAAAGGCGTCCCAGAATTCGCACCAGTGTAATTTGTTTCCATAAAACATATTCAAAACCAGTTTAAGAAGTTTAACTGAAAATTCAGTATGTTAACCTTTATCTCGTTTCTCCATATACTTCATAAAGTCTTGTTGATGGTGTATTTGAATATTCATCATATCTTTCATTTGTTCTTGCACAGTCACTAGCCTCTCATTTTCCGAAGGAGTAGGTTTTCCGTCTGCTTGATCAGTTACTGATTTTTTCTTGAGAATCTTTTCAACAAATGCTTCTAATTCCATGACACTGTCTGAAGCTTCAGAACACGACTTCATATCCTCATCTGCAACTTGTTCCAGTTCTTTAGAGTTTTCACGCTGGGCCTCTGCCATAGCACAAGCAAGTTTTTCAGACTGAAGTTCTAATTTATCGCTATACATTTTCAACATTTTGATACACTTCTCTGAATGTGTAATTAATCATCAATATCACTTTCATCCAAATCAGAACTGATAATCGCCGCAAAATAATTAATTTTCTCTGTAAGTGTATTTCTGAAGCGAGTTCTTACACCTTTCACGTATGGAAGAGAGCCATGTTTCTTTATATAATGAAAATGATAATCATTTTACACTTACTCTTTTGAGGAAGACAACAATGCAACTATCCTTTTCATTTCAAACACAATATTTCCAAAACACTTTTTCTTTCAGTCCAATAAAAGACGTTCTAAAAACTTTCCTTTCGTACAGCACGAAAAAAAAATTCCGGTTCGCGGGACCATTCAATGTGGTGAACTTTCTTTACTTTAGCCACATTGACCTTTAAATAAGTTAACACAAGACACTGGTTCAACTTTCAATCTCTTTTAATTTCCAGTTCTTGATTTTCAACAAATCCCTTTTCTTTTACATAAATTCACTTTTCTTATTTCCCACTATTTTTAATATAATAAATCCAACTTTTCAAGGTAATCTTTAACATACAATCCCTTTTCTTTAATACCTTTTCTAATTCTCCCTTGTCCAAGCACATAGCGTGGTATTTATACAATAATTTCCCGCCAAGTAACTAACATCTCATGAAAAGCAAAATAAGCATGACTTACATGTAAAGTGCTATATGGAGCAATATTACACAGTACCATTTTCCCGCCTAAATATGATTTTACCGCCAAAATAACTAGGTCAAAGATGGAGAAAAGACATATAATCTGTTGTTACATAACAGGCGGAGCAAAGTGTCTATATACATATCAGACGGAGCAAATTTACATAACAATATCAATGTTTCATAAATAAAAAATCGTGGCATCCACGACTAGTGGGGCAGTTCCGTCTTTGCTGCGAGGATGCACGTATCTCCAGAAGGATTTTGTATTTTCTTCATCGACACCTCTCTTTATGGTAATTTAGATGTGGTTTAAGTTCGTCTTCAAAAATGCTGTAATGAATTCTATCTGGGAAAACTTGTAGGTATTCGATTTGTTATTTTGTGGCATGTTTATTGAGCCTTATTTATGTCTGATCTGATTTTTTCTCTGGTATTTGTTAAGCAATGGTAAAGACTGCGCTTCTTTCTCACCTCCGACGGTCCGTGTTTGTTAATCGATCGTTCGATGCCAGCTTTATATGTATCCCATTGTGACAGAATATTTGAGTCATGTCGTTTAGCTTCTTTTTCCGTGATTGTTTTAGAGATGCTGCATATCCTGGTTGATTCTATTCCGGTTAGCTTTATGGTAGTTGAACATTTTTCTAGGCTTCTGATTAATATTCTTGGAAATGATGTATATATTAGTAACCACCATGGCGTGGTTACTTATACCAGGGAGATGAATTTTTCACATGAGATATGTTGTTTATGAATACAAGGTCAATCATGTTGTTGTTTTAGTAGATTGGTAATGAACATGGATCGGACGATGTTCTATAGAAAGGTCAATTGGAGCTTGTTCGAGATCTCTATTAGAAGTTACTATTTTTACAATCGGGTCAGGCCCACATGAGCAATTAAAGTCGCCGGCTAGGATGATATACTTTAAACGAGCAGTTTTTGTCAGTTGACAAATAGCTTTTTTTCTCAATTTTATCGATATTTTTGATATTGCGGTGTTACAGACATGTAAATATAAGTCCTTATCATTTTAGGTCTAGACTTTGGTCCGAACTATTCTACAGTCAGTGGTGAGATGTGGTTCAGCTTCCATCATGATGTTGGCTCTCGCAGCAGTGAATACCCCCTTTCACATTTGAAAACCTTCCATTTCAGTGGACCGTCAGGTTCGGCAAGAAAACGTTGCTGGTCAAGATCGCATTCTTATCAGGATTCAACATCCGCGCAGAGATTTGACTTGAACCAGCATAGCTCAATATGTATAACCTCGGCGCTTCATTGTACGCTAATTATAAAAGATCGATAGTTACGGTCACGTGACTCAGTTCCGACAAGATATTTGCCGATACAGACCCGTTTCTTATCAGTGTCATATAGAGTCCGTGGTAAAAATAAGGAACACACGGCAGATGATAACTTTGAAATAGCTTGGTACTTTAGTTACCAGATATTTCTGTTCTTAATTCAAATTGTGAAATATTGTTCACGCTTTAAGTGTTTTTTAAATGTCGGATGTTCACCCTACCGCTAGGGACGGGTTTCAACATGTAAGTATATATATATTGTTTATTTCCTCCGATATCGAAGAATCGAACAACATAGTTATACAATAATCACAAATAATCACAAAGCAAGTTTATTATAGAAAGAGTGGCATGATTGACAAAACATGTATTCATGAATAAATATACAGTATAAAGAAGTTAAACTCCAGCTGCTGGAGCAGTATTGAATTTTCATTAAAACAATTAATTGGTCCTTTATTTAAGGCAAGTGACCGATTGCCCAAACAGTACAAAACAGCACAATACAAACCAACATAAACACAAAATATGAATATAGCTGGGGTCACCGCCTTGGAACGGTCAATGCAAAGCATTGGGGGTTTAAACCTGGTTATAGAGCGCTCAACCTCACACTTGGCCCAGCAATATTCATAATACATTTAATGTAAATAAAATTTAACGTCATAGCATTTTAACTCAAATTAAACAATAATAAAAGGGTATTAAAACGCATTCAATTTAATTACTATTTAATTACTCAATTGCATTGAAGATACAAGAGTAACAGAGTTACAACTTTTTGACGAACGATCAAATAAAACTATTAATAATTGCCAACTACATTCCTTCTTTATACAAATAAAACTATTAACAATTGTCAACTACATTCCTTCTTTATAGAAAAAGATTTGAGAATGTAGCATCATGGAGTTAATATCTCAGATAATCATCGCGCAAATACAGGAAAAAGCAGCAATAATGGTTGTAAAAATTCCATATTACATGGCTTGGTTGTTTATGTGACTGCTAAAAAAAAATAAAATAATTAAATCAAACAAGAAACGCCTATCAGAGAGAAAATATAAATAAAATGGAACGTTATAAACCCAATGACCTATGCATGTAGATTACAACTGGGAAAGTCGGTCGTATGACGTCACAAAAATCCATAATGACATAATGACGTGAACAAATTCCAGGGACAGTACTAAATAAAAATATTAATGGGGCTGTGCTACTAATAAAACAAGTTTAGGTGATTTAATATTAAGAAGCAAATGAATAAAAATGGTAATTCCATTAAAGCGACATTATTGGAATCAAACAGTATATAGGTGTTTGACAACTGAAGACAGAAATGATTTGATGTACGATTTGAGTCCAAATGTAGTTTTCATGCAGATTTGTTCATACGACACAATGACACAATTTTATTCAACAGTAAAAAATGCCTATAATGTAGTTTTCATGCAGATTTGTTCATACGACACAATGACACAATTTTATTCAACAGTGAAAAATGCCTATAATATCACTAATGATTCCAAATTTTAAGGGAAGAAAGATATAGTGAATCGAAAACCATCAAACACGTGTTTTTAAGTACATAAGTATCGTATCCTTTTGATAAAAACAAGTTAATTAAATTGAAAAGTTTAATATCAACATTTGGTTTAACATATTTTAATTTGCGGACACGCTTCAAAACATCTCCGTAAAATGATGGATGGGAGATTCCATTATTTAAATGCCATTTTAAAGAAACATTATATTTTGAAATTAAATCACCATACTTAGAGTAAAATCTAGCAAATTTATTTCTTAGGTTATGAAACAAAAAGCCTTGTTTTCGCAATGTTTTAGTTAATATTAGATTACGATCATTAAAATCTTTAATACACGAACATGCTCTGGCATAACGTACCAACTGCGAAATGTAAATACCATAGGAAGGTCCTTTAGGGATGTTGCCATCTAGAAACGGAAAATTCACAATTTCAAAGTTAAAATCGTCCCGTTTGTCGTATAAACTAGTTTTGATCAAATTATTATTAATAGTTAAATGTAAGTCTAAATACGCAGCGTCTGTATTGGATATACACGATCTATTTAAGACTAGTTCTTTTGGGTAGATTTTGTGAATATATTGTTAAAATAATGGATTATCTAAATAAAGTATGTCATCAATGTACCTACTAGAAAGGTTAAAACAATTAATCAAATCTACTTGCTTAGTTTTAGATAATTCTAACATAAATTCGCTTTCATAACAATATAAAAAAAGGTCAGCTAGAAGTGGCGCACAATTAGTACCCATAGGAACGCCAATAATTTGTTTAAATATTTTACCTTTAAATTCAACAAACAAGTTATCCAAAAGAAAAGTAAGTGCTGCACAAAAGTCAAGACCAGTCCAAATGATGTAATTATCTAATATCTGATTAGTAAAAAAAAGCTGTTTTAGTGTTTAAAGCTAGATACAAACACTTTTCTCTAGCAAAAGTTTTTTCAATCAAAGAAACAAGTTTGGATTTTATTAAAGCGCGAGGAAGCGTTGATTATTGTGTAGAAAAATCATAAGTACTTACCTGTGACACCTTATATTTTTTATTTTCAATTTTATCGATAACTTCTAAGGTGTTTTTTATTGACCAAAATAGGTTAATATTACTATTTTCATAAACTTTATTACAAAATTTAACTATATGATATCTAAAAGCACTCAATGCAGATGTAAGATACACTGATAATTGTTTGGTGGTACAAGACACTGAATTAGGGATAAAACGACTTTTATATGGCGTCTTATGTAATTAAGGTATCCAGTAAAGTGATGGCAATTTCTTGTCAGTAATATGTAATGACTATTACATTTAACTTTATGCATTGGGCAATATGGTCGGTAATAATTTCATTAGGTTGCTTATTGTACTCACAATATGATGTGTTTGTGAAAGTTCTTGGGAAATAGTTTGAACATAAAACACTCGTCATATTATTATAACATTATTAGCAGCCTTAACAGCAGGAACTAAGACGAATTTAGATTTTAAGTCTTCAAGCAATTTACAGAGATTTTGTTTATTAAATTTAGCTGAATGTGGAAGGGCCAAAGGATGTGTATCATAAAAACCTATTTTATTCATGGCCATACTAAATATTTTTGTTATCCAATCATTGAGTGCAGTAATTTCAGCATTTTCCTTCCTGCACCATTTGGTGCAATAATCATGTAAGGATGTTACGATATTCTTAATGCAGTCATCAAAATCAACAGGAATAGGCAGTCTGTACTTAGGGCCTCTGCGTAGCAAATTTCTAAGGTTTTTATTTTGAATGAAATTAAGGTCCCCAGTAATAACATGTCCAACTGGACCATATATATATTTAGAACTAGTACAGTCACATAATGTAGGACAATTTCTTATTACATTTATATATGTGGAAATAGAATTATAATTAAAAACGATACTTCTTACAGGTTTACTACATTTGTAGCAAATAAGTGGTGATTCAGTATTGCGGAAATAAGGGGGAATCAACCGACGTACATTTTTATCATTGAATATTTTAGGAAGGTCAATTAAATCAAGACCTTTGTTACAAAACTCAATTTTGATACGATTTCGAGTTTTGTTAAGTACATTTTCAATAAAAGGTTTAAGATAGAAGTCAGTGAAAGATTCAATAATACAAGCACATTCATATAGAGGGTCAGATTGAAGTAAAATAAGTTTACATTCCTTATCAATATGCGCCAACGAAGAAACAAAAAAGAGAGCAAAGTGCACTTAGCAATTTATGTTTACCCCCATTTTGTAATAATGTGTAGCAATCATTTAAAGAAAGCAGACGTTTAAATTTACGCCTTAAGTTACCATTTTTCCTAATGCCATGTGAACGTTTATTTCTTAGACGTTTACTAAACAGAGAAAATGAATTTATCGATTTATTTTTAGAAATTGTTCCGACATTTAGAACTTAATGATATCATTTCACCTGTTGTTAAGTTTACAATATCCCATACCAAAGTCGAAAGCGAAAGTTGGTGTATTGTTTGTTAACTTACATACTATTTTCTCATATGAAGTTATTTATCTAAAACCAATTAGTAGGTAAATATACATCAAGTATTCGATTTCCCCACTATTTTACTACTATCGATAAGTTAATATACTGTACCTTAAATGAAATCGAAAATTTAAGCTAAAGTTAGGTTATCCATAATATATTGACAATTTCATCCTGTCGG
Source organism: Dreissena polymorpha (assembly GCF_020536995.1). NCBI lineage: Eukaryota > Metazoa > Mollusca > Bivalvia > Myida > Dreissenidae > Dreissena > Dreissena polymorpha. Next base: position 54,672,988 of record NC_068367.1, read on the forward strand.
TTTCATACCATTACAAAGAAACATTAAAGTCGATTTTAAACGAATGTATTATAATCAAGTTGAAACAAATCGCATATGAGTTTGAGTAAAACGAAATTGCTAAAAAGGTCATCTTCAGTTACTGTTAATGCAATACATACTAGGTGTCTACTCGTTGCCATTACTGGAAGACTCATAAATTTCTTAAATTTGCAGTGTCCAGTCACTTTATACAATTCAACAATAAGATTATTCCTTTTGAATTCTGTTTTTTCACAAAACCAGAGAGTATGGTTCACAATACTGTCGGTGAACTTGTTACAGATTGCACATTTACTTGCAAACTAGAGTGACGATGAAGTCTTAGAAATTTCGATGGCGGTAAGCGGTCTATCAGCTTCAAATAGCTTTGAGTCCTCGAGCATGTAATTTCATTTGCATTTTGTGAGCGTCTGTGTCTTATTGCCATTCGAACACTATTTTTGATAGTCCGTTTCCATGCCATCTTTCCGGGGAATAAATCACTTTCCAGATACGTTTCTAGGGTAGGCATCAAACTTTTGTAAAAGTCTGTAGATGTCAGGAATCAGCCCTTGCATATTCACGCACCCTAAACAATATCGTACTAGTCTATGGATGAAAACTTTCTTGGCCAAAAATCTAACTGGAAGCCGGTACAGTTGCCCAAAAAACTCAAGGTTCTCAAAGTCTATCAGTTCTTCCGCGGACTCAATGTTTAAAAAATGACAATGCAACATCTGTGTGTGTATTCCTACCGACGCTAAGAATTTGTTTAACACATCTTCTATGGGATACTTCAAGATGAATTATGTCACTGTAAGAATAGTTGCACCATAGCGGCGAGCCGTATAAAGCTTTGGGCAAAACCACATTAACATATATTTTTCGAAGTATTATAAGTTCGCCAGAATTAAATCCGCAATGAAGAATAGAATTGAGAGTACCTCTCATCTTCGACGAAGCTTCACACATCAGTGCACCGCTCGACATGGTACGGTCACATTTCAGTCCAAGATGTGTGTACGATTCTGCTTCCTGTATAGTTTCACGACCGAGTGTCCAAATACGTTCAGGTCGACCGCATCGCTGTTCGTTGAATACTATTACTGCACATTTTGATGGATTGTATTCAAAGCGCCATTTACACGTATAGTCGTAGCATATTTTCATCATGCCATCAAGTGCGTGCTTTGAAAATGCAATAAGGATCATGTCGTCTGCTACTGTAGGACTGTTCTCATTCATTCGTACATACAAACACCAAGACCAGAATGTTCAAGAGCATTGATTAAACCATTTATATATACTAGATAGCAGTTAGGTGAACTTTTCCCGCCTTGACGGGTTCCCTGATGAACAGGGAACCATTTCGATGTATGGCCACGATTTTTCACACAACTAGTCATGTTCGAGTATAATTCCATGAATGCGAGCAGTGAAGTGTTGTCTATTTTTGTTCGGAGCTTGTAAAATAGGCCGTCATGTCACACTTTATCGAACGCTTGTCTCCCATCCAGGTAGCACACGTATAGCTTTGATCCATGTTCACGTGCAAAATAAACACTTTCTCGTAACGTGAATGACGTCATCAGGCAACCAAGGCCCTCCTGGAAACCACACTGTTGAATGTTAAGGTCGGCCATCATATCTGTGGTACATCGTTGTAACAGTACATATTCAAAGAGCTTTAACACAATAGAAGTAAGGGTTATAGCTCTGTAGCTATCCGGATTGTCCTTTGGTTGCGATCCTCCTTTATGTAGTGTAATTATAACACCACGCTTGAGAATGTCAGAAATGTACACTGTACGAAGAATTGCAGTGAAAAGATTTGCTAATAATGGCGAAACAGCACTCGCTACTGGCTTGATATGCTCGTATGTTATACCATCATATCCAGGAGCCTTTCCCTTTGGACAAGAACGTATACACCTCTCAATGTCTTCGGGCGATACTGTGGCGTTGCTGTCAGGTAGCAATGTCTCACGCAATTGTCCGACGTTTTGTGACACATGATCACGCCATTTGCCATCAAAATGTTCAAAGTTAGATGGCGAATATAGTCTTTCAAAATAAAACCCCCATTGTTCCGTAATTTCTTTCTGGTCACGATATACAATTTCACCGAACTTGATACCAGTTGTTGGGTTTCCTTACAAAGTGTTTTAACTGTCTTACAATCAATTTATCTTGCATAAAATTGTATCATGTTGAAGAGTGCTGTAGTGCTCATTTTCATTGAAAAATTAACAGAAAACCAATAAATCTAAGAACAATAAATGAATTAGATCTAATAAAACGTAGGCTACCTGTATGTTTAAGTAAAACTCATAATATGTTATAATTCAAGTGGTGTTAATGTTTATTGTGCTGAACAACTTTTAATGCTATGAAAACTGGAAAGTTGACCATATCGTTCTGTCACTTAACACTGACATTTCTTTCAGAGCATTTGCCAAGTCTGGTCAGGAACTACACGGTCAGCACAGATTTGTGGCCTCATTAACGGATAGCATAGCTCCTTACCAGACTGATCTGGAGCATATGCGCTCGATGCCAATGACAATTTTTATTTTATTTATTTTTTAATTTTTTTTAGTTACCCGTTGTTTATTATAATGCATACACATACTAAACTAAATCAATAAAAATCTTCCGACAAAACGTCTTCTTAAAAAAAAAGATAGTTCGACTATGTACATAGATATTCATTCTATACATAGATGGTGACGTCACTACGTTATTGTCAGTAAGACCGGTGTGTACACAATGCATAGATATTGACAAGGTGGGCACTCGCCATTTTCTTAAGCAACGGAACTGCGTCATTACACATAACTAAATCGCAGTCACCCCGCTCGCTTATTGAAATGCGCGCGCAGGCAAAGAACCTCGCTCTTTATCTACTTTCAGTTTCAACAGAAACCATCACTAGTTCTTCTTGAATGCTCGGAGCTTTTATAAGTACATACGTACAGCTCAGAGTTCTTCTTGATAACCTATTTTTTAATGTCAAAAAATTAGTCTCACGTATGTCTATAAAATCGAGTTTAATCAACCTAATACTTCGTTACAAACACAATACCTGTTATTACCGATATCAATTTGCGAGTGAATTGTGGAGAAATACTCAAAACAAAAACTTGATACAATCAAAGCGCTGTAGGCACTGAAGGCCTGGGGCTAGATTTAGTGTGCTTGGGAAGGAGTATTGTCCGAATTTTACCCTTTGTCCGAATTTATACGGATTGACCATAGCGGTTGAGTGCAGAAGCTCAGAGACTGTAAGAAAAGAAATGTTTGTGTACCGTAATTACTCTATGTTTTCGGACACTCTAAGTTTTCGGACAACCCTTTTTTAGCAAAAATAATTATTTTTCGTGACTCTTAATTTTCGGACACACGTGTTTTCGTCCATTATTAATGCCTCTAAGTTTTCGGACAGTATATTTTACAGCGCTATTTTACCAAATTTCAGTCCTGTTTTCGATATCTTATGACACTTCGATCATGGGGTTTTACAACCAGATAAACATCATAAAACATGGCAGGTGCATGCCTGAGGGCAACGGGCCATTACATTTGCGTTATTGGGTAAATAACCTTGTAAACCGGTATAAAAAAAATGGTTTCGCCCGATAGCATAAGCGTTATGACAATTACCGGGGGTAGTGCCAATTAACAGTTCAATTATCTACCGCAATGGTACTCCCCCTTCTCAGTAAAAAAACTGTGGCAAATACTAAACGCTTCAAAGTGTGATGCACCCTTTTGCAAGTTTTGCGAACAATGGAAGGTAATAGACAACAACTATCAGAAATGAACAAACAAATAATTTATAGTTTGCTTTTTTATTTCGTTAATTACAGGTTCATACTAGCGAGTATCGGTTTGTCACATGCTTATCTTTGAACTCGTTGGTCAGAGTACAACCTTGTAGTAACTTTTTGTCAAATAAATTTAGCATTTAAAATTATTTAAAATGCAGTGCAAACATATATAACTGTAATTTGCACTATACGGCATGGTATTTTACAAGCGCGTGCTATAACCGGTAGTCGTTGATACAATTGACGCTATTTTCGGACACTTCAATTTTCGAATCTTAGTTTTCGGACACCTGTATTTTGTGAATATTTTTCGTATCTAAGTTTTCGGACACGAAAAAAATTAATTATTTTTAAGTGTCCGAAAACATGGAGTAATTACGGTATATACTAAAGTGTACAAATACGGTGGAGGACTACACGATACTGGTGGTGGAACGATAACCTGTTGTTCAACTCTAAAGATCAAGTAGAGGTTCGTCTACATAGGCGGTGAAGATATACAACAGCAACAACAACATGGGCGCAAAAAACTGTTATTGTTGGCGTCAAATAAATCACTTTCAATAGCCTAAAATAGCGTTTTATCACATAATTAACAGATCAGGAAAACACTCATACTTCCTTTGTAATGTGTATACAAAAGAAAATCCACTTACACTGATAAAGAACGGTGTACATATTGTGTAATTTGTCTTACGTAGAACTTTTCGCGCTCGATTTACGCGCTCGATCTATCCGGTTACTTCGTCTATTTCCGAGGACGATCGTGAATATTTGTTGTTTGTTTTCATTTTCTTTTTTCTGGAATGTCTTGTTAACGCAAAATAAAATAACAATATTTTTAAATATGTTTATAGATACCAAATATAATGCCTTCAAAAAATGTCTCAGAAAAAAATCTTCTTACCGTCTCCGTAAACAATCGTATCTTTTCGGCCTAGACCGTCAAGTGAGGAACTTATTCTCGCATGAATATGCAAACAATAAAAACTTTGTCGTAGCCAATGCTAAGCAACACTGTTATGTTATATAGTGATGTTCTGTATTTACAAGGCGGGTTATTGAGATCTACGAAGAACTAATTTTATTGCGCATGAATTAAGTGGTAAATCGGACTTTTGGGAATTTGGATATTGGCAGCCAGCCAATTCGGATAGGCTCAGAAAAACCGTTATCAAACCGAAAGCCGAAGTTTTGAATTGACGATTCGATCTATCTTACGGATGTTCCGGAGATATTTGGTATATATCGATTGGTAGATTAGACACGAGATCTATCTAGCCGAGGATTCCGGAGAGAGTATATAGCGTATTTTTGAATTCGGAATTACTCGGAATACACGGCTTTGTCCGTTGCTAAAACATATACATTTAAATGAATCGTTGACTTGTTTGAAACTTTGGATAAATATCAATATTATGCGAGCATAACATATCATGTAAGTTGTTTTAATTTGCGCATTATGGATATATTTACGATCTATTTGTGTTTATTAATGCCAGAAAATAGTTTAAGTGGCTAATATTTCCGGATTCTGGGCGGCACGTTTCAATGGAAAATCGGGTTAGCAGTTGCAACTCCCAGCGACCCGGAGGGTAAATAGCTGGGAGTTGGATTATTGCAACTAAAACCTCCACAAACGATGTGATAAATCCATGTTACTATTTGTTTCACTCACCTAATGGGGTAATTAACAAAATATTTTGTAAATTGCATACACATGAATCATTCCTTACCAATTATTTAACCGGGAACCTCGCTCTTTCTCTACAACAACAGCCAATACACACTATTGGCGCCAGATTTAAGTTTTGACGCGCTGAATTTTTTTCTGGAAATCAACATGGCAGACGAAATCAAGTTAAACAATTGGTCAATATCTATGTACATAGTCGAACTATCTTTTTTAAGAAGACGTTTTGTCAGAAGATTTTTTTTTATTTAGTATGTGTACGCATAATATTAAACAACGGGTAACTAAAAAATTAATAAATCAATGAATAAAGCATTGCCATCGAGCACCTATGGTTTACATTTCTAATGGTTCAAATGTTAATTTTAGGGTTCCCACTATGACCTCCATAGGCCATCCTACACTGATGAAATCGTGAAGTACACAATCAGCAGGCTACTTCACACCAATAATGATGGTTCTATTGTATAATAATACATGTTTATATAATTTATTTTGAAATGAAACTAATTGTTTTATGCATTTAGTAAATTACTATATAGCCAATATCTATAGACTATGCGTGATCTGTCTAATGTAGTAATCATAATAGATAGATTCATAAAGTTTATTTTCATTTTAAGATTTTTATTTAGACCGAAACTTCTTACAATTGAAATTTGTTCATGTATTGTCCATTTTGTTTCGCTGTAATGTTGACCAGTTGAAAATTGGAAATCACTGTAAATAAACCTTTTAAACATCATATAATATAAACAGCGATTGGTCTTTAACATTTAAAAACTTTTAAATGAAGAACTAATATATGAATTCTGGAAAATAAACTTTTGGAAATACCCACTAACCTGCTGGTACAAATAAATCTGACCCATATATAATCCTTTCAAAGTCACACATTTAATCAACAGTTATTATTCAAATCAATCTATCATGGTTGATATAATGGAACAGCGTTGTTTATACCGTGGGATTAGTGGTTTTTTCTAAACTTTAGCGAAGTCTGGGATCAGTCTATTATAATGCCTTTAAAAATGTTTTATGATTTATCAATTGTATCGTTTCCAAATAACCAAATGTGTATGATGTAACATTCTGTTATCATAACAATAAATGTAGTTTATGGAATTAATCGACACTCAAGATACCAAGGATGCAATTGTATACTTTTGTAAAGTATTTACAATACATTAGTTACACTGAAAATGACCTAATAACAAATATTTTCCAAGTTAAGGTTTTCCGAACCTGTCAGATTCAAGATTTGATTTTTGCTACTTGATTGTCGTTGTTTCAAGTGACCAATATCAGAAATAAATCAGATTGTGTTTGCCTCTCTCTGAAAAAACAGTATTTAATGCATGTGCGTGAAGTCTGCAAGGCTTATCAGGCACTTCACACGGCCCAAACTGGATGTTCGCAATGAAGATACTTCCTTCAGATGATTAATACAAATGAAGAAAGCGGACTGCACCGGTTAATCTGGGACGACACTTAATGCACACGCTTCAAGCCTGATTTTCCCCAAACAATGCTCGTATTAAATACTGAGAATGTTTCCAGGTGTCAAGTTTACAGTCCTTGAGCTAGGGGCAGGGACGGGTCACTTTACAAGGAAAATACTTCAACACCTTCCTCATGTGAGTCATATGAGCCTCACTCTGGGAAAACTGGGCTTAATGCATCTGCTTTAAGCGTTGTCTCAGATTAGCCTGTGCAGAAGACGCAGGCTAATCAGGGATGACATTCAGTCTAAACTGTATTTTCGTTAAGAAGTGACTATACCTTTAAATGGAAAACTTCATAAATGCGGAAATTGTCTTTCCTGATAAGCCTGTGCGGACTTCACAGGCTACTCTGGGACGATACTTTACCCACATGCATTAAGCCCTGTTTTCCCAGAGTAAGCCTCCTATCATCCAATGACCACAAGTGTGTGATGAATGCAGTGAAATCTCAAAGGAAGTGTCATCCAATGACCACAAGTGTGTGATGGATGCAATGAAATCTCAAAGGAAGTGTCAGCCTTCTTTGTTTTATGATGATAACACCTTTTTACTCAAAGGGGCGTTTTATGCCCCCGATAGGGTGGCATATAGCAGTTGAACTGTCCGTCAGTCCGTCTGTCAGTCAGTCCGTCCGTCCGTCCGAAAACTTTAACATCGCCCATAACTTTTGCAATATTGAAGATAGCAACTTGATATTTTGCATGCATGTGTATCTCATGGAGCTGCACATTTTGAACGGTGAAAGGTCAAGGTCATCCTTCAAGGTCAAAGGTCAAATATATGGCTTCAAAGCGGCGCAGTAGGGAGCATTGTGTTTCTGACAAACACATCTCTTGTTTTTCTTAAATTTTATTAAAAAAAAAAAATAGTTTAAATACATATGTACACTGAAGAAAAATATTTCTACGAAACATTATTAAAACTCATGATATTCAGGTAGTTTTTGACACCACTTAATGCCTTTACCAATGGTGTGATATGGTGATAATTTATTACAAAATGATCAGACAGTAAAGTGTTTTCTGCTTATCATACCTCTACATCACCATTTAAAAAGAAATAATTAAAAAAACGATACGGCGCTGCATTTTTAGCAAGAATTATTATGAGTTTTACTTGTTTACATTTCATTGTCATAAGCACTTGAACTTATTAATTGTTTGAAATGTTTTTTGCTGTCTTTGTTGCTTTTTGTGTTCAAAATATATTTCTTCATGGTATCAAATTGCTTTTGTTTTTTAATCTCATTATATTTCACTACAAATGATGAATTTATAGTTGATTATTAGAAATGTTACCTACCTCCAAATATAAACTGATACAACAACTTCCTGTTGAACTGATATGAAACAAATATATTAGGCAGTGTTATATCAGGCAGATGTCAATGTAGCTGTATAATAAAATGGCATATAAAACTAGAAATGGCGCGGCAGAGGCCGACGCATATCCCCACGCCGCATGTTTGACGCAGGGGCGCCCCAGGGTTGGTAATGGGGCCATGAATAGTTGAGATTGACCGTATTGTCGTAAAAGAAGTAAGAGAAGTTCAGTATCAATTAGAAGTGAATCGATGTAGAAATGAAGAAGTTATAGTAAAAGGCAATTTGGGGTGGGTGTGGCCTATGTGGGCGGGGCGCCTCAGGGTTGGTAATGGGGCCATGCATAGTTGAGATTGGCCGTATTGTCATAAGAGAAGTACAGTATCAATTAGAAGTGAATCGGTGTAGAAATGAAGAAATTATAGTAAAAGGTAATTTTGGGTGGGTGTGGCCTATGTGAGCGGGGCACCCCAGGGTTGGTAATGGGGCCATGCATAGTTGAGATTGACCGTATTATCATAAGAGAAGTTCAGTATCAATTTTAAGTGAATCGGTGTAGAAATGAAGAAATTATAGTAAAAGCAATTTTAGGTGGGTGTGGTCTATGTGGGCGGGGCGCCCTAGGGTTGGTAATGGGGCCATGCATAGTTGAGATTGACCGTATTGTCAAAAGAGAGGTTCAGTATCAATTTAAAGTGAATCGGAGTAGAAATGAAGAAATTATAGTAAAAGGCAATTTTGGGTGGGCGTGGTCTATGTGGGCGGGGCGCCCCAGGGCTGGTTATAGGGCCATGCATAGTTGAGATTTACCGTATTATCATAAGAGGGGTTCAGTATCAATTTGAAGTAAATCGGTGTAGAAATGAAGACGTTAATGTAAAATAACCTAAAACATGAGTGAAAATCTCTGACCCGGCCCCACCCCAACCCCCATAACTTTTGACCCAGGGGTCAGATCAAAATTCCAAATAGTGCAGGGTCGCTCATATGCTCATAGCTTTCATGTGTGTGAGTTTCAAGGTTCTAGTGCTAATAGTGTAGGATGAGATAGTGGCCAGGACGGACGGACGGACAGACGGACGGCTTTTCAAAAAGCGTGGGGATAACAACCAGTTGATGACATTATGCAGGAGGTGACTTATCTAGCCACAGATCCGTCGGTAGGGTTTCTGTCTGTGCTGCGAGAACACAGTCCGAATGTAACCACTGCCGTGTGTCAAGCCACCCAGATACCACTGCCTGACAGCTCAGTGGAGGTAATTGTGATTTATTAGTATGAGTGGCGCTGTGGGAAAAAGGGTCTTAATGCAAAGGGTAGTCCCAGATTAGCCTGTGCAGTTTGCACAGGCTAATCAAGGGCGATAATTACCGCCTTGACTAGATTACATTCCGAAAAAGGGGAAAGTGTCATCATTGACTAACCTGTGTTGACTATACACGCTAATCTGCGACGACTCTTTACGCACTTGCATTAAGCTCTGTGTCTCAGAGCGCAGCTATTTGGTACTATAAGGATTGATAGCACTTTTCGCTGTATTAGAAGAATTAGCGTTTCTTTATTATTATTGGCAATATTATGAGCATTTGTTTGCCGGCTATCCATTATGTGTGCATTTACCAAATAAATCATTTCAGAATGTATCTTTATAAGAATGTAATGTTTATGTTACGTTTTGAGCTCATCAGAGTATAACATGCTCATGGTGAGTATTTTTGCTTGTTTTTTGCTCATGTTTCGTAGTTCACGGTGCGTCTCACATTTTCAACTCTTACCTTGTGATCACTCTTGAGGCCTCATTTATTGCCCAACCTACATAAAATTTTGTCACATCATTTGTCCCAATGATACCTTGGTCGAGTTTGAAACTTGGTGAAGTGGGCCCAGGGGTAAAAAGTAGGCAACTAGGTTAATTTAAAAGAAGCATTTTTTTACAATATCTCAGCTGGTTTGAAAGTGGTTTTGGTTTTTTGAAAAACATGGCAGCTAGGGGGGCGAGGTAGTTTTCTGTCTATGGCTGAAGTGCTAATGATCACTTTAGGAGTCAAATTTTTTACCCAGTATTATTGAAACTTTCTTACAGCATTTGTTTCCATGATTGACATCTTAGCCCTTTTCACAAAATAAGCGGGCAGACATAAAAATGAGTATCAAAGCAGTAAATGGTTTATTATGTTATCCCTATTCCACAGAACAGCCTGTGTGCCCAGTGCTTCCACTGGTTTGCCACAGAGGCTGCATTGCAGGAGATGACCAGAGTCTTAGTACCTGGAGGAAGAATAAGTAAGTATGCACCTTAAAATGCGCACTGCTCTGGGAATACAGGGCCTAATGCATATGCATATGTCTCGTCTCACGACACTTTCCGCTTTTATTTAACTTCTCATGCAAGGAGGTCTCTTTTTAAAAGAACATCGAGTAACGTTAAAAAGTTTCGTCCCAGATTAGCCTGTGCAGACTTCACAGGCTAATCTGGAAAGACAATTGATGCAAATGAATTACGAACATTATTACAGAACAAGGCTCATGAAGTTGATAAGGTCGCCGCTTGTAAATGTTGCACTGAGCTCAGAATCTTAGATATAAAAAAAACATCGGGCAAATATGGATTAAATGTCATATGTTGCTAGCGTAGCTACATACCAGCATGTGCAGTGGCGCAGTCTTGTCAGGAGCTGCCCTGTCTACTAATGAGACACAAAACCTTACATGACTATAACAGACATGTAAGCTCCTGACTGAGCTGGCTGCAGGTATTGAGCTATGCATGCTGCATACGAAATAAGACCCAAATTGGCATGGCGCAGGTTATATATTAGTCATATCTTTTTGTAATATAATACTACATGAATAACAGAACTTACATTTTTTGGACGCGTTTCTATGTATCATGAATATTGCTTATTTAAGTCCAACGTAAACATAGCTTGATTTGCCATTACCTACCCAGGATTGCTGACTATGGGTCAGTTTGTAGGCTTTTTCTAAAGGAAGTTAATAAAACAAATTATCTGTTTTGTAAACACATTCGTATTTGTTAGTCAAATATTTAAAATTGGTTTCTTAAAACGTAAGAATTAATTATTAATTTTATAATAATATCAATGTATCAAGTAATTTGTATGCTTGTCCTTAGCGGCTTATTCATGGCATTTTTATGTACTGATGGTGTAATTGTTCTCAGTGTTAATCTACAACAACAAATTGTACACAAGTGTGCTATGGATGACTCAAATTGGGGCCATTTTGGATGAATACTACGACGACTCACCAAGAAAGACTAACGGAAAATGGCAGGAGACCATGGAATTGTCGCCCTTGTGCGATTCCTGGAACACAAGTTTATGGATGATTTACCAGAAATGAAGGTAACAATTGGTCAGATGGAGTCAAAATAAAGTCATAGGCTAATTTGCAGAACTATGTTTCACAAAAATCAATTGATTCCACTAATATTGGCTTTAAAAAAAAGGGTAGTAGGTCGGCTTAACTTGCATATAAATGTACTTTTTAAAACTATTCCCAATTCTATAAGAATATGCAGTGACGTCACTTGCGAAATCTTCAAAGTCTATATTTCACATTTTTTCTTTAGGTAATTTAAATCTATTTATGGTTAATTTAGCAATTATGATGAAGCGTAGCAAACATGATTGCAAACTAAATAACAAACATAATTGGAACTCAACTTGAATTTTTTTCGTAAGGTTGACACAAAATTTAGGGTTGATTGGGCTAGTGGAAACGAACGTTGTTTTACGCCTGATTAAATTTATTGACCATTTAGTTGCTTTTGTGCTAAAAGATTCCATAGAATGGTTGTTCAAGTTTTGTTTTAACTTAAACGCGTCATTTTTATATCGACTTCAAATGTAATACTCTTGGAGAGCTATTGTGGTAAAAGTGACCCTCCTGTGTTGTCCATCCTCAACAATTTCCTTCAAACAACATTTCCGCCCTAAACACAAGGCGGATTTTTTCGAAACTTAATATTAACCCTTTTTGAAGTTGTGCACATTGGTCTGATCCACTGCGTGTGTTGGTCTACAAAGCTAAAAATAGTTTTTAAGAGTTGAAACATAAAAATATTTTCTTCCAAAGTGCAGTGCTCAGACATTAAATATTTGGTTTATAACATCTTATACACAGCTTGTTCAAATCATGCCTCTGGGTTAATAACTGGCCATTGCACATTAGTCACCATTATTTAACTATATAGACCTATATAGTTTAGTACTTAACACATTTTCTTCTCTGAAATTGCAAGTCCCAGATCTTTTTAATTTGGTATGAAACATGGTATAGAGATCCATAACAAATTTTGTTCAAATTTTGACGGTTTGGGTCAAACTGACCATGTCCCAGGGGTCACATTGTGGATATGAGCCATGCTCTGTGGAAAGGGTGTTTAATGCATGTGCGTAGAGTGACACCATCTGGGACGACACTTTGGACACATGCAGTAAATACCCTTTTCACAGAGCACGGCTCATACAGATTTGTGTAGTGAATAACAAATATTGTCTCTGACATCATAAGGGCAAGGGTTTTAATATTTGGTGTGTTACATGTCTTGTTGTCCTTGAAAAAGAATGTTCAGATCATGCCCCTGGGGTCCAGACTTGCTATGACCCAGTATCACAATTTGAAGAGACTTACACAGTGAAATTGAAAAATCTTCTCTGAAGCAAGAAGACCAAGTTTTGTTTAATTTTAGCTCAATTGCATAGAAAGCCTAAGGCTTATTTGAAATGCTCTCGAGTACGTTTTCTGGGAGTAGAACCAGTATTTGGTGTCTATGGAGGAGATGTAAACACGCTTCAACAGTGGGGATCAAACCTGTGAACTCCCAATTGCTAGGCGGACACCATATCCACGACACCAAAGCTACTTTATAAGCTTTGTTATAATAGGCATGTAACATCATATAGTGCTCCTCTGCAAAGTGTTTTCGAATCATGCGTCTGGGGTCAAAACATGTCATGTCTGGTGGTTTTTGTGGGTAAAATTATTTAAACAGAATTTATTTTTGGTATGTGACGAGTTTGTGGTCCTCTACAAAGATTATTTAAATCATACCAGTGGGTCCCAACACTTGCCTCTCTCCAGTACACATGTGAGCCATCTATGGCCATCTTTGTCGTCTTGTTTATGTATCTTTATCTGATATGCTAACACTCTGTGCAGTTTTCCCATTGTAAAATCACATATTGCCATCCCTGCATTACTTTAAAATTAAGTTGGAAAGTTTAATTGTGTGATTATTTAAGTTCACAGTATTTTGAAAATACCATTTAAACAAGTAATCGGTATGCACTTGTAAATGCAATCATTACTGATTACGAATTGATTATTTACCAAAATGTGCACTTTCGAATGGTTTGTTGCAAGTTATATTTATTCAATGGTCCATCAATTTATGCACAGCGAACTTGGCATGTAAATCAAATTTGGACACACAAACAGCTTTTCAAAGCTACTGGGTATTTTTATATATCATACATCATATTTACAAGATAGTTTCTAAAATCCACCAATAAATGCCGATTAAAATTTATCACAGTCATACGATGTTAATGAAAACTGAGGTAATTGTGGTTAATTAAGGTAAACAAACATGTCAACCCTAAGTTCATAACGTAATTCAACTAGAGCCAGATTGCTTCATCCACTGAACCATTTTCTAGGAAAACTGTGCTTAATGCATGTGCGTAAATTGTCCTCCCAGATTAGCCTTTGGCGTCCGCACAGGCTAATCTTGGACAACGCTTTCTGCCTAGACTATATTTTCCCTTAGAAGAGACTTTCTTTACAAGAAAAAAACCATAAGTGCGGAAAGTGTCGTTCCTTATTAGCCTATGTGGACTGTACTGGCTTATCAAGGACAAAACTTTACGCGCATTCATTAAGCTCAGATTTCTCAGAACGAGGTTTCCCTGATCTTTAAATTTGTGCACTTCAGGGAGACAAGAATTTCATCGTGGACCATTTCACGTCGATAAGCGTAATTGCCAAGCTTACAGGAACCGATTTTGAGGGTGCAGTTAAAAAGTTCCACAGAGTCTTGGATGAGCACTTCTCTGACGAGGACGAAATTGTCATGCCCTATGACTCAGAATTTTACTGTGTTGAAAAATGGTAGTGTCTGTGTAGAGATGGAAGCTGAGACTCGGTTTTAAATTTTAATAGTAGAAAATGTTTAGTTGCTCCAGGGAGAAAATCATGACTCTGTCACACATTTATAGGCCCCACGCAGTGGTAGGCATTTAGAATTCCAGTTGTCTGTCTGTCTGTCTGTCTGTCTGTCTGTCTGTCTGTCTGTCTGTCTGTCTGTCTGTCTGTCTGTTTGTCTGTCTGTCTGTCTGTCTGTCTGTCTGTCTGTCTGTCTGTCTGTCTGTCTGTCTGTCTGTCTATATGTAGGTCCCTACATACGTTCAGCTGTCGCTTGTGTATTCAAGTCCTTTTTAACTTTTTGGTGGATCTCGCTCAAATGTGCATGGTTGGATGACCTTAATGTGCAGATGATCGTTAAACAAGTTTTGGCAGAATTATGGCACTTAGTTTGTTTTTCTCTTCCTGAAGTGTGTGTTTTGAACTCGTCTACAACTGGGTGAATCTTGCTCAAACTTTCACAATTGAATGCCTTTAATGTGTAGATGATCATAGGAAAAAAATGTATGCCTCTAGTTTTGGCAGATTTATGGCCATTTGTCTACTTTTACATTGTAGAATATAGAATCCCAAAATGTTGTGTTTTCAACTTCCCTCTAACTTCTGGGTGGATTTTGCGCACACTTTCACATTTAAATGACCTCAATATGTAGATGATGGTTAAGAGAGGATTTTTGGCTGCGATGAAATTATGCAGAATAATGGCCCTTTGTCTGTTTTTCCACTTTGGAATAAATAGTTTTTTGCTTAATTTTTCATAGCTGAATGACCATCATGTGTTGATGATAAATAAGGAAGAAATGTTGACTGCAACAATTTTTTGCTGAATTATAGGCCTTTGTCTTTTTATCCACTGTATATATGAAATAATATTTTTATCTGTGTCCAAACATGTTTTGTTGTGACATCAGTGTCTGTGACACATTTCTAGTTTAATTGTAAAATGGGGTTATTGTTATGCACTGTCCGTCTGTCTGTCTGTCCGTCCGTCTGTCCGTCACACTTTTGCGTTTAGGTTTCGAAAAATGCTCATAACTTTTATGTCGCTTCAGATGTAACCTTCATATTTGGTATGCATGTGTTTATTGACAAGGCCTTTCCATACAAACACAATTTTTTACCACTTTGACCTTGAACTAAGGGTCCGCGTTTAGGTTTCGAAACCTGCGTTTAGGTTTCGAAAAAAGCGTTTTTCGGGGGCATATGTCTTCCGATGGAGACAGCTCTTGTTGTTACATTTTGTAGACTATAATAATCATGAAGTATACTTTTAAGTATTGATATATTTAAAAAAAAATCTATTGGCTGAAAAGAATGCTTAGACTACAGTTGTAAAAGTACTTAAATATATGTAAACACTTTTAATAATGTGTTTATAGATTTTATTGAAATCTTGGTCATTTCATAAAAAAATCACAAATTTAGGTCTATGCAAAGTAAGTAGCATTTGTGATAAATTGTCCCGGTGATATATCCAAAATATTGTTAATTTTCATTTCATTGTTAATTGAATGTTATGATTTTGCAAAATTATTGTTATGTCTTCTATATAAGAAACTTTATTTGTAGTGTTGGTTATTATCACTATTCTTCTTTACGTGTAAGTCTAGGTAATTGAGTGTTACAATATTTTGCCTGAAAGTTGAAAAACCAAATTGTTTGTTACATGTTTCTACAAATAAAATGAAAAAACAGCACAGACACATGACTAAGTATGTAACTGTTGTTTATTAATTTAGGAGCAAATGACTGTTTGATATCCTCTGTGAACTGATTTTTAGTTGTGAGCGTCAACCTATGTAGAGAGGCAGATTTGCAAGTCAGTCTGCTGTAAGCTACGCTAGGAACGATAACTGAAAGTCAGTCTGCTGTTAGCTACGCTAGGAACGATAACCACTGCCTGTCTGCACTACCTGCAGTAAAATTATGCAGACGACGAATGCTAGTAGCGTCTGCTCTAACCACCGCATCTGCTTGTTTATAGTTCACCACTGGTACACTGCATTGTGTCTATGTGATCAATAGTGTTTATCAGCTTGTAAGACGACATTTGCCAGTCTAGTGTTTATCATCGAAATCTGTACATATTGCCTTCTTTCAGGGAAAACGGGGCTTAATGCAAGTCAAATAAGATTAGCCTGTGCACACTGATTAGCCTGTGCAATGCGCACAAGCTAATCAATGACGACACTTTCTGATTTTATGGTGTTTTCCTTTAAAGAGAGTCTCTGGCACTGGGATGATAATTAATGCATATGCGTTAAGCCCTGTTTTCCCAAAATAAAGCTTAAATTATCTTTTTTATTAATGATTTGAAAAAAAACACATCTCGACCTGTGCTTTAAGACACACTCTTTATAAATTTGAATGGGTTGTGTTCATTCCAAACTTGCGATATAAAAAGCTATAACATAATTTTGAAAACTGAGTTGCGTCTAATATTATACAACAGCGAACAACTTTAGTTCCTTCAGCGCTTTGATTAATTTAGGTAATGTATATGTTTATTATGAACCTATACTTTCAAAATATAAAATAAAATAAAACAACTTTTCATTATATAATACTTAAACTTTCAGATATTGAAGGATTTTCTTGTGATGGCAGAGATTGTATGTGAGAGCATGGAACGACAACTCTGCGTGGAGATTAATCAACATCAGCACCCGTTTTAACTACGTGCAACCAGAACCCAGTGCTGCATATCAGGCCAGGTCAAGTGCGTCAATAAATTCAGATCTATTTGTATAAGCCGCAACAATCCAGTCAGCAAAGTAAAATCTGCTTTGTTTGACGTCATGGGTGGTGATGTGCTGTGGGCGGGAGTTTCAATGTGAACTGTTGGTGGAGATGATTTGGTTTGGCTGTACGTGAACGATGGCTGATCGAGTGTAGTGGACTTAGGCAGGATCATGTAACTGAGGCAAAAGATGCATCTTATAGAATAGGGGTGTGAACACACAGTGGAAGAGCATTCATACTGCCTAATCTACATACTACTTTCTGCTAATAAATTAATAAGAACCAACTACTTACTTAATGTTTATATAAATAAAGATATAAAAACAAGTACACATACATCTAACAAATATCATATTAGAAATGCATAATTGGTCAGCTCGTTTTAACGAAGCATATTTACGGGTACAGGTAAGAAACAGCGCTAATATACAATCCATAAATAAGCGCTATATGTATACACATCACAGAATTACGACATAACACTTGTTATGTATTCGTTAATTGCTGACTTTACAGAGGTATTGATGCGGTGATGTATTCTTAACCAATTTATGCCTAGGGTCGAGAAAAAAGGCCTTGGCAAATAGCGTAGACCCAGATGAGACGCCGCATCATCGGGGTATGCGCTGTTTGCTTAAAGGAATTTCTGTAAGAAAAAATATTCTAAATATAGAAATAAATATACTAGACATCCCTAATTTTGGAAATAAATTGATCCAATGGAAGGATGGGAGAGTCAACTTGCATAGATAGGCATAAATGGATTAATCTGACGATGCGACACTGTCTCTCACCCCCTCTTGTTTCGACTAGAATTGTTGCCAACCAACAACGTTTTGAATAATGATGTTTTTAACTTCATTTTCAATTTTTAAGATTTTGAAATTTTCAAAGAAAATATAAATTATTACTTTATCGATCATATTCGTTTCAGACCAGTGGTTATCACTTTAAGTTGAAATCATAAGTTGTAATTTTCTATGAACTGCGCAGACCTATACGTTTACTAACATATTTATTGATATACCGAAGCACAAGTCTTTTTTAGAAGAAAAGCGTCATGTACCATTAATATAAATTGTCAAGACTTAAATGTGCAGAGAGCGAACAAATGTATCATTATTAAGTCAGTTTGAGCTTTAAACGACGTATAAATGCTTTAAATACTGTAAAATATATACAAACTCATTTACATTTCTGTTCGCTTTTGGCAAATTTCAATCAAATCTAGGCTAGTCTTCTGCATTATTATACGCAAACGTGTGCTGACAGTAAGATAACAAACCTACGCCGTCAGTTTACAGTCAACTACATTTAAATCAAAGTTGTTTAGCGCGTGACCAAGTCACACTATCAATATGTCATACAACAACATTTTTCACCATTTTGACTAAACATTCGATATTACATGTATATATATTTTATGATTTTTTTTATTTGTCACAACGATGACAAATGTTGTTTTATGACATATTGATTGTGTTAAAGGGACTTGGCCACTCGCCCAACAACTGTGATTTAAATATGTTAGTTTTAAATCAAATGATTTCATCACGCAAACTCATTTAAGAGTTTTCATGAGGTTAGTATGGTCAGACAATATGGTCGAGTCAGTGTGATATATGGTCCGTATAACCTCTTATGCGCATCAATATATTCAACACTACTTTATATTTGTTTTGTGAGCAATCGTTACTTGCATTTTAAAAAGAAGTTAAGAAAATATATAGATTTAAATAGTGAAATCTATTTTGACTGTAACCGAATGCAAAGCTTTTAGAAAATAACATGAAAGGCCAAAAATATATCTTAATGGTTTTTCATAAACACAGTGTATTTGAAAAAATATCATGGACAAAGAGACATTTACGAAGGTAGTTCCTGTCGGATAAAAACGCGTTCCCATACATCATGGTCGAAGTATGTAACAGACAAAGTATTTTTGCAAATATCAATAGTTCTTGGAACGCATTTTGCTGGAAGCGGAATTTCGTTTAGTATGCCGTCGAACCGTTCCAGCGTGAATACCTTTTGACGGCCTGTTACACATACGTATGCATTGGTTTTGCTGCAAACAATGCAGATAAATGGACTTTCTAATTCGCGCCTCCATTTCTCTTTCCAAGTTTCCGCTTTTTTTTTTTCAAAACATTAAACGCTTCCAAATGAACCGACAACAAATGCATTTTCGTCAAATGCATCAATACAAGATATTCCACGTAAAACATCAATGTCCTGTTTCTTACGATTAACTTCAAACTGTTTGGACCTTTGCTTTTCATTATCACACATGCTCTGAGGCGTTATACTGTCAATAGTCAAATGATTGCTCCTCTGTTCGGTACACACCAATTAATTAAGTGAAAGGATCGGTTTTGAAGGGATTGATCCGTGTAGATTTCGTATGTCACCGTATTACAAAATGCGGTATAATAACGATTCAGAGAGATTGTGTGTAAAAGTTTTAATTTTGTACCTTTTGTCGCAATAATTGAAATGCCATATCCTTTTTGAGCCGCTGCGATATGGCTTGTATGCCTAATTTTACACATTTTGTATACATTTTCAAAATGCATTTTGTCTAAAACTTCCCCGGAGTTTAAATCCGCCTATGCTATAAAATCCGGAAATGATACTAGAAAGTAATTTTGAAAGCACTTTACATCTGTACAATTCAAAAAACGAAACGAGCCATCTTTATACACGCTTCACGTCCAACTTGTAGACTTTTCAACGAGCTCAGGGGAAGAAACACGTAATTGTAAAGCTTCAACATTAAAATTTAATTCTTCATTATCGGAATCATTTGTTCTATTGTCAGGTTGCAAATGCATTTGCTCAAAGCGTATTTGACTATCTGAAGGGTTTTCTTCAGCGAACTGCGGATTGTCGATTTGGTCCTGTGCGAATTGTTCGTTGTCGCTTTGGTCTTTTATTGTTTTTACATGGTCGCTTGTGTCGTGTGATGATTGGGTATGGTACCTTTTGTCTTGTGATGGTTGTTTGTAGTTGCTTTGGTCTTTCGAAAGTTGTTTGTGTTCGTTTTGGTCTTGTGATGGTTGTTTGGGTTAGCTAATCTTTCTTCCTGGTACTTGATCTACGATTTCATCAGCGTTTTTTCGCTGACCGGCTTGTAAGTGTATAGATTTTATAGGCGGCGGCCTAGAATTACGTATTTGTGCTGTCTGTTTTTCTGTGATTGCTTTTTCTACATGTGGACATGTTTTGTAGTTAAACGCATATGTCGTGACAAGACTATCACTTGTATCCAATAAATATGCATTGTGATTATTGATATTTAACTCTAAAAATCCTGGAACACCTCTTAGTATTTCCAACAACACATCGTCTTGTTTTGAACCTCGGGATAAAGTGTTCTTTATTTCTTCAATGAGTTTGGGGAAACATCAAACTTCTTTTCAACTAAACGCATAATTTTAATTTTACATGTTTCAATCTCGTTCGTTATGCGTTTTACGAGTTTTTCTTGTTTCTCTTCCAATTGTTATAAACAGTTCAACAAAACAATAGGGTACCGTTCATCTATAACTGCTTTGGCTATGTCTTCCGTTGATAATTCCATTTAATACATTTAAAATGAAACAATTACAAATACGAATCTTTCCTTATATGTAAATTCTAAAGTCTAAACATATATCAGCCAACGTTGAATAAATATACTCGACTAAAACTACCAATCGTTTCGATAAAACTTTTATTCTGGTTTCAACATGTGATTGAACCAAATAGAGGCAGGGAAACTAGCAACCCGTCACTGTTGGATCTAGTACTGACAAACGAAGAAAGAATGATATCGGATATGCAAGTAGGCGCTCCGCTAGGCAAGAGTGACAATTCAGTAATAACTTTTGACTTCAATGCGTACGTGGAGAATGATCATGAAAAAAACTAGATACAAATACGACAAGGGAGATTATAAAAGTATTCAGAGACTGAATAAATATCAACTGGGAAAATGTGTTACAATCTAAGGATATTGAAACACAATGGAATATAATAAAAACAAAAATACACGGAGCAGTGGAAATATGTGTATCTAAGGTAGTAATAAAAGGCAATAGAAAAATAATAAAAATATAGCATTTACAGTTACAGTAAAGTTGAAAAGTGCTTTCAAGAGAAAAGAACGCGTATGGCATAAATATAGACATTCAGGAAATAATAAGGATAGAGAAGAATATAATCGCATATGCAATTACGTACGGTACTTAACTAGAGAAGACGTGCAATTATACGAAAAGGACATTGTTACCGGAATTCAGTCTAACTCGAAGAAATTTGATAATATGTTCATGTGAAATCCAAGACTAAATCATCAATTTCAGATTTATATGCTGATGATGATAAACAAGACTATTGTCAAGCAATATAAGTCCACTACCGGTGAAACTCCACGATTTTCAGCAATATTTGTAGTCTATTTGTTACCATAGCAATCAGAATTCTTGACGTAGAATACAATGAAATGACGTGCACAATCTCCATATTGCCATCTATCCATGTTTTAAGTTTCATGAAAACATATGAAGAACTGTTAAAGTAATCGCAGGAGCCACCATTTTCAGCAATATTTCTAGTATATTTGTTGTCATAGCAACTAATATTCTTGACGTAGAAACAAAATGAAATAATGTGCATAATCTCCATACTGCCATCTGTCCATGTTTCAAGTTTCATGAAAAAATATGAATAACTTATAAAGTCACCGCAGGATCCAGAAAAGTGTGACAGACAGACTCACAGAGCGCAAACCATAAGTCCCCTCCGGTTTCACCGGTAGGGGACTAATTAAAAGAATCAGATGGTGATCGTGAAAAGACAGATATACTAGCATACTTTTTTACTTCTGTATTTACGATGGACAGAGATCAAGAATTACCATTTCTGGATTTATATAAAGTAATTGAAAATAAAGATTATGCAAACAGTATAGAAATAACTCCAGTTATTGTTGAAAAACAGTTTGAAAAGCTTATCATCTGGGCCTGATAACATTAGTCCAAGAGTATTGAAAGAACTGTGTACCGTGCTATTAGAAGTAAACCGATTTCAATACTATTTAACAAATCTCTTTTTGACGCTAAACTTCCAGCAGAATAGAAATTTGCTAAAGTCACGGCAATATCAAGAAAGGGGACAAGAATGATCCCGGTAGGCCGCTGAGCCTGACATGCATAATTTGCAAGGTAATGGAATATATCGTTCGTGAACACATGATAAAACACATGACTGTAAATAAACTATTCACAGATATGCAATTTGGATTCATACCAAGGAGATCAACTGTGCTACAGCTACTTACTGTACTGGATATGTGGACAGACTCTATAGACGCTGGTTACTACTTACACAGTGTATACTGCGATTTTATGAAGGCGTTCGACCAAGTGAGTCACCGCCTGCTAACACATAAACTCACAATGTATGGATTTGGCCCAGTTTACATAAATTGGATACATGCATTTTATCTGACAGAAAACAGATAGTAGTTGTGACTAATAAAAGCTCTACATCCAAAGATGTGACTAGCGGAATCCCTCAAGGGTCCGTTTTGGGTCCTCTTTTGTTTGTCGCATTTATAAACGACCTCCCTGAGTCCATGAAAGACGAAAGCGAAGTCTTTTTATATGCCGACGATACGAAATTATTTCGCAAAATCAGAAACTTTGAAGATTGTCTGAACTTACAGGAAGACATCAATTGCATATTTGATTGGTCTGAGAAATGGCAGCTCAAGTTTCATCCGCTAAAATGTAAAGTCATGTGTATAACTAATAAACATAATACAGAAAACTTCCAATTTACTCTGAATGATAACCTGCAACCTATGGAATGTTCAAACTCAGAAGGACAGTGGTGTTATAATAGACAGTAAATTGAATTTTGAGGAACATATGACAGAAAAGGTCAATAAAGCTAATAAGTTACTCGGTTTAATTCGCAGATACTGTGAATATCTAGATAGAAACTCACTGGTTACGTTATATAAAGCGCTCGTGAGACCGCACATTGAGTATGCGAACCAAGTGTGGGCGCCATATAAGATGAAACACATTGAAATGCTTGAAAATGTACAAAGGCGGGCGACCAAACTTGTTCCGGGACTATTCAACCTAAGTTACTAAGAAAGACTAAAATCTCTAAATCTACCAAGTCTGGCCTATAGAAGAATAGGTAGGGACATGATTGAGTGTTATAAACTGCTTTCTTGAAAATGAAACTATAATGTAGATAAACTGTTAACGAAAAAAAAGCAATGTCGCTGCAGTGGGAACCAGGTGCCATGGTCAGATGTTTTTGACGATGCTGGAACAGCATCGTCTAAGGTATGATAACAATCAAAAAATTCTTCACAATGGCGACCTATGTAAAAGACCGAGCCAGTCCGATTGAGATAACTCGATTTTTCTAATCGAAATACCTCGACCTCGTTGATTTTCATTGATAACATTCTCCTAACAGTGTTGTCGTTCGTGTTTCAACATTCAACAATAATCGCCCCCATGAGAGTCTCGAGTCAAAACTTTCTTACTGCATAAATTGGCTTGTTTCGCTATTTAGAAGCTGTCATTTATGATATATGAATTTTTATTCATTAAATCTCCGCTAATGACATCAATGGATGGAATTCGAAGGATATATTCGCTGTGAGTGGATCACTTTCTACAACAATGGTTTCGCCCATGAGAGACTTGATAACACTGGGCGACACGAATTACCCAAATCTACCCAAATCTACCCAAATCTACCCAAATCTTCCCAAATCTACCCATTATTAGGAAATAACACATAGTCTCGAGTACAAATGAAGCTTAAAACAAAACAATTGTGCGCCACTGAGAAACCATTAATATTTTTGTTTCATTGTGAACTACAATTAATACTCTACTTAAACCCACACATAAAATCTACATGTATGTAGGCACCATATCAGTAATACCCCTGTTTTTACATTACCGTTAAACACAGAAGACTTTGATATTTATTAAAAACACATGTTTGTGTACCTTTAGAGGTAGAATAGGACGTTTTGCTCTCTCCTAATGTGTTACATATATAAACATATATATTATGCATTATAGGTGCGGTTGAATTGCGTTTACAAATGTCCTTCTAATAAACAAAGTTTGGATTTTGTTTACGTCAAATTTTAAAGCCAAGTAATATTTTATCCTTGAGTATAATGTTTCCCTTGTATGCGCCAGCTCATTTCTGATAATGTGAACAAAGGCTAGAAGTACGTTTCTGAATTAAAAGGCATGTCATTAATAATACGCCAGCGAGTTATTGTCCATTTATAGCATGTGATTGAATTACAATTCTAAACTTTAACGACTACGGGAGTGACCTGTATCTGAATAGGTTCTGTTTACCTGTTCCGAAGCATGTAAGATTTGGACACTTGCCAATAAGGAGCAGCCTACTGCCAAACATGAAAGCTAATTCGCAAGCATTGTATGGCTATATATTGTGAATTGCATTTAACGTTTTAACTCTAAAACATATATCTTATATCGATTAAGCGTGGTAAACAGAAAAACTTCGCCGTGTTTAGCGCTACGATTTAACACTATATACTTTTTTACTTGATAAGACAGTTAAGAAGTACACATCATTGATCCAAGTACATTATTTAATTTAATTTAACGCCCGCAAACACATAAATAGTGTGAAAACATCGCCAAAATATTGCATTGTAACGCAACGGCTAATAATTCAAAGTACATGTTTGGAAAGCATAAAAATCGCATCGTATAATATAATTAAAGGTCTGTATGTAGTTTAATTTTTATTTGTTAATCACGAACATTAATAATAATATCACTAGAAGAAAATAAAACCTTGTTCCTCAAAACATTTCCAAAATACGTTTCAAGTAGGGACAACACTATAAGCCAGATTAACCCATTTATGCCTAGTGGACTCTCCCATCCTTCTAAATTGGATCAATTTATTTCCAAAATTAGGGATGTCGATTATATTTATTTCTATATTTATAATATTTCTTACAAAAATTCCTTTAAGCAAACAGCGCAGACCCTAATGAGACGCCGCATCATGCGACGTCTTATCTGGGTCTACGCTGTTTGCCAAGGCCTTTGTTCTAGGCGCTAGGCATAAATGGATTAAGGAGAGCGAGCAGCCTAATACATCTGAATACATATGTTGTATTTACCGCACAAATATTTAATAATATTTCAGCTAAGGTGCAACGTTGTCAAGAAGTATGGAAGATATACCCGTTTCATAATTGGAAGAAATGTTTACAACTTTGCAATTAACGTGATGTGTAGCCCCGAAGCGGTGACGTATGCTAAAAATAGCCGAAAGAACATTCAATTTTAATTCTATTTTCAACAAGTTTTTTCCAGCAGAAAGTTTCTAATTAGATACTACAAACGTTTTGACCATTTAGAACAGACCTACTTTGTGAGTGATACCGGGAAACGTTGAAAATCAACGATATATTTTTGGTGACCTGGGTCACTTTCACTTTCTCTTTCCCGAGTAAACAGCGATGTAAATAAACTGTTTGTAAACACGATTGACTTGGAGGACACTGTATTTTGAGCTCAAAACAAGTTGTTTTGCTCATACTTTTATGGTATGTCCAATAGCATATATATATATATATATATATATATATATATATATATATATATATATATATATATATATATATATATATATATTGTTTTTTGATAACCTTTATTTATGAAATACGGAAAAATATTTAAAAATCGGTAAATAATTATGGATCTTCACCTTTATAGAGCCTTTAACCATCAAACGGCCATGCTCGTTTAATGGGAGCCAACTTTAACTGCACTATATATTTATTGGCCTTCATTATCTACATCAACGACACAAAAGAGAAACAAAACAAACATTGGAAAAATGGTCCCAAAGAAGATAAATAAGAACCTTTTCATCTTTTTGACGGATTTATATTTAATTGTTTCACTTTCTTCCTGCCTTAATTAGTAGTAAACGCTTCTTTCAGAACGATGCAAAATTACCATGCAGAACCATATTCTTTTTCCCATGTATCGAATCATGAATTAATAATCTACATAAAACTTATTTTTTACAGAATGATCAAAAAAATATTTTTTAAAGAAAATACTATCGCTGTCTGGTCTACCAATAAAAAACGACATATATTAAACAGGAAGGCGATTGTGTAATTCATTGATTTATGAAAATGTCACGATCCTTGAAATATTAAACAAATCAATAAATTGAAACGCCGTGGTCTTATCCATAGGTAATTTTAGCCCTGAAAAGAAGGTGTGATGGATATGCAAGTGAACAAATAGGCGACAATATACTCTCGCGATTTTGTTCTTGTAAAATTCATTTTTATTTAGCACGCGTTACAGAAACATGTGTCTAAAAATGTAGACGGATCTTCGTGACCAATCAACTTCCAAAAAATACAATTGAGTTGGCGCTAATAAAAAAAAATACACATTCCATAACAACATCGCATAATCAAAGTTCACTAAGAGCGTTTGGGTAAGATTTAAAACCAATATTCAATAAAATTACTTTTACCTTTATTTGCAATAATGAATACGTTCAAACAGTGATATCCTCAGTTCAGTGCAGCTCAGATCAATACGCACTACTTGCCACCCACAACTAGGGTGGTGCGGTGGTCGAGTGGTAACACTCTGTATATCATTCCAGAGGTCCCCGGTTCAATATCCGGCCGGGGCACTGGAAATTTCAGAAATGCTTCAAGTGTTTCCCACCCAACTAGAGATGTACTGGTATGAAACCCATGTAATTCTCGCGTATATCGGTGCTATACACTGAGTACGTAAAAGAACCAAGGGATCTATTTGCAAAGAGCTAGGGTATCGCACCCGGATTTCTTGTATCATACTACTGTCTCTTCTGCTTCTTTCTCTTCAGCAAAAACCAAAGGACCCCATTGGAAATAAGTGCTTTCACTTTCACGGCTTATCCGTGACTGCACGGTAAAAGAAATACATACAAACACAACTTAAAGAAAATTACTTTAATCGATGACAAAGCAAATGTTTTGTTGAGTTTAAGTTTCTTTGTAGAAAATATCGCAGACAGTGGCCTACACAGTTTCCGTTTCAGAAATATATAGATAATACTAGGTTAGCGTTGAATAGAGAGAAGTTTATGTTGCGAGGCTCAGAACACCTGGCGGCAGGCGAGCGCTTTCGGTGTTTGAGCAGAGCAACACTGCTCCGTGAGTGAGTGCAGACAATAATTTGATGATACGATCAACCCTTATCTCTCCTGCGTCTTATGCATTATAATTTAACCGCCGTTACGATAGTGAATATAGGTAAACAAAAATGTAATTTACAATTCCCAAAGTATGCATCGGTTATTGGTGGACATTACATTGCTGTACGATAGCATTCCCTAACACTGTAATCTTATTTTACAAGGGCGACACGAATTACCTAAATATACCCAAATCTTCCCAGATCTACCCATTATTTGGAAATTACACATTGTCTCGTGTAAAGATGAAGCATAAAACAAAACAATAGTACCCATCACACAAACATGATGCAAGATAATTCATTTTACAAAGACTTATGTAGATTTTGGTAGATTTGGGAAGGTTTCGGTAGATTTGAGTAGATTTCGGTAATTCGTGTCGCCGATAACACTCGTGTCAAAACTTTTTTACAGCTTAAATCCATAGGCGCTCGATGTCAATGACAATGTTTTTATTTATTTATTTATTTATTTGTTTTTTAGTTACCCGTTGTTTATTATAATGCATACACATACTTACGTAATAAAAATCTTCCGACAAAACGTCTTCTTAAAAAAAAGATAGTTCGACTATGTACATAGATATTGACAAGGTAAATAACTCGCCATTTTCTAAAGCAATGGAAGTGCGTCATTTTGCATAATTAAAGCGCTGTCACCCCGCTCGCTTATTGAAATGCGCGCGCAGGCCGGGAACCTCGCTCTTTCTCTATCTTCTTTCAGTTTCAACAGAAACATCCACAGACGATGTGATAAATCATTGTAACTATTGTTTCACTCAATTAATGGGGCAATCAACAAATATATTGTAAATTGCATACACATGAATCATTCCTCACCAATTGTTTAACTTGATTTCGTCTGCCATGGTGATTTCCAGATAAAAAAATCAGCACATCAAAAATCAAATCTGGCGCTTAGTGGCTGTTATTGTGTATAATGAGCGAGGTTCCCGGCCTGCGCGCGCATTTCAATAAGCGAGCGGGCTGACAGCGATTTAATTATGCATAATGACGCACATCCGTTGCTTTCGAAAATGGCGAGTGATTTACCTTGTCAATATCTATACATACATGGTCGAACTATCTTTTTTAAGAAGACGTTTTGTCGGAAGATTTTTATTAATTTAGAATGTGTATGCATTATAATAAACAACGGGTAACAAAAAAATAAAAAAATAAAATAAAAAAAATAAACATTGTCATTGATATCGAGCGCCTATGCTTATATCGGCTTGTTTCGCTATTTAATAATGCAACAATAAATGGAATTCGAAGGATATATTCAATGTGAATGAAGCACTTTCTGGATCTCGACAGCTTGACAAGGCAAAACTGGCATACTGATGATACTGGTATTTTTAGTTATCAATTTAAGTCACAGTTTGCTTTATAAATTTTGTTCGAGCATTTTGCGACTTATTTAATGGCTATGATACCCAATATCAACATGTCATATGGGATTTGCGTATTACCAAGCTGTCATGAAATACAACATTGATTACAAACTTTTCAATTACTGGTTTGTATGAATTCTTTCTTCTTTCTATTTAAGAAGTTGATATCATTATAGTCCAAATAATTAGACGTAATTTACCGTTTAGTCCATGTAAATTGACCTCATATTTATAGGAGTAGATATTATGTTAAAGGGGCCTTTTCGCAGATTTTGACATGTTTTGAAGTTAGTCATTAAATGCTTTATATTGATAAATATAAACATTGGATCTTAAAAGCTCCAGTTAAAAATCCAGAATAAAATTCTTTACAAAAAAGTAGTCCGCAGCAGGGCTCGAACCAGTGACCCCCTTAGTCCTGGAGTAATAACGCATTAGCCTGCTCGACTATTTTGCCAAGTATAAATGGTTGACGTATTTTATACCTAATATAAGCAATCTTCGTAGTTTCACACAATTAAACAACAACAACATAACTCTCCAAATTATTCAATTGTTTCGCGTTGCAACGCTTTATAATTTTTAAATCGTTAAAAGATGCATATACTGGCTATATTAGACCATGGTAAATGTTCAGTAATACTGTTTCCTAAAAATAACATAACTTAAGCGAAAATTTGCGAATCCGATACAACTTTTTTCAATTTTTGTTAATTTACCAAAACGTGAAAAGATCCCTTTAAAGTTAAATGAACTGTGTCTGTATTCGAGTAAAAGAGACATTAAGGCGATTGTGGCCAGTTTAGATCCAGTTCAGCCTGCAGTTGCTTGAAAGCTGTTTGCTTAAGAGCGGTTTTCTGACAATGACAAATAGTTTAATTGGATACTGATTAGACTGCCATTTACCTGTGACCTGGCTAATTAAATTCCGAAGCCTGGTAACAGTTTAACGTTAATGTTACCAATTTGTCAGACCAGGGCCTGGATTTTGAAATCTAGGACATGCATGGTCAGAAGATGTCATTTAAAGGGGCCTTTTCACAGATTTTGGCATTTTTTAACTTATTCATTAAATGCTTTATATCGATAAATGTAAACATTGGATCGTAAATGCTCCAGTAAAAAATCAAGAATAAAATTAAAAAAAGGAAAAGAACATTGCCCGGACCTGGTTTCGAACCAGTGACCCCTGGAGTCCTGCCAGAGTCCTGAAGTAAAAACGCTTAAGCCTACTGAGCTATTCCGCCGATTACAGATACTTGATGTATTTTATACCTTATATAAGCAATCTTCGTAGTTTCACAAAATTTAACGACAAAAACAGAACTCTCCAAATTATTCAATCGTTTCGCGTTGCAACGCTTTATAAATTTTAGGTGTTAAAATCGTCAAAAGATGCATATAATGGCTATATTAGACCATGGTAAATGTTCAGTATTACTGTTTCCTCACAAATATCATAACTAAAACGACAATTTGCGAATCTGAAACAACTTTTTTCAATTTTGTCAATTTACCAAAGCGTGAAAAGATCCATTTAAGATTATACATTTTTTCAAACACATACAAATGCATACAAATATAAATAGTAAAATGCACTAAGTCAGAAGGCATTTGACTTCGGCTGATGCCTTGTCACACCAGGTGTTTCGGTTGCAATAGTTTGATGGACTCACTACTTGGATGTGTAGTTACATTATTTACAGTATATCAAACAGTATTGAGCATGAACCAATGATTTTTTCAAACATAAATAATTGATGTAAAATGCTTGAAGGAATAATATTTAAGGTTTAAGAATGCATTTTCTTTTTGTTTTAAAGGATATCTTTGAAAATTATGTTTTTTATGAATTTTTTGGCAACAAGGGGTAACGCATTTTTAAAAAATGTAATTAATTTTCTGACAAAAAACTGGTACCATAAATAGCATGAAACAATAATTTTTTTAAACATTTGTAATTGATGAAAAATGATTGCAAAAATAATATCTAGGGTCTAATAAAGCATTTTTATTTTATTTTAATAGGTTACTCTGAAAATTCTATTTTTCATGATTTTTTTTTGCAACAAGGGGTTATGAAATTTAAAAAATGTTACTGGATTTTAGACCAAAACTGGTACTATGATAATACTATGATGCACTTCGCCAAAACATTTATAATTATATTGTTTATTCTTGAAAATGTATTTCCCCTATTCACTAAAAATTAACACTTTTGATCAGAAAATTCATATATAATGATGTTTACTTTTATTTTCAAGAAGCATAATGCCTCTTTTTAGTTGTATTCAGCCACAAGTTCTTGTCAGCCACTTAAGGGTTATATGTTGCCTTTCTTTTACTAAATGCAAAATAATTCTACACTTTGAGACATTCATAAAATATTTTATGTCTTTACAACACCGACAGGCTAATAAATTTATATATCAAGTACTTCCATACTAACAGGGCCATTCTAGGCGGGCAACCTTGCAACCTTGATTTGTTCATATCTTCCTATAAATCTGTTATATGTGTTATGAATCATTTGTTCGGAGAATATTTAATGTTTGTTATAACTTTTAAATAATTCAATGTTCAAAGTGATATTGTTATTGACCGATAAACCAACATACTGATTAAAAGGGAATATTTCATAATTATTTGCATTTTATCTTACATGAGAAATATTTGCCTAAATGTTTTTCAAACTATGGAGAAATCTATATACAATTAATAATTGACGACGTTTATAAAAAACATTTATGAAATGGAAGTTTAAAGATAAAAATAAATAATGCAAGTTTTATCAGATATTCGTAATAATTTCCAATATAATTGAGTGGCTGAGCAATGTGGATGAATGAATATATCGGATAAAACGAACACTTGTCTACACTTAGTTGAGTTATGATTTATTTTTCAATATTTTATGCACTTAAGTTTAGCCTTAATGCGTTTTTATAAGCATTTATAGACAGTGTCCCTCCCCAAAATCAAGGAATTATTAATTGTCATTCATTTGTGTAATTGAATACAATAATTTTGTGGTAGAATATTTGAGAAAAACATTGGAAATGAAACTTGTCAGTCAGTGATGAAATTTTCCATTGGGTTATGGAAATTACCGATCGTCGGTTTCCGAAAAACAATACGTCACGGTTTCCAAAAATATGATGGTTGTGCCCAAAGATTTTGGTGTTAATATACATTACTGGTTTATATTTTAATAATTTCGATTCTCATTTGATTAATAGGTAATTTCAAAGCTGATAAACTTGAAATATGCAAGCTATTCTTTCGTTTTGCATATGTCTGGCGATACATCTGTACAATCGGTAATTTCCTTAACCACTCGTTAAATTGTACCAGACACAAGTTTAAATTTAAAAAAAATTGTTTTACACTAATATTCTACCTCTTTCTTGCTAAAAACTAATGCATGAATGACTTAAAACTAATATTGCATCGTTTTCAGCCAAAAATACTGTCTATGACCGCGAAAAAAAAACATAACAAACTTTTTGATTTATGATATTTACTTTATAAATAGCTTGCATGCGGCATGGCATTGCATGTCGTCGCTATTCTTCGAAAACCGCGTAAGTAAATTTTTACAACTTTTCAATAGGCAAAAAAAACATTTTTAAAATATAATAATTTAGATAGTCTAAAAAGGAACCAAATATTAAAGAGAAAACTGCGTAAGTCCATTTTTAGAATTAAAATGACAACTACAGGCTTTTATATTTTCATAAATAAAAAGTGTGCCCATCTTAATTAAGACTATCTAAATTAATATATTTTAAAACTTAAAAAAATATTTTAAAAATGTTTTTTGAAAAGTTGGAAAAATTGATTTACGCAGTTTTTTGCAGAAACAATTAGTGCACGAATGAGTGTTCAGGACTTTCTCACGTGCTCATAACTATGCCTTCCAATTGGATATGAAATCCAGTATTTTCGCAGAAAATGAACAGTGAACCCGCCATTCTTATAAAAACAAATGACATTTTGCGCCAAATTTGACTTACGCGGTTTTCGACAATCTCTGGTACGACGGTTACATTGCATTCACCTCTGTGTTGGGCTCAGAACGGACTATTGTTATGAAAGCGTCTCATTCATGTCATGATCATTCCAAGCGTTCATCATTGAGGTTACAGTATACTAAACAATCTCTTGCACGACGGTTACATTGCACTCACTGCCATAAAGAAAACCATCACATACCATGATATCTTATAATCAGTCTAAATTCATTATTATAAAATGTATATGGTTTTTTGATGTTAAGAAAGCAACATACATACACACGTCGAAGCAATTCCTAACGTCACTCAATAAAAATTATGTTCAATTGTTTACATTTGTGAAGTGCGTGGAATGATTCCATCTGCGTAAATGGGCAATAAAATAGTTCCAAAGAGTTGCATTAAAACTCGCAAGTTTTTGCACGATTTATCGTACATTTAAAAGTCATATTTCTTAATTGAATGCATGCGAGCTTAAATATCCAATCAAATATATATTGAATGCGTTTGTTCGGTTTTACCTATTTTATAGGCAAAATGGCAAGCTGAGCATTTCGCAGAGTTTATGTGAGAGCAAGGAACGACAACTCTGCGTGGAGATTGGGTTTTCGAAGAACAGCGACGATGTTCCGCAAGATAAATATCTCGACTTAATTTATTGGATGATTTCGGACTGTTTCATCCAATCAGAAAATAACTTTTAGACGTAATTTAGACCCATGTTCAGCGAGATAATTAAGTACCACTTTTTAAACACTGCCAAATTGTGACATAACAAGTTGCCTCCCTTGTTGGTTCATGCTACTGTATTATTATGCCCCCCATCGAAGAAGAGAGTGTATATTGTTTTGCACATGTCGGTCCGTATGTCTGTATGTCCGTCCATCAGATGGTTTCCGGATGATAACTCAAGAATGCTTATGCCTAGGATCATGAAACTTCATAGGTACATTGATCATGACTGGCAGATGACCCATATTGATTTTGAGGTCACTTGGTCAAAGAGCAAGGTCACGGTGACCCGAAATAGTAAAATGGTTTCCTGATGATAACTCAAGAACTCTTATGCCTAGGATCATGAAACTTCATGTGTACATTGATCATGACTCGCAGATGACCACTATCGATTTTGAGGTCACTAGGTCAAAGGTCAAGGTGACCCGAAATAGTAAAACGGTTTCCGGATGATAACTCAAGAACGCTTTAGCCTAGGATCATGAAACTTCATAGATTCATTGATCATGACTCGCAGATGACCCCTATTGATTTTCAGGTCACCAGGTCAGAGGTCAAGGCCACGGTGACCCGAAATAGTAAAATGGTTTCCGGATGATAACTCAAGAACGCTTATGCCTAGAATCATGAAACTTCATAGATACATTAATCATGACTCACAGATGACCCCTTTTGAGGTCACTAGATCAAAGGTCAAGGTCACGGTGAGCCGAAATAGTTGAATGGTTTCCGGATGATAACTCAAGAACGCTTATGCCTAGGATCATGAAACTTCATAGATACATTGATCATGACTCACAGATGATCCCTATTGAATTTCAGGTCGCTAGGTCAAAGGTCAAAGTCACGGTGACCCGAAATAGTAAAACGGTTTCCGGATGAAAACTCAAGAACGCTTTAGCATAGGATCATGAAATTTCATAGGTTCATTGATCATGACTCGCAGATGACCCCTATTGATTTTCAGGTCACTAGGTCAGAGGTCAAGGCCACGGTGACCCGAAATAGTAAAATGGTTTCCGGATGATAACTCAAGAACGCTTATGCCTAGGATCAGGAAACTTCATAGATACATTAATCATGACTCACAGATGACCCCTTTTGAGGTCACTAGGTCAAAGGTCAAGGTCACGGTGACCCGAAATAGTTAAATGGTTTCCGGATGATAACTCAAGAACGCTTATGCCTTGGATCATGAAACTTCATAGATACATTGATCATGACTCGCAGATGATCCCTATTGAATTTCAGGTCGCTAGGTCAAAGGTCAAGGTCACGGTGACCCGAAATAGTAAAATGGTTTCCGGATGATAACTCAACAACGTTTATGCCTGGGATCATAAAACTTCATAAGTACATCGATCATGACTCGCAGACGACCCCTAATGATTTTGAGGTCACTAGGTCAAAGGTCAAGGTCACAGTGACTCAACTTTGAAAAATGGTTTCCGGATGATAACTCAAGAAAGCTTACGCCTATGATCACGAAACTTCTAAGGTACATTGATCATGACTCGCAGATGACCCCTATTTACTTTCAGGTCACTAGGTAAAAGGTCACGGTGACTTTACACAGTAAAATTGTTTCCGGATGATAACACAAGAAAGCTTACGCCTAGGATCATGAAACTTCATAGGTACATTGATCATGACTCGCAGATGACCCCTATTGATTTTCAGGTCACTAGGTCAAAGGTCAAGGTCTCAGTGCCAAAAAACGTATTCACACAATGGCTGCCACTATAACTGACAGCCCATGTGGGGGGCATGCATGTTTTACAAACAGTCCTTGTTAAACAAATGTTTTCATGTAGTATACTTATATTGATATTTACAAAATTGATGCAAATGAATGATAGACTTTACTGAAATCATTTTAATGATACTGAAATCATGACAGTGAATTAATACTGATAAATATTTAATATATTTTGCTTGATACAATCATGTACATCTTTATCAAATGAGATCATACTGTAACTTCAGTGATGAATTTCAGTGAATTTAATTAAATCCAAAATATAAGTAACTCCTAGATCTCTCCCGCAGCGCGCACACCTAAACATCCTGCTGTGTACCTATCCAGGTCCAGATAAAAAGAATACATAATTATGTATCATATTGTTCAGAGAGGATGATTTAACCTCCGTTGTATCAATGTATTGTTTTACTTCTTTAATCAGTGTGTTTAAAGATATAAAACATAGCTCCAGGGTCTTTGCTTCAGGCAATGAATATTTCATATCCTAATCTCTTTTTCTTATGGATATTTTAACTAGTTCCTACATTCAATACAGTCAAATATATGTTAAGTAGTATCTGTACACATTGGTAGATTAAATTTGTACATCAAATATTATTTTTTAATTGTTTTAAAAAGATATAGTTTAAATGTTCATACTAGATTAATTTAGAACCTTAGTCATGTCACGGAGATCTAGAGTCCGTGGTCATGTGGTAATTAAACATTTTTAAATATAACCACTTTTAAATAGAGTCCTGACCAGATCTCAAATGCATATCCCTTTTCTCTGTCACCCTGGTCATCTCCTATCAAAATGGCAAATTATATGCAGAACCGTTCATTATACACACTTGTTGAATGAAAAAATTGACATCCTTTTCACATGGAAATTTCACTCTGACAGTCATGGAAAAAGAGCTTGTACAACACAGATCAAAAATACTTTTTATTTGTGGATAATCCCGTATCTTGAAACTCTATGTCCATAAATATCTCAAGTCTTCATGAAATCAGGACAACACAAATGTTTTTTAAGTCTTTAATTGACCTGGCTATAGTAATCAGATTATTATAAGCTCAATTAGTATATTTATGTCATATGCTTTGTTTATTGTAAACATACACACAATATTGCAGGTACATGAAAGCAAAAAATAATAACAAAGCCATCCATAATATAAAGTTCAATGGCAAAGCCTGTGAGAAAAATTTGAACGCATTGAGTGTAATCACACAACGTGCTCATGGTGAGCTTTTGTGATCGCTTTATGGCCGTCGTGCGCCGTCAACATTTGCCTTGTTAATTCTGTGGATGCCACGTTTATATTCTAATCTTCATAAAATTTGGTCAGAATATAAGTCTCAATGATATCTTTGATTAGTTCGAAAATGGTTACAATTGGTTGAAAAATATGGCTGCCAGGGGGTGGGGCATTTTTCCTTATATTTCTATAGTAAAACATTGTTAACACTCGAGAGGTCACATTTATTTTCCGATCTTCATGAATTTTGGTCACAATATTTTTCCCAATAATATCTTGTTCTCTCAGGTGAACGACTTAGGGCTTTTTAGGCCCTCTTGTTTGTTCATCTTATCATTTGAAGAAAAGATATCATTGCACAGATGTCTTTTACTTTTAGAATGTGTTATGCTGCATTTCTTATGTGGCTTGTTCGGGGTATATTGTTAAGCACATGTCGGTCAGTCCGTCAGTCGGTCCGTCCACCAGATGGTTTCCGGATGATAACTCAAGAACGCTTAGGCCTAGGATCATGAAACTTCATAGGTACATTGTTCATGACTGGCAGATGAACCCATTTGATTTTCAGGTCACTAGATAAAAGGGTAAGGTCACAGTGACTAGAATACTTAGGCCTACGATCATGAAACTACATAGGTACATTGATCATGACTGGCATATGACCCTATTGATGTTCAGGTCGTTTTAAGTCAAAGGTCAAGGTCACAGTGAGTCAACACAGTTTAATGATTTCCGGATGATAACTCAAGAATGCTCACGTCGAGGATCATGAAAAGTCATAGGTACATTGATCATGACTTGTAGATTACCCTTATTGATGTTTAGGTCACTAGGTCAAAGGTCAAGGTCAAAGTGACTCAAAACAGTAAAATAGTATCCGGATGATAACTTAAAAATGCTTACGCCTAGGACCATTAAACTTCATAGGTACATTTATCATGACTGGTATATAACCCTTATTGATTTTCAGGTCACTTGGTCAAAGGTCAAGGTCACAGTGACTCATAACAGTAAAAAGGTTTCCTGATGATAACTCAAGAATAGTAAGGCCTAGGATCATGAAACTGCATAGGTAAATTGATCATGATTGGCAGATGATCCCTATTTATTTTCAGGTCTCTAGGTCAAAGGTCAAGGTCACAGTGACAAAAAATGTATTCACACAATGGCTTCTACTACAACTGACAGCCCATATGGGGCATGCATGTTTTACAAACCGCCCTTGTTTGTCTTATGTTGGTAAATGTTCATCTCGGTCAATTTTAGGTTAAGTTTGAAAGTAGGTCATATGTGGTCCAAACTAGGTCAACAAACCAAATCACAGAAAAGGTTAGTGAACACTCCAGAGGTCACATTTTCTTCCATATCATCATAAAAATTGGACAGAATGTTATCTTGATGAAATAAAGTTTCGGTTTGAAAGTTGGTAGTTTGTCAAAACTAGGTAATTAGGTCAAATATAGAAAACTTACTTTACCTTTCTACAGGTCACATTATCTTCCTGATTTTCATGGAAATTGCTTACAATGTCCATCTTAATCAAATCAAAAGCTGAATTTGCAAGTTGGTCATGTGCAGGCTAAAGCTAGGTTACAACTTAGTCTAATTATACACAAGTTTTTGACACTATAGGAGTTTTGGGTGAGCGATACAGGACTATCTTGTTTTAAAACAGCCTGTAGTAAGAAAGGAAAGGTATTGTATTTGTTTCAAAAGTAACATTTTATTGTTATTGGAGGTAACTGAGAAATTATATGATGTCATAGTTTTGGTTATTTTGCTCACTTGTTATGATGTGACAAGGTGAGCTTTTGTTATCACTCTTTGTCTGTTGTATTTTATCCAAAGTTTATTGTGAACACATAAGATATCATTTTACAATGTTTAAATTTGGGTGTCACCTCTTTGCAAGATTCTTATTCATATTCTATCAAAAATTAGGGCACTAGGTCAAATATAAGTAAAGGTCTGTTAATACGTAAGTGGTCACATTCTCTCTCTGATCCTCTTGTAAATTGGTTAGAACATTATTTTAAATGATTTCAAAGTCAAGCTTGAAAGTAGCATATTCAACATTTAGGTCACAAGGTCTAGTCTCAGTGATTAACAGGTCACGTTCCAAAGTGGGTCATGTGCTTCCAAGCATTTGATCAATAACTAAAATCATTAAAATCTATGTTAACACTTACATTTTTACCTGATCTTCATGGCAGTTGATCAGAATGTTCAAATAAATAAAAGTAGGAACTCGGTAATAAGGCTCAACTAGATCGGATAGACGCAAATAGTTTGTGCCTTTTTTTCTAGTTCTTCATGAAAAATTAGTTAACACCACTAGGAAACAATCAGTTTCAGGTGAGCCACATTGTGCTGTTAAAGCTATCTATGTATAGTTTAGATTGTTACAAAACCTTGTTTATCAATAAAAATAAATGAAAAAAAATGGCTTTCTAAAAGTTATAGTCTTGGATGATATATTCCTCAACTTATAATCTACGACAATCTTTTGAAAAGAAAAACAAAATTTGACATTATTATACCCCAACATACTGTGATTGGGGGCTAGCACAGGAATTCTCAATTATGTTCCTCGAAAAATAATGGGTTAGCATATAGTGTTGTTTTATCCAGTTGTCTTGACCATTACTCCCAAAAGAAATGTAAGTTCAAATATGAGATATTTAGGTAAATAAATCTCATGGAAGGGAGTGCAGTGTCCAAGAACGAAAACGATTGCACCACAACCATTAACTATTTACCTGCGGATAAATGACAAGAAGACAAAATTACGTAATTGCGGTGATGTAGATTAACTTTAATGGATGCTTTAATGCTTTCCGGTGATTTATACAGAAATATCAGTGAAATAAACTGGTATTTCACTGTTTTAAACTGTGAAAAATAACAGTGAAAATATCGATATTTTTCGCTTTTTTTCTGGGAAAATCGATATTCCACCGAATCCAACAAATATCCTCTATATATCCAACCTCTTCAAAAGCATCGTCAAACCAGTACTTTCAGTACTTTGATTTAAGAAGAAGGCACGCTTAAATCTGAAGAAGTATTCATTCACCCATCGTTGTGTTGACTTGTGAAATAGTTTACCACACAGTGTACTTAAGGCCAACACTATAAAGACATTTGAGAACCGGCTGGAAAGTTCTGGGCTGATCAAGACATCAAGTATAACTATGAGGCTACTGTTGAGACCGGACACAACCTAACATACGAAGATGAAGACGAAGAGCTGGTGCCACAGGACAATGTCCTCCTACCAGAACCAACTATGTAACTATGTATGTAACTATGTTTGTAACCTTAGTTAACATTTAACCAGAACAGACAACAATAGCAGGAGTAGTTGGTGTTTGTAGTTGATGCTTTAGTTTTTCGAAGTAGGTAATACTTTCAAGCAGACAGAGTAAAAATTAATTTACGATTAATAGCAATAGCAGTATAATCACCAGTAACTGCAGCAAAACGGTGTGGCAGCAATTGTTTAAGAAAGCTTCATCACAAGAGCACCAGCTGTAGATGCATCATTAGTTATCGAAGAATTGGAGCAGCTAAATATTCAGCAACAATGTGTGCATCGTTTGCTGATCAGGTAGTAGTCGAAGCAACAGATACTGTATTCACATTACAACGTTCAAATTTAGGGATCTATGCAATTTGTTATTATACCGCTGCTGCTGCTTATGCTAGTGATGCTGTGGACCGCACATGGATGCTCTTTTGCCAAGCTAGAGCCCATTTCAGACCTAATTATAGCTAATTTCAGACTCATTTGGCCCATTTTAGACTTGCCCCATGTTCTGTTCTGTTCTGTTCTGTTAATCTTCACCGCCAGAAATGACGAACCCCAGCAGTTGCTGGGAGTATATATCCAATTTGAATATCACACCTTCACCCAGAGTATTCACTATTAACGCAGCTAATTCACGAATTAGTACATCACAATGCACGTTTATACACACAATATTTACTACACAACATTTACTATAGCAGTGCAGAAAAGAAAAATAACTGAAATGAAATAAAATAAATTGTCTAGACAACACGTTATTAGCCAATAAGTCCATGGTTTCGGGACAGTTGTTTATAGAGTTTATATCTTTCAGTGTGTAGAAAGAAGAACAGTCTTCTCACGTGAAATTCCAGTGCTCTAAGTCGGGGTTAATTTGGGACAATAAGAGCCTGTGCCAATAGTGAAAGGGAGTATATGTTTGTGGTGGCACCAATAGAGTTCAAAATATTCTTAATTTCACACATAACTGGGTATCTCACATGTTTTAACGCAGGACACTGTAGAAGAAAGTGTTCCACTGTTTCGTCAGCCTCTTTACAGTTCGGGCACACTGGATCAATGGCGTATAGGTTAAAACGGCTCCTATTCACCTGTAGTATGTATGTGCCG
This sequence comes from Dreissena polymorpha, assembly GCF_020536995.1. NCBI lineage: Eukaryota > Metazoa > Mollusca > Bivalvia > Myida > Dreissenidae > Dreissena > Dreissena polymorpha. The sequence continues at coordinate 54,714,115 of NC_068367.1, forward strand.
GTAAGTAGCCTAAACCGGGAAGCGGACAACGACAACGAGCGAGGCATGGTATTGTAATGCGCATGGGGGGGGGGGGGTTAGAGGGTTAGGATAAGGGTAAGGGTTAGGGTTAGCCTTAACCCATACCTTAACTCTAACCCGACCCCTTATCCTAACCCTAACCTTACCATAACCCATGGTTATCTCCCCTACTCCATGCCTCGCTTTTTGTAATTGTCCTCTTCCCGCCTAAACCTCACTGGTAGTCTGGTAACTTCATGTGCAGAAAGACATCCAACTTGTAGCACAGGGTGAAGCTAGCCAGGGGTGTATTCAGTGTTCATGTTGATCTAACGTAAAAATACTGCATAGCAAAGGAGAATCTTTATAATTGCTTATGCAAGTCGGTTTGTTTGTTCTACATGCAAACTTTCTGGAAAGGGTAAACTTGAATACCGTTATACAATTTATAATTACTGATATCGACAGTACGGTCGCCAGACAACTCGCCCCATTGCCAACTCGCCCCAAGTCAACTCGCCCCCCAAAAAAGGACAAGTCGCCCCAAATTTATTGGACAACTGGCCCCAACCGAAAATAACTCGCCCCCAAATGTATGAAAAACTCGCTATGAATTATTTTGTCATATAAATAATACATTTTATTGAAGATATGTATTTGATAACAATATTTAGCATGAAACGAAAGTCGAATTTACGGTGTTCCCGGTAATTTTACATATTTGGACTTATTCTTCAAAATGGACCAAAAATAGACAAGTCGCCCCAAATTAATTGGACATCTTGCCGCAACCGAAATTCAACTCGCCCCAAATGTATTAACAATATTTTTTTTATAAATAATACATTTTATTGAAGATTTTTATAATAAAACAATATTTAGTAGAAAACGATTGTACGGAGTTCCCGATAATAATATATCTTTGGACTTATTTTTCACAAACGAAACGACCAAAACGGGAAAAAAAATCAAAGTTCATATTCATAATTTATAACATTGTTTACAGCAAATATATAAATATTTGTTTGAATCGCAATAATACTTGTCATTTGTTCGCAACTATCAACGCTGACTTATCAACCTCAATTAAGTTTTCACGCCTAGTAAGTGATGATTATCGTAATTGTCTACAGATTAAAGCATATGAAACCAAACTGATACAAATCTTCTTGTCAGGGCATTTATATTTGTGCCTTATATACATTAGTAGCAAAGTGAGTCGTACACGAGTTCCGAATAACAACGATTGGAATTTCATGTCAAATAGTTATAGATGTTAAAAGTCGTTGTCATTAGGTATGTCAAAGTGCTGACATAAATTTTGCAATGTTGTATTTACTTATAAGTTGTATGTAAAATTTAGTGTTGGCATTTATTTTCGCCGGTCCCGACCGCGTGATCGAAAATAAAGGTGTTCAGATGTATTTCCTTTCCTTTTCCTATTCCTTATCGTTCCAATTTTGCAGTACAGCTCATTTCTTAAATCAGCAAAAATTAGTAGACAAAATGTAAAGTCAGTAGGGAGTATACGCAAAGCCATTTATTAACTTGAAGGTAATTAAGCCTTGGTCATCAAACTACTAAAATGTATCTGTTAAACTCGATATTCGCGCATATTGCATTATGCAGATAGCAAATAACTTGGCAACATATAGGATTTTGTGGTATTGAAAATAAATACAAAGTTAACACTGTTTTAATATAATATTATATCGGACAGTTTCCACCGAAACATATCTCGACGAAATGATAACGTACTGTCCTGTTTTTATGACAAAGGCAAGAGCTGTAGTCTTGACCCCTATTTCATAGTAAGATCGGAATTTTGTTCTACATTATATACTAAATACTTAGTGGATGTGTGTTTCAGGTTTATTTGACATTTTGTTTATCCATTTATCTAGTTTTCTTCGTACTTTAACGCATAAGCGTTCCTGAATCAAATTTAAAATCCAAGTATAAATATTTACTTTCATAATTGTTGTTATGCGTAATTAATTTATAAATCAGTAATATGCAACAGTATCGGTTGAAATAACACACGTTATTGTCAGTTACATCACTGAGATGGTAGGTTATCGATAATCTTTGATAAGAAGGGCAGATTACAATAAAAATGGGAGTAATACAAATTTGTTCTGTTCTGATAAATTCGTAAAAGTGATTTTTGATGAACTCGATAGCAAGCTTAAACATTATTGTATGGTTTGCCATATCTTTTTTGTACTTGCTTAAGATGCTTAAATATTTAAGACAAATCAAGAAAATAATGGCTTTTTTTAAATATCATTCCCTGTGTACAGTTAATGCATACGCTTACTTACCTCGTATATGTATAAGTTGCCGCGAATATAAATTTGGGCGAGTTGTTTTTCGGTATGGGCGAGTTGTCCAATAAATTTGGGGTTAATTTTGGGGCGACTTGACCTGGGGCGAGTTGGCAATGGGGCGAGTTGTCTGGACACCGTATGTAAAAGCAATATTTCTCATTCTGGAACCAGATCTTTACGTAATTGGTAATGGTCTTGAATCACCCAAATCTCTTTAGCCATGGTGACACGGGCTTATTCAAAATAAGAGATCTATGTTTCTTTTTAAATAATCTGTATAATTTATAATATATTATAATAAATGACAAATAACGTTGAAAATCTCTCTTATTTTTGAGTAATTAAAAAACCATTTCTTATTAAAAAACCGCATTGTATGGAGTTGTGTCGCAGCTAGAGAATACCGTTAGCAGAGACTTCTGTTATAAATTGTATAAATATTTCATATTCGCTGCATTTATGTGGTAGAAAGTATCCAAATCTTCAATTTTGTCTTATTTCAGTCTTCATAATCTGTTAACAGGGCATTCGCCAAAATAAGGATTCGCCAGAGTTCTGTAACGATTCACTACGTGTTTGTGTGTGATATAAAACGGAGAAATTAGCGCTTTGAAATTAGTGTATCGAATGAATTTTAAATATGTCGTTGATAAGAGTTCATATGACAGTCACTGAAGTTAGCGTTGTGCACATACAAGCAAACAATAAAAATTGGCATTTCACACACCAAACTACGAATTCTGTCTGTGATGCACGACGACCAGGGTATGTTTTGTGGATAATAATCGGCAAACCAATAAATATCATCACAATCATCACAATCAACAACATCGTCGTCGTCGCCGGCGGCGCCATCATCATCATCATCACCCAGCTAACAATCTATATGGGACCCATATGGGCCCCATGTGGGCACCTATATGGGCCCCATGTGGGCTGCCAATATGGGACCCAGATGGGGAGTGCAACCGGGCTCCATATGGGTCCCATCTGGGCTGCCCCATATATGTATGTATGTATATGGGGCAGCCCAGATGGGACCCATGTGGAGCCCGGTTGCACTCCCCATCTAGGTCCCATGTTGGCAGCCCACATGGGACCTATATAGGTGCCTATATGGGCCCCACATGGGCAGCCCTTATACTCAATATGGGCTACATACGGGCAGCTTTTGTACTCAATATGGGCTACATACGGGCAGCATTGTACTGAATATGGGCTACAAACGAGTAGCATTGTATTTAAAATGGGTCCCCCACGTACACAGAGCCTGTAAAATTTTGGACAACGTATGACTAGATGCATTAATGGAAATTCAGGTTGTTATAAATAATATGTATGCTGCAAACATGAAATACTGTGTGTTCAATTTAACATCAGACAAAAGATTCGTGTACGTGTACTTCCATTTTCATTTTTTTATGTTTTATCTATTTCTTCTTGCTGGAACAGAGTGATATTATAGGGTATAAATAGCATAGCTAATTAGCATTATCCTGCAAGAAATACAACAAGGTTTATGTTAAAAGACTTAAAAATGTAATTAAGTAATCTCAACTTTTATTCACATATAGTATTACACCCATATACATGGATACATACATACATAGCAGGAGGATCCTAGTTCCCACGTTAACCATTCTACCAGAAAATTAAAAAAAAAGGTTATTCCTTACTTTTTGAATGTAACATCAGTAAAAATATTTTACATGAAATTGCAAACGAAAACATGTTTCTTTCTAATGTTCTATCAGCATGCAATAATGTTACTCATAATCTAGAAACCCAAACCAACAGAAAAACTATTTTTATGGAACAATAAAGACATAACTTCAAACAATAAGACGTTTTTCTATTAACATTGGTTTGAATGAAACATTAAATATATCGACCAGTTATACGACTATAGAATTAAGGACTTCTATTCTTTTGATAATATATGTTACATATACGGAATACCTTCAAGTAATTTCCTGATGTACTACACATTACTAAACATTAATCAAAAGCATACCCATGCATATTAAATCTATAACCAAATAACACATCATGCACTCAAACAACATTCGTAGAAAACATACTTGCAAGACAAAACAAAACGAACCAAATTTTGTATACACTACAAATTTAAAACCCTGCAGAAAACTCCAAAACTCAAATGAATGGCAAATCCTTTTTCGAGAACAAGAATTTAATTAGAAACACATATTTATCATGCCATATCATGCAACTATTGAAAGCGCACTGAGAAATTTTCAATATAAATACGTCCATTATAAGAATCATAGCTACAAATAAATATCTTTTTACATGCAACCTATCCAACACAAATTTATATGATATTGCAGAGAACATATTGAAACAATAGAACACCTCTTCTGGGAGTGTAAACATATTAAAACTCTATGGAACCAATTGATAATATTTCTAGAGAAACAACAATTAATAGTTAAACTGTCTCTTTTGAATATCAGTTTCGGTGGAAATACCTTCAAAATGCCAGAAATAAATAACACTGTGATCTACGTTATTATATTAATGAAATATTTCATGTTCAGCATGAAATAAAAAATAAACAACACCTGCTTTGAACTGTTTCATACATTATTTAAAACTAAAGATCCAAATTGAACAATAGATGTCTTTGTCGGAAACACAATGCCCCCTATTGCGCCGCTTTGAAGTCATCTATTCAACCTTTGACCTTGAAGGATGACCTTGACCTTTCACCACTCAAAAATGTGCAGCTCCATGAGATACGCATGCATTTTAAATATCTAGTTGCTATCTTCAATATTGCAAAATTTGACTTTTGACCTTGACCTCGATGGATGACCTTGACCTTTTACTACTCAAAATGTGCAGCTCCATGAGATACACATGCATGCCAAATATCAAGTTGCTATCTTCAATATTTAAAAAAGTTACGGCCAATGTTAAAGTTTTCGGACGGACGGAATATTTGAGATTTGACCTTGCAGAATGACCTTGATTTTCACCTTTTACCACTCAAAATGTTCAGTTCCAGGAGATACACATGCATGATAAATATCAAGTTGCAATCTTCAATATTTATAAAGTTATGGCCAATGTTAAAGTTTTCGGACGGACGAAATATTTGACATTTGATCTTGAAGAATGACCTTGACCTTCACCTTTCACCACTCAAAATGTTCAGCTCTAGGAGATACACATGCATGCCAAATACCAGGTTGCTATCATCAATAGTGAAAAAGTTATTGCCAATGTTAAAGTTTTCGGACGGACGGACAGACGCCATATATAAGACATTTGACCTTGAAGGATGACCTTGACCTTCACCTTTCACCACTCAAAATGTTTAGCTCTAGGAGATACACATGCATGCCAAATATCAAGTTGCTATCATCAATAGTGAAAAAGTTATGTTACAATGTGAAAGTTTTCGGACGGACGGACAGACGCCATATATTGGACATTTAACCTTGAAGGATGACCTTGACCTTCACCTTTCACCACTCAAAATGTGCAGCTCCATGAGATGCACATGCAGGCCAAATATCAAGTTGATATGTTAAATATTGAAAAAGTTATGACCATTTAGGTGTTCGGACGGACGGACGGACTGACATACTGACTGACGGACAGTTCAACTGCCATATGCCACCCTACCGGGGGCATACAAAGAAATAGCCCTCAACAACAGTACACTTCATATTTTTTAACAAAAATGGAAACATATTGAACTTTCATAATCCAGTCCAGTTGGTTTCTACCCGATTTTACGAAACTCGTTTTGATTAATTTATTTAAAAAAAAACACCATATACCACAAACAACCAAAGCAAAAACCTATAAATAATATCATATCTTGTTAAATATAACTGCTGTACGAGATACCTTTTTTCTTGCTCATGCACATATTTACATTGTATGTTATATATTTAATATAAAACAAGATATGTGTTTGTCTGAAACACTATGTCCCCTTCTGCGCCGCTTTGAAGCTATATATTTGACCTTTGACCTTGAAGGATGACCTTGACCTTTCACCACTCAAAATGTGCAGCTTCATGAGATACACATGCATGCCAAATATCAAGGTGCTATCTTCAATATTGCAATAGTTATGGCAAATGAAAAAGTTTGACGCACACAAACAAACATACAAACCAACAGTCAGGGCAAAAACAATATGTCCCCCACTACAGTGGCGGGGACATAAAAAGGATCCTACGTCATAAAAAAATATAATAAAAAATATTAAGGCATGTATTTGCCACAACTTCATGTTACATCAAGAATTAAGAGCCTCAAATAAATGGTTTAGGATCAATGGAAAAAGAACTGTCAATTACATTTACAACATTGCTTATATTTAAAAAAAAAACTTGAACTATGCAGTAGTCCTAGAAAAGATGGATCGTAGCTTAATAACAAAGATGCTCTTCAAACGCGTCCATTTGCTCAAATGTTCGAATTGGAAGACTGATGTTCTCTGGCAGTTGCACTGGCTGGTCATCAGTAGCTGACCAAGCCAAGAGCTGCTGCAGCATCCGCTTCATTTCCATGTTCTCCTCCCTCGTTGTTTCCAACACAGTTAAAACTTGTTTAACTGCATCTGAAGACAGTAAAAAAAAGAAGCTCAAGCTGCAATTTAGTAGACCACAATATATATAACTGCTGGGTCGGATATACATGTAATTATATCAGATGTGTGCCGATATAACGGCGGCGGGCCGGATTTGTTCCAACAGCTGTTGTACGGCTAGGGCTGATTATAGACGTCTGGCACCGCTATGCCGTATATTATCGTTTATAAAAATGCAGCACAACTCCTTGAATACGAAAAATAGTTGTAAGTTATTTAATAAACAATTATTAGCGTTCTAGTTATTACAAAACGAATGATTTGTCTGTAATCATAACATGATTGCAGGCAAGCACTCACGATGTCAACATACAGTTTAGGAAGCCCGCAAACGTCAATTTGTTTCTTTTAATAGTAGAAGTATGTATTATTATAAATAAATAAATGACTGTGTATTTTATATGTTTAAAGTTGGATGATCTGTTTACATATATTATTTATATAATAAACTATCAGGCATTTAAGAAGCAGTAATTCCAAAACTGCAATTATTTTAAGTTTAAAGTTTCAAGCACCAAGATATGTTACTTTGTACTATATGTACTGTCTTTGGGAAGGCTCTTCAGCTGGACTTAATTGGAGTGACCGGCCTCTGTCCTGCACTGCTGGATATTCCTTGTAAAGACGATATTGGCAAACGAGGCGGTGGTGAATATTTTATTTCTGAAATAAATTTTTACAATAAACATTAACGATTTAATTATTTCTTAATACACATACTTTTTTAATATTCTGCAAATATGTGTTTAAATAGATCATTAAAAAAATTTTCACAGGCAAACACCCTTGGCTTGAGTGCATGTAATCAAAGACCTATAAAATGCATTATATTATACGTCTCTATGTAATATCTCCAGGGCAAGAGCATCGTTAGTGTCCGAACATCGTCCTTTTTTCTAATCTCGCGATTTAATCACGTGATTTTGTGGAGTGTCGTCACACACACTACGGTTTGTTGACACTCAGTGCAACTCAAATGCCAGCACGAACAATTGCGTAAAAAACAGATAATACATGTATTTAAGCCCATTAAACACTCAGTAAATACCTTTTTTGGTACATTTCCATTGATGTGTTAACAGTTTATATCCATTTTAATATGTAAAACACCGTGGGAAAATATCGCATGTGCCTTGTGTAAACATGTCAATCGATGCCTTACAACTTCCGGTATGAAAAAAGGCAAAACATAATCTTGTGATTGGTTTACGTCCTTTTAGTAAGTAACGAAAATCCTACTAAAGTTTGTCATGTTTTTTTTCTCTCTATTTTTAAGCAAAATCCAAGACCAGTATTCAACCAAGCCCCACAGAAAAGGAGACAGTACAACCCAGAGTCCCTTTTCAATGCTTATAAACATGTCATTGAACACAAGATTCCTGTAAAAAAGCTGCACAGATGTTTAATGTACCTGTAATGACATTGCGGGACAGGATGTTGGGTAGAGTTGACCCTAATTGTCAAACCACTGGTAGTCCTGCTTTGTTTGATCACACACAAGAACAAAAGCTTGTAAATCACATTAAGAGGATGGCTGACTATGGCTATGGGTACACTCGTCAGGAATGCTGTGAGATAAGAACAGACTTTGCAATTGAACTCGGTATTCGCCAGAAACACCAACCACTAACATTAAAATGGTTTAGGGGTTTCATCAAGCGTTGGCCAGTTTTGAAAGTCAAGAAGCCTCGTGCTCTTGAACTAGCAAGGGCTAAATGTACGTCAAAAGAAAATGTTGCCGAGTACATGTCCAACTTGAAAGCTGTCCTTGAAGATAATGACCTCATGGGTAAGCCACATTAAATATTTAATGTTGATGAGAAGGGCATCACCATTGACCATAGGCCACCCCATGTCGTTGCTAGTGCTGACACTCGATCACCTGCAGTGACCTCTGGTAAAGGTCAGACAGTAACCATCATTGGCTGTGGCAGTGCAAGTGGTATGCAGATACCGCCCTTCTTTATATTTCCAGGCAAGCGCATGAACCCTGACCTTTTACATGGAGCGTCGGCTGGAGTCAATGGGACTTTAAGCGAGACTGGCTCGTCAAATTCACTAATTTTCCGCCAATATCTTGAAGACCATTTTTGCAAATTGATTCCGTCAACTGAAACTCAGAAAGTTTTACGTCTATTAGATGAACATAAATCACATGTTTCAGTCACTCTGTCTGAATGGGCTCTGTCTAAGGGCATCATAGTATTTGTTTTGCCTGCACACACTAGTCATGCTCTTCAAACTCTGGATGTCTCTTGTTACGGGCCCTTCGAACGCATATCCAATAATCACTGACATAAGCTGATCAGACGAACAGGTGGAGCTATTACCAGGTACAACATATGTGAAGTTGCTTGTAAAGTGTACATTAAATCCTTGTCAGTCGAAAATCTACAATCTGGCTTAAAACGCACAGGGTATTTCCATTTGACCATTCCATAATTCCACTGCACTTGTTGCTACCAGCAGAAGTCTTTCATGTGAATGACAATGAAATTTCCAGTAGCCAGTCCACAGCTGAAGGCGGTGTACAGCTTAATCTGCTGGATACCACAGAGATGGAACTTAAAATAAGAAAAAGTACATGCAACAAACTCACAAAATCAAGGAACACAATGACCAAAGTGGTTTCTGGTAAAGCCTTGTGTGGAGATGTCGTCAATCAAATAAGAATTCATGAATTAAAATAAAAAACTACTCCCAAAAACAAAAAGAATAACACATCAAATAAAGAAAATCTTAAACCCACCGGTGTAGGTTATCATCACATTTGCCAACCAGGTCCATCAATTAACAACATGTCTGACAGTCAAGTCTCTTCTGATGAAAGTTATGATGAAAATGACCACTGCTGTGTGTGTAAGCGACACCAGCCAATAGAGCTAGCCCGAAGTGTGAGCTTGGTCTTTGTCAAATGGGTCCAATTTGATGGAATGAAAATGGGCATGCCCTGTAAACACTGGACACATTTAGGCTACTGTACTTCCCAAAAGGTTATCAGAAAAGATGTAAAATTTTACTGCACACACTGTAAGGAAGAATAACTCATTAACTCATATGTTTGTTTTTTGTGTTAGGTGTTTTAAATGTTAGGTTTAAAGTTGAAAATTTTTGACATTTGTAACCAATAAACACATATCATTTTATAGTGTGGCCTAAACTACTTGTGGTAAGCTCCTTTGAAATTTGATTTGCCCGTTCAAGTCATGTGACGATGTTTGGACTCTTCAAATGGCGGATTTATATGAGGGTGTTTCGAGACAGATAACGGACATGTGTGCATGGATTTGGATCAAACATACTGTAGAAATACATGCTGAGAAGGGATTTTCACCCAGGTGTACAAATTGTCTTTATTTATACAAGATATTACTTGACCTAATTCTTAAGGTGACGATGTTTGGGCCTGGGAGGATACGTTTTATATTTATATCAATATATGAGATTAGTAAGATTCTCGTGCATTAGCATGATTACTCATTTAGTGTTCATTTTATCAGACATGCGCCTGTCTACTATAAATAGTATGTAATGAACTTTAGGCAGAAACAAATTGAATCAAGCAGTTTAACTAAGAGATTGATCTATGGTGACAAACGAACGTTACGACTAATGTCGCGAAAATACATGACAGAGGCAAAGCGAATAAAGAAATCTAATAATTTGCAATTCAAATTATTAAACACACAAGCATTCATTTAAGTAACAGATAAATAAATAATGCGTAATCAGCTATCTGATTTCAAAAATTACGTGTATAATATAACAATTTAACAAATACTTAACGTTTCGAGTGTTTTTGTTTTGAATGTTTTGGAGTGGCAGAATTAACATTTGCGCATACGCATATTATTTAAATACTTTATTTTTCTGCGCGATAATTGAAATTAAAATTATCTCTTGAAAATAACTTCATATTAATCATAATATATACATTATTTAAAACAAAGCCATATCAAAAACAGAATTTCAAAAAAAATATTATTTGCTTATGCATTGATTATCTATTTTGGGGTAAAACATTAGCAGTTAAAATCAAGTTAGTAATGCACACGTTTTAAGAAATGAGTTTTTATCCCACTTTTACAGCGAAATCGGTTGATTAAAGCCCAGTTTATTAAATTTTATCTATAATCAACGGCAAGGCTATAATCAATGGCACGAAATGACGTCATCAACTGCCGAACCGGGACTTCTTTTTCCCACGCACCTCGTCACCTGTATTTGCCAAGTGCATCAAAAATAAAAACAATCTCAAATGTTTGTCAATCTTAATGACCTTAAAACAAAGGAAAGTAGCAAAAAAACGTGTTTTTTTGTCATTTATTCTCATTAAAACCTAGTATTAGGTAAATTTAACACTATGCAAATAGGTTCTGTTGTTGTTGCTCCCCTTTGAAGAAGTCAGTTCGAGTTGCTCCCCTTTGACCGTAGAAAACAGTCGTCTGGACCAAGAAATCCTGTGTTAATTTACAAGCTGTACTCGGATTTGCGTCCATAATGATTTTTCTTCAAAGCATCTTTTCTACCTGGCAATACGCACAAATGACACTGCATCCCGGTGATTCTTGCGTCAACAATTGGGTGTCAACAAGTTAGGTCAGATGCTGAAGGCCATGGCAAAAGACGCCGGCTCTTCAAGCACAAGAGAATAACGAACCACTCAGTTCGCAAATTCCTGGTCCAAAAACTTCGAAATGCAAACATTCCACCCACTGAAACCATGGCCATAACAGGGCACAAAAATGTCCAGTCCATAACCAATTATTCCAACATATCTGTTGATCAGCAGCAAAAGTGTTCATTCTTGCTCAGTCCAGTAAATGTAACAATCCAACAGATTCCTCTTGTTCGCCTTCATGCACCGAAACTATGGCCGAAATGCAGCCTAGACAACCACTGTCTACCGTCGAACAAGTTGATCTTGATGTTTGCCCCACCCAGTCACTTCACCAGCAAATGTCTTTCTCTAGTTCGAACAACTTTGCCTCACAATTCTTTGGTGCCACTTTCAACATTCAAAAAGTTAATGTATATAATTAGCTTAAATCCAAGTAATCTTTGTTATTTCGTCACGAAATAACCACATATTATAACAAAGAAGCAAATAGTGTGCACCTCGTGATCGACTCGATAGTTTGATATCGAAAGTGAATTGTGTGTGATGTTAGGCTACGTTGTAAACAAATGTAGTTCCTTGTATATAACACATTAATTAAATATTGATATCATAAAACTTCAAGATTTGCAATTCAATATGATTAAATTTGTAATTAATAACGCTCGACACTTTGTTACAGAACGATATTCTGATTTAAAAAATGATTATTTGATCAGCGGTTATTTTTGGAACGCGGAGTAATACACTGACCTTGGTTACACTACAGTCATTATCAAAGTACGACAAACACTCATGAAAACTTATTTTTGTTTAAATAAAAAAAGTTTACTGAATAAAAAGTGGGATAAATAGAATAATAGGTCAGTGTTGATTATAGATCAGGTTTATCATGCTCGGCACGAAAACGACTCCCATGTGGGCTTACCCATATGGGTTTGCCCAGAAACAGCCCATATGGGACCCATATGTGCATGTTTGCTGGGCATCATCATCATCATCATCATCATCATCATCATCATCATCATCATCATCATCATCATCATCATCCTCTCCTTTTTTGTCACATAGGTTCATGGTTTCGGTCGTCACCCATGGCTTGTTCTTCCTTCTCTCTCGCCCAATAACTTCTTCGGCCGGTGACAGACCTTGATGTTGTTGATGATTTTGTCGATGTATAAGCTGTGCATGGCTGCAAACATGCCACCTATCTGTGTTTGAAATGCCTCTGCTATCTCTTGATCTTTCAGTTTGTCCAAGTCAAATCTGTTGCGATGTTTTTTGATTTTACGCTTAATCTTTAACTTCAGCTTGCTGGTGGTGAGCACTAAGTCATGGTTACTGCCGATTTCTGTGCCAGGACACGTTCTTTTGTTTGCATTGTTGATGCAGGACTCTAACCGTTGCGGCGCCAGTATGAAATCGATTTGGTTGTATACTTGCCCGTTTTGAGCATGACTGGTCTCTGTTCTGAACGGTTTGTTTGGGTGCAGCGTGTTGACCAAGGTGTGTTGGTGGCTTCTGTCGTTGATCTCTTCTATGCCAAATCTAAATAATGACCCTGACTAGTCTTGGTAGGCGTCTGGTCAAACCTAAATGAGTCTGCTGGAGACTGGGTTGGAACTGATGACGCTGTTGACTACATCCTTCCTAACGATAAAAGCAAACCCGTGGCGATGCATAGAATCCTCGCCGCTTAACCACATTTTGAGCCCTTCGTCTGTTGGTGCTCCTCCAAAGCCTACCCACCTGAACTTGGCTAGTCTGATGATATCCCAGCGGTAACGCTTGAGCTTGTGAGTAAGCTCAATTCCTAGAGACGATGGCAAAAGAAGAAGAGGCAACACACATGAACAGAGCCGATTGCATTACCCATTCACCTATAGAAAAACAGGAAGGTGTGCCTCGCCGGAAGGCTAGTAAGGGACAAGAAGGGAAATTATAGACCGGATATACCGCCAGTTACAAGCGATCTGGCAATCAAATGCTGTGCTGCGCACCCACAAAGAATGATACCCGTAACGCCTTCAAACAATCGAAGAACGGCGAGTCTGTAAGAACTGACAGCAGACAGAGTGATGAAGGCTGACGTTGAGATCGCTGTGGAGCTTCTCTACCCGCTCTTCAGAAAGATATGGAAAAGTGAAGAAATACCACCAGAGTGGAAAGATGGCAACCTCATTAGGCTCCCTAAAAAAGGCGACCTCAGATTCTCCTGCAACTATCGATGAATAACGCTGTTGTCTGTTCCATGTAAATCAAAAATTAGATTATTGATTCATTTTTTACCATTAGTTTGTTTTATGTTTTGTAAAGTACGGGTATGGAAATCATGTATTTTTAAACTTTGTGTAATCACCGTATACAACTAGAGTTAATCTCTTTACTAGGCCGTATGTAAATGAAGTTAAACTGTTCAGATAAAACAAATTGTGCTTTAAAGCTACTTTAACAAAGATCGAATGAAGCAAAAATTACCTCAACTTAATGGTTAATTAAGCGAGTATGATAAAATTGAACACACAAACAAACGATCAAAAACTCAAAATGGAATACTAAACAAATGAATCGGGTTGGCACAAAATATTTGGGTCGGTTGTGTTAATGGATACAAACAATCTTTTACGCCTTATGTTATTTGAACCTGCCAAGTCTGATCACGATTGGCTATTTAACTGGAGTAAAACTGGCAAACTTGTTTGTCTTTCCCCAAAAAGTAACACAACTTTAAGAAGATAGTATTTCGCACTTTAAATACATATACATTAACAGATAAGAAGATCTTTAAATAAGGCGGTCTTTATCTTAAATTGCCACTAGAGCAACTGCCATTACCTGCTACGTTCTCACGTTCTTATTCTGACCGACGAATGGCGTTTGCATACTTCGCAGTAAGTGTGTACATACATTTACATAAGATTATTTTTAATTCTACTTCGTGCATGAGCCTTTTTTGTCTGAACGGTACGCACATGGTGTCCATGTAGTTTGTACTGAAACTTATCATTATGTTACCTTATAACTTTTTCTTATTTGTCTATAAATGTTACATAATTATTATCCCCTTCGAAGACACGGGGTTATATTGCTTTTCGTTTGGTTGGTAGGTCAATCCGTAGATAAGGACATCGGTTCGTAGGCTATTCGTTTCAGAACGATGTCGGAAAAAATCCTTCTACGTGCAACAATCCAAAGTGTTATGATGGATACCCGAGAGGAAAGGAAGAATCCTATCGATATTAAGTTCAATAGGTTAAACGTTTAGGTTGCAGGGCTAGTCACAAACAGTGTTTTCGAAGGTGCTTTTACCTACGACCAGGGGCTTGCAAATTGAAATGAAATCGAAACAAGAATCATATCAAGTAGTCATTTAAAGTACCGCTGATGTATATTTGTATGAGATAATTGGAAATCTATTATATCCTCCTGGGCAACAAAGTAAATGAGACATCCTAGAATAACTGGAATCACCGGGGACGTCTTTCCATAAGTCTTTCTGTCCGTAGACGAAAATATGGTGCGCAGGTTTTTTTTCTGACTTAAGTTTTAGTTACTTGTGATATGCATGTTTGACTCTTAGTATCCTAAGTTATAACAACAGAAATAATGTCCCTTTACGAGATAGACTTACTTGTAAGAAAAGAAAGCTGATTTTGAGGTCAACGGATGAAAGATCAATGTCGCAGGAATTTGACACACACAAAACTGTTTCCGCACGATATCTGGAGTACGCTTTGGAGCATGATCATGGGTATAGCTATTTCTTGGGCGAATCGGAAGACGCTTATTGATATTAAAATCACCAGATCAAATGTAAAGGTCGCATGGACTTGTATCAGGAAACTTGTGGCGGAAGTATATTTTGAGAATGATGTGATCATGCGATTTGCTACAGTGGGTACACAAATACGCAAATGTGATTTTGAAGTTACCTGGTAAAGGTTAAGGTCACATGAGTGCGTTTGAGATTTATTTTTTAATATATTGTGAATCTTTCACAATTCATTCGCAGCTAAAGAGAATCAATAGGATTACGTTATTGCCTAAACATGTGCTTATGTTCGAACGTTGTTGGGTCATTGGGTATACACAAAATGTCACGTGAGTGGATTAACCAATCTGAACGCAGCGTTAAACAGAACATGTACACACTTGTTTTAAGCGATTCTCCGTAAGTAATACATATGTGTGTTTAATGTATGTAAAAATATATTGAATTGACACGATTATCATGTTTTCATGTTTTGTTTTTATTTTCCTCTTCAGTGTCTAGGGCTGGTTTTGCTGATCACGGCTACAACAAATGTTAAAAGCTTTCTTTTGGACACCGTCCAAGTGGAACCATGTCAGTACACCAGCAGCGACGTAACGTGCACGTCGCGTGGTCTTAATCAGGTCCCTGTGTTCAATGTATCTGGTGGACCATGCGGCTACTTGTTCAGAGTTGATGTCAGCAACAATGCAATCACGCGTGTTAATGATGACGCATTCGCTGCATTCCAGAACTGCTCGAATTTGATAATTTCACTGGCAGTCAATAATATTTCCCACATAAGCGATTTTGCGTTTCGAGGAATTGAAGGAAGTACGACGCATCTTAACTTATCGGATAATGATTTCGACACAATTCCAAATGCAGTAGGTACACTGCTCAAGTTGAGTAAACTCGAAATGTTAAATAACCCATTGGTAACATTTGATCCACATGTACTTGCGAATATTGGACGCACCTTAAACACGTTATATATAAGTATGGGTTCCCTGCTGCACTGGCCGGCAGAATTGTATTTCCTGCGGGAGCTGAAGACTTTGTACATTTCAAACATGAACTTTGAGCACATTAACACAGACGCCTTTCAAGGACTTTCCAAAGTTCAATACCTCACTATTGACCACAGCCAATTACTTACAGTTTCCTCTGCGGTCTGCCAACTAACGAATTTATATATACTGGCATTAAAAAATAATTATAATTTTCACAACAGCTTAAATAATGTTTTCGATAGGTGTTCTACGAAAAAATTGAACATTGGGCATCTAATATTTATAAATAATAACGTGGATTTCTTTCCAAACATACATGCGATGATTGAATCGGTATACGGTATTCACATGGAAAACAACAACATGCAATTTATGGACAAAGATACACTATCGTACGACAATAGAACTAATGGAATTTCACTCGCTTATAATACTTTCACCCGTGTTCCAACCGGTCTGTACCTTTTTGAAAATTTACTCTACCTTACTTTGAGCTACAACAAAATTACATACGTACACGACACCGATCTAGCAGGTTTGCGCATGTTGCGCACGCTTTCACTTAATGGAAATCCAATTCGGTTTATAACTAAAAATTCATTCGCAGACAACACCATTCTCGCAACTATCGATTTATCCAACACTCTCCTTACACAAATTCCGGAAGCTGTTACATCGATATCGTCACTAAACTCGCTGGATTTATCAGAGTTAAATATTGGATGCACGTGCAAAATGAGTAACCTGAAAAGTTGGAACATAACCAATGTCCATTTTGGTCAAGCTAAATGCTACCAGACTGATGAACTAATTGAAGATTTCCTTGAAAGCTACATAGACACAGGACGATGTACAATCTAAAAATAACTCATGGTTGTGCTAAGCACGAACTGTATTTGTTGAATTATTCGATATGCAAAACCGCTAATATGATATGCCTACATTAGTGTAAATAAAAAAAAGAATAAATTGAAATAAATGTTATTGTATTATGTATTGTAGATGAATTTGGAATGAAATGCATATTTTATGTACGTATTACCATTCTCAACGTCAAGCGGCTTTGTAGAAATCCTTAAAATTATGGTTTTGAATTTTTAGTACGAAGTATTTGTTCTAGTACCATATTTGATTCTAAGACGTATTCTTATTTTAAATGCTAAAGAAAACGGTAATATTTCACACATATTCTATAATGTCATTATTGTTAAATAACTGCAAAAACCATAACCTTTGCATAATGAACAAAAGAAATTATACATTATACATAGACTAACCAGAAACATAGCAAGTTGATATGGGTATCGAGCAAATATTTCGTCGTTATCGAGTCATTAAAGCTATTTTGGTAACTTTCACCGCACAGGTACCAGATGTGCTATTGTATATTAGGTATTTTAGAAAACAAAGATTCCATCAATACACCTCTTTAAAATGAAATAACATCTTACATATGGGTTTAAACGGAACATTTTGCTATTTACGCTCAATAGAGTGTCGTGCGTCGTTGGGACACAGATTATAATTCGTATACCTATAAATCGATTTTTACAATTTAACTTCCTGCAATTCAACTCAACGTTGCACACGACCATGAATCTTGGCAATGACACAGCACTTACCTTTTTGCTTCTATATTTCTATGCACATGTGGCAATCAAATTTTCTAATAGCGTATGTCATTATACATTGCCGTTTGTAGAGTTGGAATGCCATGCATCACAGCGTTTTTCACATTGATTGCCGTTTGTCACCCTCCAAGTTGCCTTTAAAGTGGTATGTCGGATTCCTTGAGTTTAACCTTTGAAAATAATTTACCGATAAAAAGCCCGGTAAACCAATTTATAAATCTCCAATAGGGATTACGCTTAAAATCATAAGTTGTACTTCCGCAGATACATTAATTGACTGAAAACTTTCAAAATGGAGCCTAGACAGGTGAGTCGGTTTGGGTTTTCACATATATGCTCATTTGGAGACCATTTCTCCCAAAAAGCTCAATGCTATTCGACCACACAAACATTATATATTGTAAATGTGTACTTAGTATATATTATTATTTTTTGAATCCGTCCTGAAATCGCTTTCCTGGTGCTGACCTAGATAAACAATGTGGGTAGCATTTCGTATGTTCATCAACATTATTGATGGATATGGTAACATTTATTAAATCTGAAAGAGCGAATTAAGCCTTAGTCACAACCGGCTTGTCTAAACCATGGGTAGAGAATTTTGTAAAAACGGCGTGGCGAACGCACTGTGACTGTGCATCTTTTCCTGGATCGTAAGGCAGGCGCAACCAGCGCAATAAACGTATGCGTACAAGGTTAAAATGATGCGTCGATCATGGATAAAAAGCCCTTCGTAAGGTCACCTTATGCACATTCGTTCAACCTACGCCCAACACATGTCGTTTAATCACGAATAGACCAAACTATTTGAAGAAGTTCATTCAAAAATACGGGATCAACACAATGAGATTACGATTGTCGCACGTTAACATCACGTAAATCCCTTCCTTTTGTGATTGCAAAGAAATGGGCATCGGCGTTTAAAAAAATAAATACGCAATCATTGTCGCGAAAACTCGTGCTAGAAGGTTGATCCAAAAAGTTGCCCTTACGTCATTACCCTTACGTCATTTTTTGTAAGTATAGACTTTAAGTTAAAAGTGCTAAAATATATTGTCGAGCACCATTCAACAACATCTTTATTTGTTTAAATGCAAGCGTTAAGAATGTTTACTCGTGAAATAAAGACAACAAATAGCTTAGGTGTATTTATAAATATACATTTTAAATCATACAGTACAAGAGATTGCCAAGAATATACATTCATGTACATGCACAATTATAAGTCTATTAAACATTTATAAAATGCTGGTATAATGTTTTGCATCATCTTTGCAGGCAACCCTCCACGTAAAAATACACGTTCTATATATGTATAAAGTTTCATTCTGTAGTATGGTAACACAACTTGTTGGAGGAAATGTGTTGTGTGATATTTTGACACTTGCGAATATGATAAATGCTACACGCTAATCTTCGTGCATCGAAAGAACAGAACAAGCGATACGTCATGGCGAATTTCGTTCGCAAATTCGTTATTATCAATTTCGTGTCCTAGTGTGGGAAGTTACTTTAACATTGCATGATGAATTATGAAGTTACATTCCGACAAACTCAGACGCGAGCACATACATATAACCATTATAACAGCCTAATCTAGCCTCCTGCTAGCGGGATCTACATTAAACGGTCCCAGTGGGATTCGAATGCATGGCCACACAAATACTAAAATTGTAGTGCCAACTTATCACAAAATTCACCCGTTCGAAGGTCTTTTTTAAATTTATCTATTACGGATGTTTAAACGTGTAGTAAAAATGGGCATAAAATAATGAAGTTAAAAATAGGATGGAATCATTTAGATAACTGCCTTAACAAATATTCATCGAAATCCAATGATCGCACAATATGCGAGATCTGAATTTCATGATTCAAGGGCCATAATTCAAAAGTACCTTAGATGATTATCGAGCTTTGTTGGAAATATATCCACATACACAGTGTCGCCATGTTTGATGATGGTACTAGTTAAACCATTTTAGTTAAAGAGCGGAAAGATAATTCGGAATTTTATTAAATTCAAGAGTTATAATTCAGAAGTGCTGCAGGCAATCTGCTTGATCTATCGATTTCATCGGTTATTATGCCTTCAAACATTATCAACAATGTTCAGCCATTTTCAAGATGGTATTTGTTTTCAACTTAAGCAGATAACAATGTTCTTTATGCAATCTGTCCATCGCAAATGTTTCCATTATACGAACGCCTCCGGAAAACTGAAGTTTGAATCACAACCCGGTCATGCACAAAATGTGTGTTAGTGATTGTCCTTGTCTACGGACAATACTACCAAAATCTAGTTCACTTTAGGCAGTTGTAGTCAAAATGTAGTGGAATCGTATTATGAACATACTGAACAGATCTGCTTTCTTTTTCAGTCTTTTGGACGGCTAGCACTGAAAACAATGCCGATAAGAGATATTCAAATTGTACATGGGGCGCCACCAATCTACCTTGCGAGTATGCTATCGCCTTAGCTAAGATACAGCGTTTAAAGAAAGTCGTTTAAGACAGGTATCATGCGAAAGGTTCAGCAATGACATCAATGACAAGGAAATAACACATGTGTAGAACGGCGCATTTGCATTTTTCCAGATATCATATTATATAATCATACGGCATAAACTAGACGATAACACTTCAAGGAAATACAAATTTTGCTTCGACGGTTATCGACAAAGCTGAATGATGGAACATTTTTTGGCGCTATCCAAGTTGGAGAGCATAAGCATTCTAGTTACATCACTAAAAACCCAGATTGACATGTTAATGTAAAACCTTGATAAAACGCTGTTTTAAGTTCATGTTGCTTACATGCAATACTGGCCAATAGAACTTCATTTCTTTCGACAGCTTGGGTCTTTGATGAGCAAACATATACCATTTAAACAGCCCAGTACGTTTGAATTTCATTCAATGCTTTTCATCAGATCATTGACAATTGAACGCAGTCGCTAAACTTGTCAAACACGATATCTGATTTGAAATTTGTAAGTACCTTTATCTTCTTTGTAACTAGAATTATACATGGCTAACTTTAATCTCTTTGAACACTGACAATGCATACCTTTAACTCCTGTCTTACATTTGAAGGTAACGTTGTCGATTTCTCGACACTATAAGGCAATGTTTCGAGTTATTACAAGTTATTTATAGGATCGAATACAGAAAGTAGTATACGATGTTTGACCGTTTATGAACTTGGTAGCACCAACAACACATCTCTAAATTGTGATCAACAACCTTTTTGCGTAACCCAACCGGTTTATTTTGTTAAAAGATCTTCTCCAAATTGAATGGAGATAACAATAAATCAAAGTACTGACAGTACTGGTGTGACGATGCTTTTGAGAGGATGGATATAAAAGCATCAATTTAAGTTTATCTACATCACCACAATCACCACAATTGTGTATGTTGGTACGGAAAAAAAATTTGGTACAAAAATTTTGCGAAAAAAATTTGGGTATGAAAACAAATTTGGGTACGAAAAAATATTTGGGAACAAAAAAATTGGGACCGAAATTTTTTTGGGCACGAACAAAAAAATTGGGGATGAAAAAAAAATGGGTACGAAAAAAAAATTGGGTACGAACACAAATTGGGTACGAAAAATTTTAGGTACGGAAAAAAAATTGGGGGAACGGGAAAGTAGTACCTGTGGGGAACTTGACCCACACTCGCACATTTTCGGCCCTTTCCGTCAAACATCAGATAAGTTCCTCGAAGGCAATAGTATGAATACACATTTCGGAAGCGGTAATGCGGTCCTACCTACGCGCGTCAAAATGTAAGCGAAATATGTACACAAGTCTGTCAGGAATGATTGAATTAACGAAGAAAATCGTGTACTGATGTAAGTTTTTTGAAGAAATGTGCAGAACATATATTAAACAAGAGCTGTGTTTGTAAAACACAATGCCCCCTGCTGCGCAGCTTTGAACCCATATATTTTACCTTTGACCTTGAAGGATGACCTTGACCTTTCACCACTCAAAATGTGCAGCTCCATGACATACACATGCATGCCGAATATGGAGTTGCTATCTTCAATATTGCAAAATTTGACCTTTGACCTTGACCTTGAAGGATGACCTTGACCTTTCACCAATCAATATGTGCAGCTCTATGAGATACGCATGCACGCCAATATTGAAAAAGTTATGGCCAATGTTAAAGTTTTCGGACTGACAGACAGACGCTTTATATTTGACATTTGACCTTGAAGGATGACCTTCACCTTTCACAACTGAAAATGTGCAGCTCCATGAGATGCACATGTATGCCAAATATCAAGTTGCTATGTTCAATATTAAAAAAGTTATGGCCATTAAAGTTTTCGGACGGACGGACAGACTGACACACTGACTGACTGACTGACTGACAGTTCAACTGATATAGGCCACCCTACCGGGAGCATAAAAAGCAATGGCGATATTTTTCTCAGCCACATAATTGTTAATAGTTTGATATCACAAAATGAAAGTGAAAGTAGAACTGTCAAAAATGACAACCTGTCAACGTGTTGTTTTTGCTGGCACGAGAGGGCGATTACACTCAATTTGTTGACATTTTGACCATAGGCTTTGTCAATGACCTTTATAGTATGGGTAGCTTTGATACTATTTATTGCTATCATGTAACTGCATGATTGTGTATATGTTTACAATACTTAAAGCATAAATAATGATATAAATATACTGATTGAGCTTATAATAATCTGAGAACTATAGCCAGGTCAATTAAAGACTTAAAATACAATTTTGTGTCCTGATTTCATAAAGAAATAACCATGCATGTCCTAGATTTCAAATTCAAGGCCCTGGTGTGACACATTGGTAGCATTACCGTTAAACGGTTACCAGGCTTATGAAATTAGTTTTTATTGAACTATGTAAGGAAATCTAAATCAGGCACTGATTTTTCTTGTTTTAATACAGTCATAGATCAGTTGTGGCCTCTGGGTAATGACCAATTTTTGCTTACTTGTCACACCCTTAACACTTTCCACACGTCTATAATATCAAATCTGGATTTAGGCGATCTTCAATGGTACATTTAAACTTTAGCTCTGTTACAAGAGTGCTGGTAAAGTCCAGTCACATATTTAAATCTAGGCCATGTCAAAATCAAAGTGTCAAAGACAAATGAAAGATGCGTTCATTAATTATTGTCCAGTTGTTTACTACTGCTGTAAGTTTTTATATAATATGACTGATGAACATCATGTGAGAGAAAATTCACATTATCATTGTATATCAGGTTTAGCAACCTTTTAGATAACAAAGTATGCTAGTTTTCAATGTCGCTTCTGGGTCAAACCCGTAGGGCTTTTAGGAAGATTCTGCAATTTTCGATCCCTCGAGAGCAACCAAACCAAAAATTTAGTCAAATATTGCCGACTCGGTTTTTTGAGTCGGTTCATGAGGGATAATGGAGCTTGATTGGTCACTGTCGGCTCTGGTACTACTTACATGTACCCCGGGTACTCTTAAGTATACTTACATGTACCCTGGGTACTCTAAGTATACTTACATGTACCCCAGGTACGGTAAATAAACGTACAGTCCACTCTCGTTATCTCGAAGTCGGCGGGAACAAGAAAAAATATCGGAATAACGAGAGTTCGAGATATCCGATTAGGCGTTTTCAAAGAAAAAATGAGACGAAAATTTACCTTGTTTTAAACATCTTAATACCTGCTAAGTGATCTAACTAAAGCCGTCACCGCGTGGCATAATACTCTCTTCCTGATATATACGCGTTTTACGAGGCATGATTAATTTTGCTATTTAAATGCTTAAAATGACGTTTTAAGTATTACAGAACTGCATGAACACATGCAGTTATAATTTTTCTAAACTGTCGAGTAAACGACGGTGTATATACGCAAAAATATAACTCAATGAATTTTGGAATGTTGTTTGTAAAAACAATTAGTCTTTCGGCCTTTCGGCAGGCTGTGTATTAATTGCAGTTAATTGATGTTAAAGTGACACTTAACATTGACCTTACTTCGACATATCGAGAATATCGAATAATCCGATGTCGAGATAACGAGAGTGGACTGTAATTGTCCATATTAGACCGTACCCGAGTTGTATTCGCGCCCATATTCCGATGTCGTAAAACGCGCAACCGATTATCTTAAACACACTTCTCTTCAAAAAACACTGCATCAACATGCTTTTTGAGTATGTGTTCCGATAATATAGAGGCCATCCTACAGAAAATTGACATAAATGTGTATATATAATTATAACAAAAAAATAGTCGACAACGACTGATTTAGGGTTAAATTTCCCGGGTACATTTTAGTATATTTACCGTACCCGGGATACATGTAAGTATACTTAAGAGTACCCGGGGTACATGTACGTAGTACCCGAGCCGACAATGAACAATCGAGCGATACTGGAAGGTGCAACATCTCTCACGCCCCCTAGCATCGCCTTTAGCAGTATTCAATTCTCAACAGGAAAGTGCTGGAGTCATTGATCCCGAGGGACAAGAAAAACAATTGATTAATGTTCGAAATAAATAATTTGATTAATGACAATTCTATTATTTGAGCCAGGTCACAGGAAAAGCGCAGTCAAATCAGTATCCAATTAAATTATTTGTTATTGTCAGAAAAACGCTTTTAAGCAAACAGCTTTCAAGCGACTGCAGGCTGATCTAGATCCAAACTGGCCACAATCGCCTTAATGTCTCTTTTACTGTGACACAGTTCATTTAACTTTAAAATGATAAAAAGTACTAACACTAAGAAAGAGTACTAGCCAGTAAAGAGTTTGAAATCAATGTTGAATTTCAGGACAGCTTGGTGATCTGCAAATCCCCGATGAAATGTTGATATCGGGTATCGTAGTCATTCAATAAGTCGCAAAATGCTCGAATACAATTTATAAAGCACAATGTGACTTATATGGATAACTAAAAATACCAGTAATCAGTATGCCAGTTTTGCCGTGTCAAGCTGTTACGATCCAGAAAGTCCTTCATTCACATCGAGTATATATCCTTCGAATTCCAACTATTGTTGTCATAAGCGGAGATTTAGTGAAATAATAATTCATATATCCTAAATGACAGCTTCTAAATAGCGAAACAAGCCAATGTATGCAGTAAGAAAGTTTTGAATCGAGACTCTCATTCGGGCGGCCATTGTTGAATGTTGAAACACGAACGACAACTCTGCTAGGAGAATGTTATCAATGCTCCTACGCAGTGGCGTATGCAAAAGGGAAGTAACTGAAAAATCGAGTTATCTCAATCGGACTGGCTCGGTCTTTTACATAGGCCGCCATTGTGAAATTTTTTAGGGTGGTTATCAAACCTTGAACGATGCTGTTCCAGCATCGTCAAAAAGCAATGAACACATTATACCGTATAACAGAGATTAAGTGGACACGATGGGTAAACGAATACCTATTTTGATTTTGAGGTAGCCGGTTCAAAGGTCAAGGTCACATGAGTTTGTTTAAAATTGAAAATGTTTTCCGCATGATAACCAGAAATAATCTGAATTTTACCTATTATCACCTATGTTTCTATACTGGTTAATTAGGAGAGCGGATCGCGCATATTGATTGTAGGTAAACTGGTCAGAGTGAAGTTAACATGGACTTGTAATAGGATATTAGTTTCCACACAATATATTGCGAAGGCTTTGACTTAAGATCATAAAAATTGGTATACTGGTTATTCGAATGATAAGATGTATTACAAGTGAATAGTCATCTGTTAAAAGGTCAAAGTGCCGTGAATTTGTATCTCGAAATCGGTTTCCGCATAATATCTAAATAAGGCTACGACCTATGATCATGTAAATTTGGAGGAAAGAAACAAAACTACTGATTTTGAAGTAAACATTCATTTCTCGTGGACCATGCTGATTCTCGTTTACAATTGATCTCTGAAACAATGCCATCACGCGCGTTTAGGATGACGCATTCGCTACATTCCAGAACTGCTCGAATTTTTCGCTTTCATTTGCGTACAAAAATATTTTCTATATTAACGCTTTTGATTTTCGAGGAAGCGAATGAAATATAATGTACTCCAACTTAACGGGTAATGCGCTCGCCACAATCCCATATGGTTTAGGCACATGTACAAGTTAAACAGTCTCGACGTTTTAGATAATGCTCTTCCCAAGTTGAATCCTTATACAATGTCATGGAATTCTATATTGACATGTCCCATATGCACCATTGGCCACATGAGTTACATTTTCTTCGAGACATGCGGGACCTTCATATCACTAATGTACCGTTTGAATACCTGGCATCATTCGCCTTCATATGACTCAGCAATGTATGGCAACTGACAATTGATCATTCACGATAAAGCAAAATGTCTTCAGCGTTTTGTGATTTCAAAAACTAAGACACACTAATTTTGACGCACACATTCAATTTCGGCTTTAGCGGATCAAGTCTTGTTGAATACTGTAACGGTTACACTTTAAATATGGCGAGTTTTGATATCCAGAGAAAATTATGTTAACTCTTTTTCAAACGAAATGGCAATGTTGAATATTCAATATGTGATGGATGTTCAAGACAGTAATATGCAAAATATGGAAATACGTTAATTGCATTATGGAAACAATACGTTGATTTTGGCTCTTCAACGTCACCGTTTTATTCCGTTTTCCTATTCGTACTGGACTGTGTTATTTGATACATTACAATATTTGGCACAAAGCGACAACACACCATCGTATATTTATGATAGTGATTTAGAGGGGTTATCACACTTGTACAGACTTCTTATAGATAAAAATCCCATTCGATTCACCACAAGCCAAGCCTTCAAAGATTGCGCTCTATTATAGGTTCTTAGTTTGAAAGGCAATGTCCTGACCAAAATTACAGAAGCACTTACAACACTTATCTTCCTACCATTGAGTAATTAAAAAGTAATTAAATTGAATGCGTTTTAATTCCCTTTGATTATTGTTTAATTTGAGTTACAATGCTATGAGGTTAAATTTTATATACACTCATATGAATCATGAATATTGATGGGCAAAGTGTGAGATTGAGCGCTCTAAAACTGGTTTAAACACCCAATGCTTTGCATTGACCGTTCCAAGGCGGTGACCCCAGCTTTATTCTTCTATGTGTGTATGTTGTTTCGTATTATGCTGTTTCGTACTGTTTTGGCAAATGGTCACTTGACTTTAAAAAAGACCAACTAATTGTTTATAATGAAAAATTTTTTGATTGAAATGACTCAAACATGGAATGTACAAGTACTATGATGTATAAAAAAAGCTGGAACATCCCATTCAATGACATGAACACATCAAAATCACATCTGATAGATGATTTTCTTGCAGATTATATTGAAGGTTACATCAACCAAGGTCAATGCTGATAGGCGTCGTTTCCGTGGCTTACTTCAGACACTGAATATTATAAGAATTATTACTCATGCTTAGTGGCTGCGTAATTTGTTGATGTTTTCTTTGTTATGATAATATATTCTTGCTGTGTAGATTCTTACTACTATTTCGATTTACATTGCAATATTTGGACGATTTGTTTATCCGATTAAATGTTCTGTTAAATGACCGTATAATGATAAAAGATGTGGAAATATATAGTGAGAACAAAACCTTTATTGTTTTAAAAAGGCGATTTGAGAGTTTTATTACCTAAGCACATTCCCTTCAGATTTATGATTTATTAACGTCGCGTCTCCGCTTTACATTATGGTACACATCGTGAATTTGAGAGACATGAATCGGAATGCGATACTGATTAAACCATGGAACGGCTGTGTAATTTTGTATAGTGATAAATTCTAAAATAAACCGTGCCGCAGGATTCCTTGAATAATTACACCGTCTCTTTCTCCTGCTTTTGCTTCATTATCCATTGGACATAAGTGAGTAATCCTAGACAGCAAGACCCAACACATACACTCTGCACTCAAAAAACGTATAAATACAATTTATTATTTTCCAAACACACTAGTCATATTCTAAGCTACTGATCACATGTACTGGCTAATTCGATAAAAAATGCAACCAATAATAATAGACATACTGTGAACCGGTAAAACAACCAAATTAACGCTCTAAAAAGTAAAAACAATTTTCTTGTATGAAAAGGTGTTGTTGTTTCTGCTTGAAGAGATTTATTTGTCAAGATTTTAAAAATAAAGACAATATAATGTTTTCATGAAACAGTTCTTCAATTATCATTGTAAAGTTTATATGCAAAATGTCCCATTCGATTTACCCAGAGGAATACGTTTTGAAAACTACTTAATTCCAGATAGTGTAGTGTTTTCTCGGACTTTTAAGAAAAAGATACACGAGACATATACCATACTGTAATCATAATGGATGGTTGATTTAAAGTTGAAATATCAATAAAATCTATGACTTACGATTCTGTTAAATACAGCACTGTAATAATAATGCATCCTCCTTAAGAATATGTGCCAAATTTGACTAGCAACCACACGGGTGAAGACGGATATGATAATGCACCCAACGAATACAACTTACCCCCCATCAATTGATTACCATAAAAACATTGTAAAGCGCAAGCGCGGAAAAACGGACGTTGACGTGTGCTATGTATCGAAATGTTAAAAAAGAAATAAGTGGCGGTAGACAAAGTTCATTAAATGAGTTCATTTCAAAATACATGTTCTTTTTTTTTCTTATTATATTTTAGTTTGGTTTTTCATATTGTAACTTTAAATTGTGCGAATATCAAATGTAAGCCGGGCATTACCTACATAACTTCAGTTGTTAGAGGGCAATTTTCAAAATTAAGCTCCATATGGCGTTTTAACCGCATTAATTGAATTGCCCTCACTGCGTCGGTACTTCGTACACGGGGCCAGTTTTTCATAACATTTATTTTGTTAGGGAGTGTAATATTGAGGATCGGCTATACCGTCAGTAAATGGCATTGTCCTAGTATGTGTCCTCAACTGCCAAATAATCGGCGTCACAACACAGTTCTAGTCCTATTATTCCAACAGATAAGAAGCCGACTGACCATATTTGTCAATTTACGTTCGGCGAGTCTCCAAGAAGACTTGACTTGTTCTCTGTGAAACGTGTTGCTAAAGTGTTTTCGCAACATGGCATAGACGTATATTCTGGTTAGTAAGGAGTTGTTAGAAATTGCTTGCAATAGGAATATATATTGATATTAATAGTATATCCTTCCCGAAGATCTAATATTGACTGGTTATCATACTTGAAGTTAAATAGTGTTGTTATATATAGACACTTGCACATACTATAAAACGCTACTCTGTGATCTTCATATAGACAAAGAACGAAATTATCACTGTAAATGTATAATACAATAAGAGGTCAAGAACCTGATCAAGAATGTCATATATACATGTGTAGCGAGGAAATCAGGTTTGCATTGAAATACTTTTCGAACTATTGTTAAACAATAATCGTTCAATAAACAAACATTAGAGTTAAGTTGCGTCAAACGACGAGGGCGTTAGCACAAGGTGTTCAATAGTCCCGCATCAGAATGTCATATTGCCATACATCATGAAATAAACGATAAAATTTCCTAATTAAGTTACTATCCGGATAAGCTGTGGCATGCCTATACATGTTACATTTGAACGTAAAGTGTGGCATTGACCTTTACGTGATTGACACAAGACTTGAATGCGAAATGCCATCAATAAAAGCTCTCAATTTGTGACATGTTACTGCTTACGTTAAAGTTCAATCGAGGTGTACTATGCTCAACCCCACAATCGTTTCATAAAAGAGCGCCATTTTAATAAACGCATGGTGACACTCACGTATCACGTAATAAGGGGTATTTTGAAGTCCCATTTTGGTCTCGATCTGAAACGATCAGCCCTGCAATTTTACATTCTTGTTGAAGTAGGAGGTTTTCCTGCGATTATTCAGAATCCATGTGCTTCGTTGTAAATGAAACGATGGACAAGATCGATATCAATAATCCTCACAACCCTTGAGTACCGATAGCTTAATTTGTACTTCGCTGTATGTTTATCGGTGGGAAATCGCGCGCTCAAATCCCAGTCTGGTCATGCGCAAATGTATGGGGATGTGGCATTAAAATCATTTCGTCAGTCATTATTCTCTAAATCTGATATGGTTAGGGCAGCATCAAGCTATACACTTTCTTGCAACAGACTTTTAAGTTCACTGTGTGCTTTTCTTTTCAGTCTTTTGGACTGCTTGCACTGACAGCGACACCTATACGACACATTGAGGGTCATCACGCGGTCTAAGTCATATGCCAACATTCAATGGAAGTTATTCAAGCAAGGAATCATTCAGCAGCTACACAATCGAGGTCAATGACAATTATATTACAAGGGTGGAGGATGACGCATTTTTAATGAATCAGACCCTTAATTGCTCCAGCTTTGCGCTGTCGTTGGCTGACAATAATATTTCCTACATCGGTGATAATGCATTTCGCGGAATTGAAGGAAAAATAACGTTTCTTAACCTGTCCAGTAATTGTTTAATCACACTGCCGGTCGGTGTTGGGGCGTTGTACACGATAAGAGCATTTCATATACTGGTTAACCCTCTTAAAAACCTAAATCCACACGTTATTGCAACACTTGGACAAACGTGAACGAATTTTTATTTTGATATGGCATCTATGCAAAATCGGCCAACAGAACTTCATTTCCTGAGAGAGCTGGAGTATGTGTACATCAGAAATATACCATTTGAAGAGTTGAGGGCGTCTGCATTCAATTGTTCGACTAACCTGAAGTCACTGGATATAGACTACTCATTGTTCCGAAGAACGTCAACCGCCATTTGTGACTTGAAAAAGTTGAACAGTTGTGGACTTTATCGTAACTACAATTTTAACCAAACTGGCTCAAATATATTTGAACAGTGTCATAATGGACCTCTAACCCCCAGAGTGCTTAAATTTCGAGAAAATAGCATGGACTTCTTTCCCACGAGCACGACAACGTTTCAAGTACAATACTTGATCGACGCACGTCACAACAACATGCGATACATGGACGCTGATGACATCCGAACCGACAACACAACCTCTTTTGTAATTTTGAGGTCGAACCTTTTTACGCGTATTCCAACTTGGTTATTTAATTTCAAGAAGTTATCCATATTGGAATTAGACGACAACAAAATTTAATACATCCACAGTACCGATTTACCGGGATTAGGTGAACTGCAATCTTTAAACCTGGACTCAAATCCAATACGGTATATAACAAACACTGCATTTAATGGCAATCCCAAGCTCATTGTCCTCAGTTTATCCAGAACTCGTCTAAGCCAAATACCCGAAGCAGTTACTACTATAGCGTCACTTCGCACCCTTGAATTGTCGGACACGTATATTGAATGCACATGTGACATGGCACATCTGAATAGTTGGAACATCACACGTCTTTACTTTCATTCAGAGAAATGCTACCAAACGAATGAAATGATTGAAGATTTTTTACGAGGTTATGTAGACAAAGGACACTGTGCAACTTAAGAATGAATGGGCGTAATGAGAAAAGCTGTAATAATGAAAACGCAAGTAACTTAGCTACTTACGTGCCACTATACAAAGATAAAATACTATGTTACTCTAGTATACTAATAAACAACATCTGCTTTAACTTTCAAACAAACTTCAATTGTTAATGTCATGTTCTATCTTAGTTAGTAGGTTTCGACAAAATAATTGGAACGCTCAACATAGACTAAACTTTGTGTTTTCCTATTTCAAAGCCATTGTTTGTGTTTCCCAAACATGATTACTGTTTCCCAACTATTACTCCAAATATGAATTTCAAATGTTCTGATGAATTAAAATAAAGAACATAATTACATCTGTAATCGTTTGTTTGCTGCAAGCAGATATAATTTAAAAGGTATTACTTAAAAACATGAAAGTAAACACAGACTTTAAAACACTATGCTGGTTTTAATGTATCCGTTTATTAGTGACTTCAAGGCGCAACTGGTTTCCAGACGGTGTCTATATTATATGCCACTGTACATGAATACATGTACATGAATATTCTCGAAAAGTCATATTTCAGCAATGACGGCCGATAAATGTGAGGGTCTAGCAACATACATGAGTAGATCATTTTCGAATAAATAGACGCTTTTTACCTGATTAGTTATATGTATGTGTATTATTGTGTATGCTTTATACATTTGTAGAATTGTGTTCGACTCTTGTGAAAATGGAGGAAGCTTGATTCAGTTTTCGACGTTTCTCACTTATTCTCAAGTGGCTTAATTAGTGAAACAGTGCAGTAGTGATTCCAATTCAATCAGCGTCAGGTCAATAATGTATGTTAGGAGAAAAGTCTCTCGGTTTTAAAACACCTTGTTCAGATAAATGGAATGTCTACAGTATACATGTGTACTAGACGATCTGAAAATTGCAATAAGGCACGTCTGTAGCAGTTGATGATTGGAGCAGTGGATTAAATACATACATTTAAAACGTTTAGATATACAAAGGTTGCACTGAAATTTGAAAGATTTGTGTTACTGAGCATCCGTTTAACTAATATGTCAATAAATGTGAAAAAATGGCTATCCTACTTACCCCTTTAAACGAACAACATTCCTAGCCGTATCATCATAAAAATTCACTATTTTATTGACCCAAATTTGAATTTAAATGTTGGTATCTTGTAAACAATGTATCTTCGGTACTTTAAATGGCAAATGTACATTTTGGGAGTTACAAGTTCATGGATCGATGCAGTAAACCCATAAGTAACCATATTATGAAAATATTTGAAAATATCGCATTTCTTATACATGTAACTGTCATAAACTAGGTAAAATACGTTGTCTGGTAATCATTTAGTCACAAAAGTTTTCAAACAATAGTAGAACTATTGTTTTGCACCGTTTGAAATTCGGCATGAACATATTGCTTAAAAAGCATCATCCTTTGATTAGCTCCTGTAGCTGAGTGGATATGGTATCCATCTAGGTATCGAGGGGTCCTCGATCCACAATTCGAGAGCGCACTGGCTCTACCTTTTAAACGAGTTCAAGTTTTCCTTAAAACGTCTTAGGTCTGTCAGATTAATCTTACTTTATCAATAAGTGTGCGTCTCATTTTTTGCTGAAATACGTTATAACACTTAAATTCAAGTGAAGATAATTAACAATTGCACCCTTTGTTGGGACGTCTATATGCATGGTACCGTGTTGCAAAGTTCATGCATTTTAATTATATAGATAACTGCGTGAAGGTGGTGATTATGGTGTTTAGTAAATTTGATCGCAGTAGACACTAAAAACAACATGTCGGCTACTGCTCACAACATTGGGACCGCGGCAGCGTTGCCTTCAGCTACGGGTTTACACCAATGGTTATGTGAGTTTAAATTCGCTTATTAATTTATAATTAAGTAGGTTTCAGTGTTTGTTGTTTTACAAATTTGGTTGCACCCAATCAGAATCGTACAGTTCGCTGCGGCCAATAAGTATCGCGCAGAATCCTGCAGCGGATATGACATAACAACTTTTAGACTGGTATCTCAATTAAAAGAACAAGCATATAATTTTCTTATTCATTCACGAATTTTATAGAAACAATCAGTAGTTTTAAGTATGTTTTAATACAACTTAATTTCGATATGCCTCAACAACAAAAACTGTAGTTTCTCTTACGCAGCCAGCGTATGAACAATTCAGATTTTAACAATAAATAATATACGGACAACATTTTTTTAATAAAAGAAATCATTTTATAGTGAACACATGAAATGGTTGTTAGTATTTTTTTTAAAGTATTTGATAATAAGATGCTTAAAAAACTCATTGATATTCACGCGCATTAGGTTACCAATATAGATAAATTATTGATAATGTGCATCATTTTCTATTGCTTAAACAATCAACATATAATGGACGTAAATACAAGTATTACAACTTATTGCAACGTTGACAACAAGATCATGCACAAATATACATTCTACAATTGAGCTTTATACGGAGCTCTGTCCAATCACATGGCGACCAATAATGTTTACAAATCATAACACACACATAGACAAACCAACTTATGCTTATGATTACTTGAAGACAAATTATCAAAACGATCTTCTATAAGGAAACAATTGCCAAAGCTTTATGAATGTTTCCCTGTTTTACTAAAAAATCTATTACCCAGACTAAGACGTTAACGAAATTGAACAAACTAGCTCATAAATGAACATAACATAAAATATTAAATAAGTTAAAAATGTTGCCCCTACTGGCGTTCGATCCTCACAAAACAATATCAAAAATGAATACCTCGATCTCTCGCAGTTGTGTCATACTTATTATACATTTTATGGACTTTATTAGATTATGCAATTATTTCGTGTAATTCAAATAGTAAAAAAAAAACACATATACATACCAAATAATTATTTTATTTCAACGTTACGAAGTCTTAAAGATTTCATATATTTTGACCTATGATTTCTCATTTACTTAACGGTATTTAATAAGTCTTTGTTCTTTGTGATGCTGTTTTTAGTCTTCAAATATGCGAAAAATGTTAACTATGATAATTTCTCATTTTTAAACAAACGTTAAACCGACATTGACCTAACATCGTACGTGATTCTAACCCTGACAACGAAGACATCACCAATATGTGTATCAATTAATGTGGTACGCTGTAAACTGTGCAGGTTAAGTGTGTGTTCTAGTTCTACAATTAATTTAAGTTATGTGAACATATAGTTAATGCTCAAATGCTTAAGTCGTGTTTCAATCAGCATGTTCTGCAAAGTCTATAATGTAATGTTTATCAACCGTGTGCACCAGTGTTTCACCTAAATTTCACATGCGTTAGCCAAGATTCAATCCTTAATTGTGATAAATGCGGCCGAAATCGTCAGTAAGGTTGTTAGGACAATAAATCATTATGCACAAATTAAAATAATTCTATAACTATTGCTTTTAAAAATAGCCGTTTATCAATATATGTGTAGAACTAAATGTAAGATTTCGAACAAAAGCAACCTTTTGCTCAACTACTTTCATGGAACAAGATATGTTCTCAGACAGTAGTAAACAAGTCATATATAAATACCATCCTTACAATGAACATGGGAAGATATTGGCTTTAAAAAAAAGATTGTTCGTGCACGAGTTTTATTTAAGCCTAAAAGAAACAGGTAAGAAAGCGTAAGAGTTGACACTGTAATAGTGTCCTACTGCTATGAACGTTTGTCAGCCAAATAATGGGAAATTCGATTGGTTTATAAAGAAGAATGTGAACACTCCGTGGTCAGTCATAAGTCAATAAGTAACTTAGTTAGTGTACAAATTAGTTCTGCCAGTGATTTTAAATCCAGTTTTACCTTAATGACACCCGTGACCTTGAAATTTGACATAAAAACTTTCTAAAAATTTTTGTGGCCTTTATAGATGGCAATCACTAACAATAGATATATGTGAAACATGTAAGTCCCCTAACTTACATGAGTTTAAAACGCTTTCAATACCCCTCGTGAAAGACCCAGATGAACCATGTCATTAAAGAGCTGGAACAGAATTGTATCATGAATTGATATAATATTTAAAGGGCTAACATGTTTGAACGCATTTAATGCGGACAGCACTATTATACATTTAATAATTAGGGAATATGGTGAACAATACTTTCATATGATGCCTCACCATAATTAAAATTTTACTTAAACGATGGTTACTATGGGTAATTACGGTACCCTGACTGACATTGAATCAAAGCAAAACGACTCGTATTTAGCAATGACTTAACTTTTTTACAGCTATGGTCACCAATGCAATGGATATATACATGTATTGTATATTAATACCTCAAATTTCATTAAAAAAGTGTAGCAATTTCATACATGCAGTCAGCAAGGTTTATCTATCCGGTACTTAAAGAACGGTAACCATGATCAGACAAGTGTTTCCGTTATGGTTTGGCTTTAATATGGAATTCTTAAATTGGCGTAACTTTCTCACGCTGTATAAATGAACTATGGTATTTTATGGTGGTTAACTAGGCGCTTTAAAATTGGCAGAGGTTTGTTATTATCACACGTATTACGGAGCGTGTTAGTGGACATCGCCTCAACAGTCCAAAATAAAAAGCCTAGTCTTATTAAGTAAGCTCATTGTTTTACACCACAGTTCTGCTTTTAGCAGCAGACGCTAACACACTAATAAATAGCAGTTTAACTTTTATTATATGTAAAAAACTAAATTCTTTTTGTAAACAATAAAGCAAACATATTTTTTTTCAAATTTAACTCTACATGTATTTCATTTTTTGTATATATATATAAGGTACATGCATATTACGATTTACGTATCTAAAGTTTGCTACATGATTTGTGTTTCTTAATAAAACCGTCATTTAACATTTTTTCCATATATTGAATCCGCTTCATATGGAAATATGAACATGAATGGATCATTCATTGATCACAATTACGTTCAGAGCGATATTATAAAATAATCATGCACGCTATAACAAGTATTTGAAACGCCATCTCATGCGGTTTTATATCTATTGCACACCTCTTATGGACAATAGGGTTTCAATGACATCAACTACTATTTATGGGGACCGTCAACCAGATTGACGAAAAAAAGAAAAGTTCTAAAATACCGTATTTTTTTACACTTATAAGTTTTATTATTAAAATATCACGACTGGTATATTACATTACTTGAAAATAGTTCATATTTTCAGTATATTCGGTAATAAAATTTCGCGATGTGAAAACGAAAGTACATCGCGAAAATATGTTACATAACGATATACACACTATAAATAACTCAAGTAGATTGATCATTTTATAAATAAAATATATACAATTCACTACGCATGCACAATTTGCATTCCTGGGTTTATAACGTGACGATGATAATCAATCTACTTTCGTTATTTATAGTTAACTGGTAGTTACCTGGTACACATACCCAGTAAAATTGTATTACCGAATATACTGAAAATATGAAAACTTTACAACTTTTTCAAGTAATGTAATATACCAGTCGTGATATTTTAATCAATATAAAATAATATTTATTAAAAAATACACTAATTTAGAACTTTTCTTTTTTTCGTCAACTTGGTTGACGGTCCTTTAAAACTCAAGTTCAAAAATTTGCAACTTAAGGTAGCGCACCCGTAATGGGCACGTTTCCAAATATAATCTAATGTATTATTTTCTTAAGCAGCATCATTTCAATGAACTACATGCACATTTTTAAGTAGGCTTTCCATGATTTAAAAAAAAATACTGTTAGAAAGCTTTCGTCATGAAATGCTACTACGCATAATTAATTATAACTTTATTTGCTAAACAACCTGCATATCCGGGAGACCTCGATCTAAATATAGTACTAATTCCGAGACGAATTGAATTGTCGTCATGGGCGTTCCCTCAATCATTTGCAGTATAATGGATGTTAAATTATATTCTACTGTTTTCACCTAATTAGCAAGATGTCGGAGTTTATGTTTGTTTACTATAGTTATATATTATAGAATATATTATCCTTAAATATACATGTTGACTTCAAACTATACGCTTCGGCATGTTCCGTGCGCTACGAACATCGCCGAAACGTTGCTCGGTTATGACCGTAAATTCTTATTCTACAGAGCTCCGTACACGTCATAATTTTTTATGACGTCATCCGGATTGATTCATAGGGTATATAAACCCAGACTTTTCCGGAGTTTTTGCCAATCTTTCCTAACACTTTTCCGACGAAACCTCCTTTGTAATTTAAATATAAACCACTCCGGATGGCAGAAAGTGAGGTATATAACATAGTAAACATTCCCGTATTTTCAGAACAGTTCCACCCGGAGCTGCTCCGTATATGTTATAATAAATAACCAGTCTCTTTCCTGGCAACAATAATAATAAACAGTGGCCATGTTTGTCCATTGTTATGATGGGTACGGAGCTCAGAGACAGTTATGCATAGATATGACAATATTATAATTCATCAGTGTACCAGATTTTGCATGTTTATAACCTATGTACTTGTATGATGTAATTACCAATGCCATTATATGAATACCATGCGAACCCAATAGAAAAATAAATGAATATCTTAACCGGAACTCGGACTTCGTCATCCTTCCATACAAATATTAAATATCGTTGTTGTGCAACAACGGACCTGCGTGCTTATGCCTGGAACCTTGCCCCGTTACCGTACCACCACGGCAGGGGTGGGGCGGCGGAACAACACTGATTTTTTTTCAAAACCACCCCCAAGCTCGGCTTTTGTCCAGTTTATTTGCAACCCTGGGGTATAAGAAAGTTCCATAATTTATCCAGATTTCCGAATATGGGCATGCAGTTGGTGTGTAAAGATGCAGTAAAAGGTGTGTTTAAGTTTAATCAAGATGAAATAAGTATTCTTTTACAGACATTTTTTTTATAACTTGTTATCTATGGGAGAGCGCCATGAAATGTAAGTGGTTTCAGCCAAGTAGAAATTGGGTTGGTTAAAAAAAGTGTCATAAATTTCAAAATAGTATCATTAAAGTAATAGTTTTAGATGCACTATATACAACAACAAAACAAGAAATAGACAGATTTACCGTTTACTTTTTTAAATAAAAATAACAATGCAACATGCATGATTCGTATTTTCAGCATTAAATCACCCAATTTAGCCATAGTGTTGTTTTAATTTTAAAAATTGAAGAATGTGCAGAAAAATTGCAACATATTTAACAAGAAACATAGCTTATTTGCTATATTAAATCAAATTATGTTAGAAAAGAAATAAAACGCGTCGCAAAAAGTATGCGTTGTTGGCAGGATTCGGACCTGCGCGGGAAGATCCAAGAAAATTTCCAGTCGATCGCCTTAAGCTGGATTCCCACTGCCGATCAGATCAACTCGATCAAGCCCGACCAAGCGATCGGGTACTGGTCTGGTTCGGTCGGCATGAGTGGTCGGGGGCGGTCGGGTAGGTCGGCATTGGTCGGGCTTCCTACCCGATATTTTTTGACATTTCAAAAATATCGAGTAGCGGTCGAGTATGAAATGGATCGAGAAGCGCTCGGGAAGTGGTCGTGTATTAGTCGAGTAGAAGATTGAGTTGATCGTGAAGAAATCGTGTGGCGATCGGGTTGACATCTTTTACACGATCTGTACCCGATCCGCTCGACCGCTACCCGAGTTATTTTAGATCGCAACTCGATCCACTCGACCTCTATTCGATTTGATGTACAGACTGCTACCCGACGGCTACTCGACCGTACACGATCACTTCCCGATTGCTATTCGACCATACACGAGCTCTGTACCCGATCCGCTCGACTTCTATCCGAGTTATTTTAGATCGCTTTGTACGACTGTAGTACGACCATCACGATCTGGTCGTGTGAAGATCTGGTGGCGATCGAGCTGAGGTCCACTTGGTCGAGCTGAGATCGTATAGGTCGAGATGATCGAGCGGAAATTGGAAGGAAGGTTGAGTGGACGTCGTGAATGAGTCGTGTGGGGGTCGTGTGTTATCGACAAGAGGTCGAGAAGAAGTCATGTATACCCTTTTTAGTCGAGCTTTGTCGGGTTTGGTCGGGACATTTTGGTGATCGGGATGATCGAGTTGATCGGATCGGCAGTGGGAACCCACCTTTAACCACTCGGCCACGACAACTTCACATCGGTGCGTGCTTAAATTAGATATCCATAAGTAAACAGGTAAAATGGCTCTTCGATCTTTGAAGAAATCGCTTGAAATCATTACGGGTGCGCTACCTTAAATGTCATTGGTCATTAAAATAGGACCTATATTCATAAGGTAATACAGCTCATTTTTTCTTTTTCATACAGCTCATACCTACCGACATAGCAGATATGTATAAACAAAGTTTCATAATTTCCAAGAATTTCTTTATATTTCTGTTATTAATTTCTATATTTTGTTATGTATATAAAGTTTTTGATTTGTAAAAATTACTCAATGACAACGGTTAAGGTGGTCTACGAAAATTAGCGATGTAAACCGGTAATTGGAAATTAAATTGATAAAAAGCTAAAATGCTTTTTTAATTGGATCTTTTCACGTTTTGGTAAATTGACAAAATTGAAAAAAGTTGTTTCAGATTCGCAAATTTTCGTTTTAGTTATGATATTTGTGAGGAAACAGTAATACTGAACATTTACCATTGTCTAATATAGCCATTATATGCATCTTTTGACGATTTAAAAACCTGAAAATTATAAAGCGTTGCAAAGCGAAACGATTGAATAATTTGGAGAGTTCTGTTTTTGTCGTTTTATTTTATGAAACTACGAAGATTGCTTATATAAAGTATAAAATACGACACCAATATATACTTGGCAGGATGGCCGTGCGGTCTAATTGGTTTTTACTCCAGGACTCCGGGGGTCACTGGTTCGAGTCCTGCTGGGGGCTACTTTCTTTACTTTTTCAAATTTTATTTTTGATTTTTACTGGAGCTTTTTAGATCCAATGTTTAATGACAAACTTCAAAACATGCCAAAATCTGTGAAAAGGCCCCTTTAAGATTGTAAGCCTTTTAATTGTTATCATTGCAAAGTTGAGTGCTACATATAAACTGTTTCTAATCATATTTTAGCGTTGCCATAAAAAGCACTTGTTTAACAATAGAAACATAACACTGGTATTATCTATTGCACACAACTGGTATTACGCGCGCCTGATTGCCGTTATCGGCTGCTTTGTACAAGATTCAAATTCTGTTTCTTACCGTGCAACGATGTCGGCACTTGCCGCTTTTAGTGATCTTGTCAAACAATTGAGTTAAGTGCTATTAAAGGTCAAAGCGTCAATTGATAATTCAGATAGAGGATAGGCCAACGTAGAAAAGTCGAAGTCAATATTGAAAGGCTCCGTTTCACAAATAATTTAAAGGCAAAACTTGATAACTCATTCCAATTTTAATTTTACTTTAAATGATAAACATAAACTCTTATACGTACTTTAAATAATGACAAACGCTAGAAGTTCCTTCATTTAAGATATGGACTTGCAGTCTTTTTTATGTATATCTTCCTGCGGTAAATTTAGTATCATTGGATTTATCAAATGGGACCTATGTTCGCACGCTATGTATAGAGTTCTTAAATCAAGATTTTATTAATTATTATCAAATAAGTGTATGAGTGTTATTTAAACACGAAAACCAATCATCATTTTATTTTATATTTTAATTTATATCAGCTAACCGTATGAACAAATAATACTGGCATTCCCCGGCATTAACAACGTGTTACGATTTACACAATATTTGTTACACACATCATCTTATGCAATCACAAGCACAAAGAAACCTAAATATTTCAACATTTACAATATTAAGAAAGTGAAATTATAGTTGTACCAGAAGGACGAATATAAGGTTCATAATATCAGGTCATAACTTTAATGGAAGATTTACACAATTTGCAAAATGACAGACAAACAGACACCTACACTGAATCATTCTTGGATCAACTCCTTTGAAATGTCAATTCCAACATTATTCAATCGATTTTAAGAAGCCCAGAAATTCGCACGTGGCACAGAGTGTTAAACATAATAGTTCAGTGTACATGAAAATTAACCTTATAGCATCATAATTCAAATCAAACAGTTACACAGAAAACATTTTTCATTAATAACTATTTAACTACTCATTGGCTGGAGGCAAGTACATAAGAATTGCAAATTTCTGACGCACGATAAAGAAAACATAAACATGTGTATCCCACATATCGTCTTTTATTTAAA
The DNA here is from genome assembly GCF_020536995.1 of Dreissena polymorpha. Lineage (NCBI taxonomy): Eukaryota > Metazoa > Mollusca > Bivalvia > Myida > Dreissenidae > Dreissena > Dreissena polymorpha. Next base: position 54,755,858 of record NC_068367.1, read on the forward strand.
AGACACAAAGAAACTGCGTGGTAATATTTGTTGGCGAAGCTGAGTAAGATAATTCTGACAGTGAGGTATTGAGATAAATAAACAGCGAGATAATGTAATGCCAATTAGAACTGCGCACATCTTATCACTAAGGGAATGCAAACTTGGTGCAATAGTTTTAGATCGACCAATAAATGTTGCACACATTGAATAATAATAATAATTATAATAATAATAATAATAATAATAATAATAATAATAATAATAATAATAATAATAATAATAATAATAATAATAATAATAAAGATAATTTGCATAAGTTGTTAAAACCAAGATATACATGCATTTTCAAGAAAAACACACACTAAATCTGAAGATAGTAATTAACACCATTAGCAATAACATGCATTGGAAACTTGCAATTTAAAAAGCGCTAGCTTAATTTTGAAATGAGTTGCGCTTAAGGTTATGCAATAGGAAACAACTGCATCGCCTGCACTGCTTAGTTTAATAATTAAATGATAAGCTTGCCTAAAACGAAGGATTGACAATATTGATTTTACAACGGCAGTGATGGAGTTACGTTTCACGGAATTCTAGTATATTGGAAAGTGGAGAGTGCAATCGTTCCGTTCTAATATCCGGTATAAATAATCGCAATATTGGATATATATGTGTGCATTACGGAATATCATAAACAAACAATCACAAAATGTAGTAAATCAAAAAGTAAATAACATAATATTAACCTTTACGATACCATGAAGACTTGTCAAGACTGTACACAATCTAAATCCACAACCGATACCAAACTCCGACAAGGTTAAAACAGATAGAATTGCTGTGTGAAATCAACTTAAATGGTGTTGTCTTTTTCTTTCTATAGAGTTTCCTCTATCGCCCGACCGCCTTTGTTAACAAGTAACAAAAACTTCTATATATGAATATTGACGGCTTCGGACAAACCTGCCAATCGCTGTATCATCAGTGAATCAAACTCCACACAGCTGTTATTTCCCTCGGCTACTGTCGATAACCACTGCCATCACAAGAAAATCCCTACTATCGTTCCATGCCTTCACATACAAATAACATTTTATGCCAACATAAAAATGTTTATGTCATTGACCTCCCCACTCTCTATTTTATACGTGAGTGTCACGGTTTAGTAAGGGTATTAGCCGGGAATGCTCTGAAGGGAAATTGCATTTAACCATAAAGTTTATAAAAACATTGTGTTGCCAGATTGTTTACATTAACACACTCTGTTGCAAGAGCATTAATTTTACCATGCTATTGTTTTTACTGCAGCAAATTGAGTTCATGAATAGATGTTTGACTTTTAAAAAGCTGTTAGAATAAGCTTTGATAGACTAGCAGTTTTGGAACTTTCGAGAAGCCAGTCTTTGCATAATTCTGGACGTGAGTAGTTGCACGTCAATTTTCACTGATTTAAAATTTGTAATTTAAGGCATTATATGTCAAATAAAGGGTTATAATGTTACGTATTATTTTGAACTCTGGTATAAGGAATACTTTGCATATCAACTTTTGGGGCGGCGAGCCCGTTTTATACAGAAAATTTGAGTGAAAAGGTGGGATCAGTCACGATGGCGTGGTGTACACAAACAAAGGAATTTCGAAACAAAGAACATTCACTTCCGGTAAAGATGGCTGTGGTCAAGGGCCTCAAAGTGCAACTTTTTGATCATTCTTTTGTCAAAAGGCTAAAGGACTACATTCAAAATAACAGCTCACAGCGTCACGATTTAAACTTGCAAGGAAATGCTCTTGTTTAATATTCCGGATTCCCGGGCGCTACAATAAAGGAATTGAGGAGACATCTGGAAGTTGTTAGTGATTTCAGCCCAGACATTCTTGTGCTGATCATTAGGACAATCGACATCTACAATTCGGATGTTACTCCGGAAAGTGTTGCTCGGGATATTGAGAATTTTATAGACACTCTTTTGTTTGTGATTGGAGTGGGAAAAGTCATAGTGTTACAAGTTTTACACAGACAGGTTCCGTTATCTCATACAAGATATCCAGTCGACGTGGATTGGTTCAATGCACGTGTTAACGATCTGAATTCCCATCTGATAGAGATGCTCAATCGCACTGGTCATGGTCGTTCATACCTATGGCGTATGAAGGGGTTTTGGTCTCCTGCTTCCAAACAACAAAATTTTGCAGACGATGGTTGTCACCTGTCCAGTGCCGGTCAGCTCCGCCTCATTACAAATGTCAGAGCTGCTGTGGTCGCCGCCCTGAAGGGTTCTATTTGCCATTCATAAGATACGTATGATACTATATTTCCTTTTCTCAGATATAGATAATTTCAAAAGAAAATTATCTATTCATTATATATAATTATATTTATATTATGTATATTATATATATATATATCTATATACAAATACATAGCGCATGTTCTTAATTACATTTGAAGTGTTCTTGCTTTTTTAATTTTATGCAAGAATTGCTGTAACGTTTGTGTCCTTATTTATTAGTGAATCTCATTTATTAAAGAGTTCACACTCTAATTAATAACAACAATGTCAGTACGGTGTTATTTGGTCTTCATTTCACACTAATTCTGTACATATTTTATTTTCACAATCAATCTAGGCGTACTTTCATAGCTAACGCCTAACTTTATATCATAGATTACGTTGATCAGCTTTGCTGACTATGATTGTGTGATTTAGTTTACACATCACACGAAAATTACAAATACATGGTCTAGTGTTATATTCCATGTAGGCGTGCTTCTTTTCATAGCTCACTCTTAACATTCTTTCATAGATTAGCTTGCCCAGCTTTGCTGGCTATGATTGTTGTGTGATTTACATCACACGGAAATTATAATTACATGGTTTAGTCTTATATTCCATGTAGGCGTGCTTAGCTTCATAGCTCACGCTTAATTTTGTATCGTAGATTAGCTTGACCAGCTTTTCTGGCTATGATTGTGTGATTTAGTTTACACATCACACGCAAATTACGAACACATGTTTAGTGTTATACTCCACGTATGCGTGCTTAGTTTCATTACTCACGCTTTACTATCATTGTTTAGCTTTGCTGGCCATGTTTATGAGTGTTATTTTATACATCACACAGAATGTGTAGATACATGGTCTATTTTATATGTCTACATGCAATTTATGTTATGCAGAGCGTATATGGTTTAGTTTTACATACCATAAAGTTGTGAATTCCACATATGTTGTTTACACGACAATTCGCTTACTTTAATTTATTTTTTGACATGATAATTAGCGTCAGATTTATTACCTTAAAGTTTACGCCTTTGTTGTAATCATACGGCTAGTTTGCGGATTCCGCAACACACAATATCAAGGTCAAAAATAGTCTTGTGAATTAACACTTATGAAGGTGGAGTTACTTTTAGTCTACCAAATTTAGAGCTATAGATTCATACATATGGTTAAATACATAAAGTTCAATTTAACTTTATGTTTTTCTTACAAACAAGATTATAATGCATCCCTTACAATTAATCATGCATTCATTTCTGATCATGAAACGTACCAGCCGTTCTAAGAAGGGTACGCATTCGGCGTGTACCTGTTGTTCCGGACAAAAACAAGCACACAAGCGCAAAAACAATGATGCCCCAACCTCAACAAAAGGCAAAGGCCCGAAAAAACAAAAGACTCACAACATTCTGCCCCTGGAGGCCAATCTAGATGACGATGTGAATGACAACTTCAGCAGTGATGAAGAAACATCGGTTCGTTTTCCAGCTGCTCCAAGTACAGCAACAACCCTTGGTGTCCAAACATCCTCATCTGCGAGTCCTCGCATGCCAGCCGTTTCCCCGCATCTACCAGTAGAATCAGACTCTTCTTCAGACTCCGATTCGGATGAAGACGTTCACTATCTGTTCCCAAGCTTACAACAGGCCGTGTCTCAACACACAAATTCCTTTGCAGGTAATGGCATTCAGTTCGCAGAACCCATTGGCACTCCAATCATTTATCAAATTAAAAGTAAGACGCGCAAACTTATTTGGAAGAATAAGTTTGTGGAAATGGCGTTTCTATTGCCGTCATCGCAAAATCCGTCCACTCCGCAATTTACACTCCAACTGGACGACCCACAATTTTACCATTACCCAACTTCACGTAGCAAAAAAATCAATACCATTGAAGCATGGACCACAGCATTCATTAGATTCATGGCCGTTTACCTACACAAATACCCCTTTGAGGCCCAACAGCTCCTGAAATATATGGAGATTGTACGCGACATTGCCAGGCGCCGCCCCGGGATGGTCTTTCTCTATTACGACACGCAGTTTCGCTTGCTGCGCGAGTCAGTTCTTATGCCCTGGGACCGTATTCATACGGAATATTGGTTAATGGCCTGTATGTCTTTCCAACAAACCCAGCAGCCCTTTCGGCCCAAGCAACCACCAAACAGGTCATACAGTACTGGACCCCCCCCTCTCCAACGGTTTCTCGAAAAAAACTGCTGGCATTTCAATAAGCGAACCTCTATTCGTAACCCAAAATGCACACAGCCCCACATCTGTGGCTTTTGTAGAGGTCCACATGCAGCATACAACTGCAAATTCAGCAATAAAGAACAGGCAGCCAAAGCCCAGTATCAATCAAACATCGACCCTGCTAAGTCAACAAAGTAACAATCTTGTAGTTACCCCAATTAAAGTCTCTGCACTAACACCATTTCTTCAGGACTATCCATAAGCACAATATCTGATTCTAGGTTTTACACATGGTTTTAAATTGGGTTACACAGGTCAACACAAGGCTTCCACATCCCCAAATCTGAAGTCTTGTGATGAGAACCCACCCTGACATAGTGCAAAGTAAACTTCAGGCAGAACTAAATTCAGGTCGTGTAAAAGGCTCCTTTACGTCCCCTCCTTTCTAAAACTTCCGGGTAAGTCCCATTGGCCTTGTTCCCAAGAAAACACCGGGACAATTTAGGTTGATTCATCATCTAAGTTACCCACGCGGAAATTCCGTGAACGATTTTATAGATCCTAACTTATCTAGTGTTAACTACAGTTCCTTTGATGATGCAGTCAACAAACTACTGGAACTGGGTACAGGAACCTTATTCTGTAAAACGGACATAGATTCTGCTTTTCGTTTAATTCCTATTCATGCAAACGATCATCACTTATTAGGGTTCAAATTTAGGGGTCAGTATTATTTTGATACGTGTCTTCCAATGGGAGCGTCCTCATCATGTGCAATTTTTGAACGTTTTAGTTGTAGCCTTCAACACATTTCGGAAAATATCTTAAAAAATAAACACATGGTACACATTCTCGATGATTTTCTCATATTAGGCCCTGCAAACTCAAACAGCTGTCAAAATGATCTTAACAAATTCCTTAATTTCTGTTCAAAAATAAGCGTTCCGATTAAAGAGGAAAAAACAGAGAATGCTCGAACTGTTATCATTTTTATGGGTCTTGAACTAGATTCTAATATGATGGAAGCCCGCTTGCCTCAAGACAAATTGGAAAAATTGAGGATGCAACTTGCCTCAGTAGCAAAAAGCATCGCAAGGTCACCCTTAAAGAATTACAATCCCTTCTAGGTTTGTTAAATTTCTGCTGCCAGGTAGTAACACCTGGTCGGTGTTTTTTGCGTCGCCTTATAGATCTTACTAAAAAGTAACACACCCACACCATAGAATAACACTAAATAAGGAAAGTCGGAAAGATATTCAAGCTTGGCAATTGTTTGTTGATCATTTCAATGGTAAACAACTTCTTCTACACAAACGTTGGCTCACCTCAGATACATTACATTTACACACAGACGCCTCAGGTTCTCTAGGTTTCGCTGCAATTTTTCAGTCCCATTGGTTTTATGGTACATGGCCTACATTGTGGTCTCCCTACGACCCAACATCCAAAGAGCTTTTACCCATCACTCTTTCATTAGAAATTTGGGGTTTTAAGATGAGAAATCAATGTATAGTACTTCATACAGATAATGGAGCAGTTGTACACATTATCAATAAACAGACTTGTAAAGTACATAACATCATGGCCCTAGTCCGCCGTCTTGTGTTAGCCGGCATGAAGTATAATATATTGCTGAGGGCTGAACACATCCCGGGTAAGTACAATATATTACCAGATCTGCTTTCTCGTTTACGGATCAAGAAATTTCAAGCTCTGGCGCCTTACATGGAACCAAATCCAACACCTGTTCCACAGGACCTTCTCATGCTTCATTAAATAGGGCAGATTTCTATATTTTAGATTCTGCCCTTGCTCCATCAACCAAAACTAGCTATAAAAATGCAATCAAACATTACAGGAATTTTCATGATACCTATTACTCTTATTCTCCATTGTTCCCTGTGTCTACTGAGCAGCTTGCTCAGTTCATCGTTGTTTGCCACGAACGTAATCTTAGGGCATAAACAATAACTTCATATACCTCAGCACTTAACTACATTCACAAGCTCCACGGCTGGGCTTCTCCTTCAGAGTCTTTCATTGTAAAGAAGATGTTACATGGGCTCAGACGCCATAAACAACTGGACAAACGCCGTCCATTTACAATTCATAATGTAGGAAATATCATTCAATCACTTAAAAACACTTTAACAGACAAATACTCTTACATTCTCATGCGAGCTATGTTCTTAGTAGCCTTTTTCGGACTATTACGGGTCGGCGATTTGGCACATTCACCGAAAGGTTTTCAAAACACCATTAAAAGGGAAGACATTAACTTGAAATATAAACAGTCACAAGTTGTTTCGATCTCCATTACATTATGCAATTATAAACATTCGCATGACCAAGTCTCTATTATTCCCCTTGCACGCCAAACAAACAAAAGGTTATGTCCAGTTCACGCGTTGATGAGATATTTACGCGTATCACCACCCAGTAATGGCCAGCTATTTAGAGACAATAACAATCAACCAGTTTCTACCACGTATTTCAGATCGGTCTTACGTTTGTGTGTTCTTGCAAACAACATGGATCCAAAGTTCTTTACAGCCCATTCATTTCGCATTGGTGGTGCTACTCATGCTCACAATTCCAATATGTCCGTATCACAAATACAGAGCTAGGTCGCTGGAAGACCAACGCATACCTAAAATATATCCGTCCCTCGGCTCTCCCTATATAGTCGCAACAATACTCTGCTTACATATTTGAATCTTCAATCTTAATTTTTCAGATGATCTGACGGTCATAGGCAGCAGATCATTTTTTTCATAATTTTGACCACATGAAAATTCCTTGATGTTTTTTAAGATCTGTCGGTTTTAGGCAGCAGATCTTTTTAAACAATATCATAAGAGAACTGAATGCCATTGCCAACCGTCCCAGTGCTGTCGGTCAACGCCGCAGCCATGATATTGACTTTCAATGCTTGTCACATTATAACGTACAGAACATAGCTGATGGTTTAAGGCCACAGTTGAAACATTTGCTTTAGCTGATGGTTTTAGGCCACAGTTTTGAAATTTGACCTGGCTGATGGTTTAAGGCCACAGTAACTGCTGTGTACTTTGTTTTGGCTGATGGTTTAAGGCCACATTCACGAAATTTGTCTTAAATGATGTCAGTTTGAAGCCGCAATTGTACAAACTCTAGTATTATATCACAGTAAAGAAGTGCGGGTACCAGTGACAGTCAATGTAAATATGATTATTTGTTATAAATGTGCTTGTATAATACGAACAATTGAGAGCAGAATGGTCCGCAGTTGTCGTTATCATGTGTCTTTGTTATACAGCTGCATATTATTTTTCTGTCAGTATTTTTTGTATTTCGTATATTTCGTCTCCAAAGTTGATAGTAATAACCACTTATGTATCATATGTGGTCTTTGTCATGGATGGGCAAGTCCTTTATCTATATTTATGATCATTTACATTGCCTTCTGTCTACTAGTATTGACCATTTATTCTGTATAGGTTGTACATGTTTAGATTAAGATAATTAATGCCCTTTACATGTATCATCCACGTGTTTGATGATATACTGAAATCCACTTTAAGGTATTGTGTTTATACGTGTATATGATAAGAGGCTGCAGAGTCTTTTTTATATGTAGGTCAATGCAAATATGATGATCCATTTCTAATTGTCTGGCTTCATATTATCTCTGTCCACGGTCGAGCTCGTTCCAGTCTTAAGTCTCTCTGGGAGGCGGTTCCCTTTTGGCGGTTTTTTGCCTCCCAGTTATGTACATTAGGGAAAACATTTATAATATGTTTGCTTTTATTATGTTTTACGTAATCATGTATTTGTCAGTTTATGGCATTTATAATAAATGCCCAGTTTTCATTCAAACATAGTTTTCTGTTTTCCCTTTTTCCCATAATCGAGTTCGACCTAGACTGTTATCTCTCCCCCGACCTTGGGCAATACATAAATAACATTTTATGCCAACATAATTTTTTTTATGTCATAGACCTCCCCACTCTCTATTTTATACGTGAGTGTCACGGTTTAGTAAGGGTATTAGCCGGGAATGTTCTGAAGGGAAATTGCATCTAACCATAAAGTTTATAAAAACATTGTGTTGCCAGATTGTTTACATTAACACACTCTGTTGAAAGAGCATTAATTTTACCATGCTATTGTTTATACTGCAGCAAATTGAGTTCATGAATAGATGTTTGACATTTAAAAAGCTATTAGAATAACCTTTGATAGACTAGCAGTTTTGGAACTTTCGAGAAGCCAGTCTTTGCATAATTCTGGACGTGAGTAGTTTCACGTCAATTTTCACTGATTTAAAATCCACCTCCTCCCATGCCTCCTCCTCTTAGTTTATCATGCTCATTCTAGCTATTTTAGTTTTATGTGTTTTACAGAGTTGCAAGATAGTTAAATGATTTACTTTGCTTTATATTATAGCCTTTTTAGTTCTATTGTTTTATTTGATTTGCAATTATGCCATTCTAGTCTTCAAAGTTGCCAATTTTGATTGAATACATGCATGATTCTAGTCTTTGGGTCGGCGGTTTTTTGCCTCCCAGTTATGTACATTAGGGAAAATATTTATAATATGTTTGCTTTGATTATGTATTACGTAATCATGTATTTGTCAGTTTATGGCATTTATAATAAATGCCCAGTTTTCATTCAAACATAGTTTTCTATTTTCCCTTTTTCCCATAATCGAGTTCGACCTAGACTGTTATCTCTCCCCCGACCTTGGGCAATACATAAAAAAGATTTCCAGATTTGGAAGGATTTTTTGTTTAAATATCATATTATGAAAATTAGTATCATTTTCTTTTATATTTATTAAATAGTGTATAAGTTTTATGTTCATAAAAAAATAACTCATTCAAAATAGCAACGGGAAAATAATTGCACCACGTGGTTCGGCTATCATCACAAGGTTGGTTATAAATGCTGGATCGAGTCATATCTCAACGCGGATGTTGGAAAATCCTTCCAGATGTGGAAAGATTTTATGTTATTTTTTAATAATTATGTCATAAAAGTAACATTTCTTTTATATTTTAAAAATAGTGAATAAGTTAAGGTTTATAATAAACAAATAAATTACCAACATTAAAAATAGTAAAACATAATGATGGCCAAATTATTGTACCACGTGGCTCGGCTATCATCACGTGGTATGTCATGCACGTGGTAGGATTTGATATCAAACTATGCTCGGAACCAGTCAAATGTATGCGCGTAAGTTGTCAATGAATATAACCGTCCTGACGTGTACGAGACTACATAACAAAACTACCGGATCGTAAACAAACGGACTAACTATCGGATCGTAAACAAACTGACTATAAGCTCAGGTGAGTAAGCAGTAAGTTCTTTGAAATAAATTATCAAAATTTAAAAAAAAGTTAAAAATAACGATGGTTAAATAATTGTACCAGGTGGCTCGGCTATCATAACGTGGTTTGTTATTCACGTGGTAGGATTTGATATCGAGCTATGCTCGGAACCATTCCAATCTCTGCGCAGAGGTTGTCAAGAAAGGGCGCTAGTCAAAACGGCCCCAAGTCAAAATTAGTCACAACGGCCCCACTTTGGTCAAAACGTCCCTTAAGTCAGTATTAAAGATGGTCAAAACGGCCCAATTGTGAAACACTAGTCAAAACGGCCCCACTTTTGGTCAAAACGTCCCCTAAGTAACTTTTAAAGATGATAAAAACGGCCCAATGTGAAACAAAGAACTCTGTTCAATATTGTATTTGTTTGACGATAAACATGTTACATAATCAAACATAATAACTAACAAGAAAGAGATAAATGACTTAGAATATGAGTATGGGTTATTTTTCTTTTTATCAATCAGTTTTCCAATATTTGCCATTTGTAAAAAATGTATGAAATATGCGTATGACGATATACATGTTACATACTCAAACTTAATAATTAACAAGAAAGAGATAAATGACTAAGAATATGAGTATGAGTACGAGTTAATTCTCCTTTTATCAATCAGTTTTCAAATAGTTGACAATTGCTAAAAATGCATGAAAAACGCATATCGAAATCGATATCTGAATTGATATCTAAATAACATATCATAACACATGTATTGTATCAATAAAGACCGGCAATGTTCATTATCCTGATTCACTGGATTTTCTTCTGTTCTCTTTGCTACCACCGTCTTGTAGAAGGTACTGCATCTCTTGAGAAGCCCACTAGTTGACAGCGTCCCGGACCTGTATCTGAAATAAGAGTTAGACATTTAAACCATGAACCATTTCTTTGTACGTTCCTCCTTTTTCCATGACCATGGCACCACACATATGAGACATGTTCCGCACGGAACAGTGTCATCTGGTTGTCGCATTCCGTCGTTCCTGTTTGTCAAAAGCATTGCAGTAATAATTAAACTGCCATATATATTGCGCATTTTACAAAACCTTTTACACGTGCAAATTATTAAAGTAAAATGTTTTATTAATTAACATACCAATTAACTTTAATTGAATAATGAATGACAATTTATTAATGTACGTGGTATATAACACCTTTCACTTACATCTTTCACACCTATTACATACAGATATACTACCCGTAAAATATACCGACACAAGTGTGAAAGAGACGTTATAAGTGACAACCGTATAGTCAGATAATTAAAATAAGACATCATTGCGAACAACTTAATGAATTCATAACATAATAAATATATTTATACTAATGATCATTTTATAACAAAAGTTACGAATTGTTATAGATTAGTTATTAACCTTTTTTTTGTTTCAACGAAAAATAAGTTTTATCATTTTTTTACGGACACATACCTTTACCACATAGGAATAGCCATGGGTGTCCATGAGGAGGTCTTTACCCTTCTGTGAACCACCGGTTATCAACGTGAATGTTACAGCTTCATCCTTAACATGGTCTCTCGGCACTGGAGGATAAAGTAATGATGCCTCTTCATAGATGGAAGGTTGCTCAAAGGGCAGTGACAAGCGAACAGAAGTGTCCCGAACCACCTACATATATAAAACATATTTATTTTACTAGTAAATATCTAATAGTGTAGTCCTTATTCTATGTCATTCAAAGTTAACCTTTGCCAAATATTGATTCATACATCTTTTTTTATTCCAATGTATCATTTGCTAAATATGTTTAAAAAAATTGAATAGATGGAAATTAAAACATACATCTATCGATGTAGACTGGTGTGACGAGCGTACATCTGACAACTCTGACATTTCTGCGTCGCTGTTCTCTGACGAGTGGACATCTGGGACATCGGTCATCTCTGCGTCGACGTCGCTGTTCACTGACGAGTGGACATCGGGAACATCTGTCATCTCTGCGTCGACGTCGCTGTTCACTAACGAGGGTTCCTATATATAACGCACACAATTGCAATATTTTGGGGAAAATCGCATCATGAGGTAGATATATGTGTAAAATACTGTATTACAACAACGTTTGCAATTTCACATAATCCAGATACAATTGGGAAGAAAATGATTTCCAAGAATTTAATTAATTGAAAGGATAACCTACTTGTAATGCTGTCGACTGGAGTACAGGTGTGAAACATTTTCTGCATATGAAGTGCAACGGCTGTCCCTTACACGCTCGTTTGTAGTCGGCAAGGGAAACCTGTTTAGAAAATATATGACATGTCACTATAACAACAGAAACAGTTCATAGTTTTAGTTTTGTTTTAAGTGTTTGTAAATATTGGAAAATAAAAATATAAAAAAATAAAATCTATATGTTTTTCATTAAGCACCCTTTTCATTAAACGTCCAAATACTCAATACGGAGACCTTAAATTCCGTCAAAATAAAAACAATAAGATAGTTAAATCCCCATTCTGAATTTCGATAAGGGCCGTGTTGACCAACTGAAAAACTGACTTAAGGGACGTTTTGACCAAATTGGGGCCGTTTTGACCATTTATGGGGACGTTTTAACCAACTTTTGGGTCGTTTTGACTAGGGTCGTTTTGACTTGGGGCCGTTTTGACTGTAAACCGTCAAGAAATATGACCGTCTTGACTTGGATGAGACAGTGTCGTTTTCTGAAAAACAAAACAGAACTACCCGATTGTACACTGGTCGCCAGACAACTCGCCCCATTGCCAACTCGCCCCAAGTCAACTCGCCCCAAAAATAGGACAAGTCGCCCCAAATTTATTGGACAACTGGCCCCAAGCGAAAACAACTCGCCCCCAAATGTATTAAAAACTCGCTATGAATTATTTTGTCATATAAATTATACATTTTATTGAAGATATGTATTTGATATCAATATTTAGCATGAAACGAAAGTCGATTTTACGGTGTTCCCGGTAATTTTTCATATTTGGATCTGAAGCTTATGTAATTCTTTAATACAATGTCATTTAGATTATGTATCCTCTTCGTGGTATTGTGGACTCACGAAACAGCTTAAGCACAAGTTACAAATAGTCCAAAATAAAAAAGTTCGTTTTATTAACAATTCCCATAGTAGGACATCACTTGTTGTATCGCATTTTGAAGAACTTGGTTTATTAAACGTTGAGCAAAGATGCAAGCAACTTCGGCTTAACCACATCCATAAGATTTTCTACAATAAATGTCCAAGCTATATGAAAGACAATTTTGTCAAATGTACAGATGTCCATCAGTATGGGAATAGATCCCTCAAGTTGATGGCTTTACTAGCTCTTCATTTTACTACAATGGTACAACGGTTTGGAATGCATTACGCGACAATATAAAGTCCATCGAATCGAAATTTACTTTTAAAAAACTTGTTAAGACACATCTATTAAATGATATGAAGGTAGACGAGAATTCCATGTATTTTTACTTTTAGATTTGTTTTATTTTATGTAATTCATTATTTTTATGTTATTTATTTGTGTCAGTGTATTATCATGTCAACTTTTGAAAGATTCACTTAATTTGGAGAAGAAATCATGTGTAGGATCATGTCGATTCTATATTAAGAACTGAAAAAACAATATATTTATAGTCACTTATAAGATCTGCTCGACTAAATCCAGGGACCCCGTTGGAAATAAGCTTTTTCATGTTTACATGTCTAAGCTTTACGGGTTATCCTGTGTATACATCATGTCGTAATCTTATTTGGATCTGTGATAAATGGCACCATTCATGTAATGCATGTTTCTGAATATAATAATAATGCAATCTCTACGTTATTTATTGCCTTGATTGCATTGAATTGTAAATTGCTTGACATGTATGCACAAATAAAACAAACAAATTGAACTTATTCTTCAAAATAGACCACAAATAGACAAGTCGCCCCAAATTTATTGGACATCTCGCCGCAACCGAAATTCAACTCGCCCCAAATGTATTAACAACTCGCCATCAATATTTTTTTTTAAATAAGACATTTTATTGAAGATATTTATAATATAACAATATTTAGTAAAAAACGATTGTACGGAGTTCCCGATAATAATATATCTTTGGACTTATTTTTCACAAACAAAACGACCAAAACGGGGGAAAAAATTCAAAGTTCATATTCATAATTTATAACACTGTTTACAGCAAATATATAAATATTTGTTTGAATCGCAATAATACTTGTCATTTGTTCGCAACTATCAACGCTGACTTATCAACCTCAATTAAGTTGTCATGCCTAGTAAGTGATGATTATCGTAATTGTCTGCAGATTAAAGCATATGAAACCAAACTGATACAAATCTTCTTGTCAGGGCATTTATATTTGTGCCTTATATACATTAGTAGCAAAGTGAGTCGTACACGAGTTCCGAATAACAACGATTGGAATTTCATGTCAAATATATATAAATGTTAAAAGTCGTTGTCATTAGGTATGTCAAAGTGCTGACATAAATTTTGCAATGTTGTATCTACTTATATAAATTGTATGTAAAATTTAGTGTTGGCATTTATTTTCGTTTAAGACAAATCAAGAAAATAATGGCTTTTTAATATCATTCCCTGTGTACAGTTAATGCATACTCTTACTTACCTCGTATATGTATAAGTTGCCGCGTTAACTGACTCACTTAACCATCTTACAGCTCGGCGTATAGCCAAACAATACGTTTCATTACTAAATATGTGGTCAGACCATGAAAGCATGCCGGCAATTATTATTTTTACAGAACAGAACAGAACAGAATAGTTTATTTGACTTAAGCATATACAGCTCATCGTCGTTAACATACATATACAATAACAGCATGCGTTACAATTAAATACAAAATATACATCATTCGACGGAAGATCGATTCAAAAAAGAATGAAATACAACATGTTTAAGTGAGAATGTCACATGGAAGAGGTTAATACTGGGTGATCACATACTGTAAAAACATTGTTTAATGCTTGCAACACGTATTACATTATTATACGCTAAGTGGCTTTATGAAATATATATAATATATAGCAAGTTTCAAGTTTTTTTGTTGGAAAAATCGGCAAAACGCCATTGACCATTGACAAACAAGTAAACACAGTATAGTCAAAGTGCATCTATGAATTACAAATACAATCAAGTAAATAAAATATACTACAATGAAACATGTTCACATATATAAGACATTTTCTCGCATTTCAAAGCCTTTTAAACAAAACATGGCTAATTTTCTTAACACATTTTTCTTTGAACTATTAAGTAATTCGATAAACTTAAACATATTTGGGCGACATCTGTAATACTTTGGAATTAATGTTTTCCTAACATCCGCATAGTAAGGACATGTAAGAACAAAGTGATTTTCATCCTCAATATCATTCAGGCTGCATAAAACACATTTACGTTGATCTCTAACAATGTTCTGGTGTCTACCCGTTTCAATAAATAATTTGTGAGATGACAAACGTAATTTAGCTATAATGTTTCTATGTTTTTTATTTTCAACAATATCAATATAAGCCGATCTTTCGAATACTGGTTTTAATTCCTTATATAAAATCATTGAACTAGATGATGTGACACTTACGTTCCAGTTAGTGATATACTGGTCTCGTAATCTGTTTTTAAGTAACGGGATAATTTGATTAGAGTTCACAGATTCGGGGAATAACCAAACATCGTTAAAACCGGTTTGGTTAAGAATGTCCCGTACTTTTGATGACCAATTGTTTGTGTTATGTTTGCGTTCAATGTCTAATCTCTGTGATATAACAATTTGTTTTAGAATACAATTACCCTGCATTACAGTATATAATTTCAAAAAGTATTGAACGATTCTGACATATCTGTCTAAATACAAGCGGAATTGACCAACTTCGGCATATAGCGATAATGAGTTTGTTGACATCTTTACATTTAATATTCTCTTACAAAATTTACGATGTACGCGCTCAATGTTTTCCGCTTTGATAAATCCCCAAACCTCACAATTATAGTTTAGAATTGATGATATATATGCGTTAAAAAGATTTAACATGACATTTATAGGTACGTCCATATCTTTTGTTAAGTTGAACAAAGAATGCATCGCTTTTAAAGATTTGCCATACAATGTATTTGTTGCGGGTACAAAAGATCCACCGCTTGACATAACAATTCCCAGATAATTAAAATTATTCACAATTTCTAGTTCTTGACCTTTGTATGTCCATTTCAATGTTCTACTAATTGTACCTCTTTTCCGGAATACCATGACCTTAGTTTTTCAATGTTAACCGTTGAATTCCACTTATCGCAGTAGGTTTCTAAATTGTTTAATGATTCTTGAAAACCCTCCGGGGTTTCAGAAAATAGAGCCGCGTCGTCAGCGAATAATACGGGCAAAAGCCCGCGAAGCGGGCGTTGACCGTTCATACATATTTCATATACGTAAATATTCTTGAAATGTAGGTTGATGACAGTGTTTTAGTTTTACTTATTGTGTAACTATTATTGTATGTGCAAATAAATGATGTGAAGTGTTTTGTATCTCAACACAATACCACATACCTTTTTATATATGTACTGTGTTATGTGTTATTTGAATGTTTAAATAAAAAAAATATGGATGATATAACATGGTGCATTCTAATATATGCATTCAAATTGTAACTATAGAGCTAAGTGTATGCAGGTTAGACTGTGATTTTAGAATTGCTACAAAATGGCAAGTCTTTTAGTGGCGACAAAATTTAAACTATTCAATAATAGTTTGCGAAAGAAAATTAGAAACCTGCAAGATACCAGTATTTATTAAATATTTTAATTGCGAAACAAGTATGTTGTTATGCTGTTACACATAATTATACATTGATAATAAATAAGAAGACAATTAGTGGTGTTAACGTTTCCCAACAGTAGAAATCATTCTTCTGATGAAGTCAGTGATATACAGACGATAGCTCCAAGTATGGCTTTCAATACGTAGTGTGTGTTATTTGACAGTCTAAAACTTATTGGATTAAAAAAAATCCTGTCAAATTTTTCAATCAAAATTGATTTGACACATCACATGATTTTGATTATGTAAAATCAGTGTACTGTATGCTTAATGCAACTGCTTTAGCAAGCTGTCAATTTGAATTGAGACATTTGATGAAACAAACTGTTTCCTGGGTAGGACCAGTACTTAGTGTCTATATGACGTACCATGACGTCGAAAGTCTACAAGACCTACTTGGTAGAACGAGACATGTACTTCGACGTACAATTTTTACCGACCCTTAAGTGTTATCCAATCAGAAGACACCTTACGTCTGTTGCTTTTAGAGATATTTGGCATTATTATTATTTATACCGAATTATGCGACTATCGACCGCTTACTCATAGATATTGTGCGTATTTATTAAACATTATTATTATTATAATTTATACCAAATTATGCGACTATCGACCGCTAACTCATAGATATTGTGCGTATTTATTGACCAGGCGTGGCGGAATTAACCTCTGACTTATGCAAGTTATGGTTATCACAAAATACGACCAACGGTGAGGTTATAATACATTATTTATCCCGTTAATGCTTGGTAACTGTTTGGTTACCGTTGGGAATTTCCTACACAGTAATGCACTGGACGGTCGTGATACTCCGCCCCGCATGATCAATAAATACTCACAATACGCTGAATAATTTTAATTTTTAAAAGGTAACAATTGAATCTTCTTCAAATTTGTATATAATCTATTTCAATGCAATAAATACTTGAAACTTCTATGTGGTGTTTTTTGCCATTCTGATATTTTTATTCATTTTGTCCTCAATTAAAAAAGATATTTTAAACATTTATTATGAATAAATCTGAAGGAAAAGCGGCTAAAGAGACTAGTGTTTTGATTGGCTGTTCAGAAAATCTGTACGTATAAGTACAAACATGTATGTCGAAGTACAAATTGCACTTTGACGTACACATATATACTTCGAAGTGTATTTTATATTTATATCGACGTACAATTATTGTACTTCGACGTACATTTCTCTTTTTAACTTGTAGGTCTTCTTGACTTTTAACCCAAATGGTACGCCGTAGTATGTCTTTAGGGTTATCTAAAGAATGCTCCCACTTAAGGGATCAATACAGAGACCTCCCAGTGACTAAGCCAGTCTGCAGACACCCCATCCACTATACCACAGACACCGAACCAGCTATAAATTCCTGTGGCTAGAAAACAAAAAAAAAATAAGATGCTAGATCTTTAAGCTTGGAACATGTTACTCGTTTTAAGATTGATTTTTTTGGATTCATTACTTAATTATTGCAACAATTATAATATTTTGAACGCAACCATGCCCATATATTTATTAAAAATACATGGATATCAAAAAAAACTTAAACAGCTTTTGTCCGTAAATTAGGTAGCACCTATAATCATATTAATTAATAAATCGATATTTGATCTAGTGTAATTCCGGCGTTTATTCCATTTTGCAAGTCGAATTCGATATCGTTAATAAATAGAGAAAACAATATGGGCGACGTTATCTCCCCCTGAAAAAGGCCGACGTTACTATTGAATATGTAATATGTAATATGTTACAATTCACACGTTTTCAAAACAGGACTGACACAAAGGCATTCCGTTATTCTTTAATCACACCAAACAAGGATACAATATGTCTCATTAATAAACTCGTGAAAAGACAATAAACGCTTGCCGGCAATATTACTGTTTGAAAATTCACACGTTTTCAAAACAGGGCTGAAACAAAGAAATTACTTTATGGATAATAATAATAATCAAACGCACGTATATAACAGCTAATAAAAACTTACAATTATAAGCAATCAAATCCGTTCGTATGTAAACAATTTAATAATTATGCAGTTTTTCTATATAAAATACAAAAATAAAAATCGAACCAAGTATAATGCTCGCATTCATTTATTGATAATTACATCAAACACAAATCCACAAACAACAAGCATAGCTTACTTAACAAATATTTCATTTACAAAATAATTGTATATAATAATAGTCAAAAGTAACAGACACAACATTAACCCGTATTAAATATATTAAAATATATTCCAAATCCTGATCAAATACACATTTGTACAAATACAAGCCTCGCAAACTTTTCGAAAATAAATTGGGGCGAGTTGTTTTTCGGTTGGGGCGAGTTGTCCAATAAATTTGGGGCGACTTGTCTTATTTTTGGGTGAGTTGGCAATGGGGCGAGGTGTCTGGACACCGACAGTACTGAGACTGAAACGTCAAGATGAGTCGTTAAATACTCAGATGCTATAGACGACAACGAAGTAAATTTAAACAACAAAAACAACAACCACAACAATGACGACAGTTACACTTCAACAGCTTGAATATTCAACCATATGAACGATTTATTATGTTAAGGTATTTTACGTCGATATGGTCGCTTATTACTCAGGAATAAATCTGTTGTCAATTAATGAGTGTATTCATTTTTTTTGTTAATCTTCAAACGATGAACGTTCGGACATTGGGTAACTTCGGACAAATGCGTTTGTTTTGAGGAAATTCGTGTCTAAATATAAGGTTACGCTATCAATTGTGCATCGAGTTTTGTTAATGGCGCATCATTTGGACTTACCAATTTATATTGACAAACCTTTACGTACTTTCCATTGTAATTTTAAAAGCTAAACTTGGTCCAGATGTTCTTAGCTGAAATAATTCGCGTTCATAATAACTAAATAAGTCTGCCAAAGCAAAAATCATCAAAAGACTCTATGGCGGCAATTTATATTGACTAAGGTGTTCTCAGTTACAGGGCTATAGATAACAAGCATATTTGTGTTATTACGCAATGAAAATAATCAAAAATGTAATTAAATTCAAAATAAATCAAACAAAAACACAAATACAAATTTAAACACGTAATTCCCATAAAAAAAACCTTGTGTTAAGAAACGCAATTATGACAAACACCTGGTGTATTTTTTAGACTGGTTATTTTGGTACAAAAACGTACCGGATGGTTTATAATTATATGCCGCCCTATGAAGAAAAGAAGGCAGTCTTTCCAGCGGTTATCAATCTTTTGGGGTATTATTGTTATTATCCGAAGACCTGTCCAATGTCATTTTCAAGGTATTCTTCTCAAAATGATCCGAAAACAGGGTGCATCGCTTTGAACAGCCATAACTTACAGTGACTGTGTTTTTTTTATAGGGCAATTTCGGGGCCGATATTCGGCCCCATTCCCCTAAAAAAGGGTATATATTTTTCCCCAATTTTGTAGATATAATCCCCTCCAGAGGTTAAAAAAATAATATTTTTTTTTAGAAAGTACTCTCTTAATACTTATGATAAATATATCTCAAATTAATTTCATAAACAAAAGTATGTAACAAATTAATATGATTTTGAATTATAATATAGAATTATATTAAATTAGTTTTTCCCACATCATGCAGTGGACTTTTCATATGAATTGCATTTTTCCCAAAATGGCCAGGAAACGACCTGATGTATCTATATTGTGTCAATATTTGTTGATATAAACATTCCAGTTTGGTCCATTTTATTGATAAAAAAAGCTCAAATTTGCCATTTTATCGATTAAAAAAACCAATAAGACTCAAAATGGCTAGGAAAACTGAGACTGTGCATGAAGGCTGAACTGTCTGAAACTAATGTTAAAAAAATCATTGATATATATTTAAGAAAAAGGACAGAGAAATTCAGCAATGAATATTACATTCATACATACATGTGTGTTCATATAATAAATGTCATTACATATAAAAGAGTGAATTTTTAATTTTCCCCTTTTTCCTAAAAAACAACGCGTTTTTCCCCTTTGGACTGGCCCCGCCACCATTCCCCTATTTGTGAAAAAAAACAACACTTACTTCATCAATTGTGCAGCGATTTTCACGAACTTGGTCTTATTCAACGCACAAATGAATGAACTTTGATCAGAAATTCAGTAATTGTTTGTTTTTATGTACAGTTACCTTTTTGAATTCAATTTGTATAAATAATATAGTAACCTTAGTAGATTTTTATTATAGTATATATGTCGTTCCCTAAATTACCCAATTAAGTTTAAAAAACCCGGGGTGAAAAACCCAATTAAGCTCAAATGTAGGGGATGAACATTTTTGCTAAAACTATTGAATTTACAAAACCCCTATTGTTGTCGAAAACAGGGGGTGATTACCCAATATACCACCAAAAGTTATCTATAGCCCTGCAGTTAGTCAGTAGGGACCTTTGGTCGTTTACATTATTACAACATGATATGGCGGTTCAATTGAGTATAAAAGCTTAAGGGCTGAAAGTTGTGTGTTTTTTTTTTGGAAAATAAAACCATAAGTGTAAAATGCACATAAAATCCCAAATGCTGGTGGCTTTATATTTTTCGCAATATATATTTAATAAAAGCAACAGCTAATGGTTATAATATATACATGCATTAAGGCAATCATGTCTTTTTAAAATCTGAGTTTATTCACCCCAAGGCATTATCTACCTTAAAAGCTTACATGACTTTAAATTGAAATAAAACCTTTTACTGAAGAGAAAAATTACTTCTTTAATTCAAAAATAACTTATTAAGTAGCACTTAATAATGAAATGGTCAGTTTATCAATTTATTTGAATCCATGAAGAGATTCTTGCTGTGTAGTTGATTATTAGGTAATTGTAAATTTTATTGCTTTTATTTCATTTCATGACATTTTTTTTCCCCCATCTTTGTGAAACGGCCTTAGCCCCCTCATTTAGTAAAAAAAATTAGCTACGAAATGTTCAAAATTGTGAAAATAAACAAGTTGCACACTGTTCAAAATGGAAAAAAAAGTAGCGAACTTTAAAAACTGGTGAAAGTTTGAGGCCCAACATTCTTTAAATTGTGAACATGTGTGTCGCAAACTTCTAAAATGAGTGAAAAACAGCAATTCTCTAAAAAAGAAATAAAGCCTTATGTAGCCATAAAATTGATTATCGTAATCATTAACTACAGCATACATTTAGTAGTTCTAAATTTGTTTTGCTCTGCCGGATGTATTTCACAATCATTTCAGGCTTTAAACTACAGTATCCGGCTTGCAGATGATTCACTTTGCAATAGTGAGTCGCAGCACAGATGGACTTGCTCTGGTGGCCAACTCAGACAGTCCCCTGGTGTCCATGCATCCTGGACTGGAAGATGCCCAAAGAAAAATAAAGTTACTCTCTAGAATATCTGCCCGCTTCCCAGACAGATGCAGTCTGTACTGTGGCTCCTATGTTATACAGTAAGAAGTATTGCGCGTAACCTTCTTATGTATTCTTTAAAGTTAATGGGACTGATTTCTTTATTTCTTTAGTTGAGTTTTTGTCTAATTGTGTCAAAACTTGTAAAGTAAATGATAACTAATATATATTGCTTTATATTGATTTTAATGTCCGGTAATCAATGTTTCAGTTCATAAACCAACGTACAAAGTCTTTTGAATTTAGAATGTATATTGTAAATAATCTAGTAAAATTGGGACTATTACCAAGCTGAAGAAAAGTTTAAAATAAGCATGGGAAATAAAAATACACACTATTTGCAAAGACAAAGAGTATCCCAGTTCCCACTTGGGGAGGTGTAAGACACTTTATACAATGATTCCAAATTTATTAATATGTAGATTCTTAAAATGTACACATAAAATGTTTCTGTGCTGCCACTGTGTTTAAGTTTTTTTGTGTGTACTGAGAGTTAGATAGTTTGGCATTGGTAAAAAAAACATAAGGAAATTATATTATCATAGTGTGTTTAAAATATGCAAGGGCTTTAAACTGCAATATTAATGTCACAAAATACTGTATGGTTCTTGAAATAAAAGACATAACAAGGCTTTTGCAGAGGGAATCGGGCAAGGGTCCATCAAGGGGGAGGGGATTTTTTTACTTCAAATACCTTTCTAGGATGAATTTCAGAATTTAATTGAATTAAAATGATGGCTGTCTAACATCTTAAAATATGTTCTGCATACATATTGTACAGAATACTTGTTTGACTGAAATTTACTTTAAATCCAATTTTCAATTTTCATCTTTAAATTTGTTGAATAGATGTGCTTTTTACGGATGGGTTGGTTAACATTTTAATATAATTAAATAAGACAGTACATATATAGAATAAGTACTATTATTCCAGTTAAGACATTCTTAAAGTACATTTCTCTTTTCTTTCAGTTTCATAACAGCGCTAGATCTGACCCTGCTGGTGCTTTGTGACGTGACCTACCCGCAGGTGCTCGCCTTCTCGTTCCTCACCGATCTGCAGAAGGAGTTCCTCGTGTTCTTTGACAAGCAGAAAGTCTTGACTGTTCAGAGACCATACTCACTTATTGACTTTGGTAAACTCACCAATGCTCTACCAGTTTAGAAGTAGATAAATATCAATCAAAAACTTAGTTGACTTACCATGGATTTATTTTATAGTACTAAAGGAAACAAAAAGTGCATGGCTGCTTAAATTAAATAATTAATTACGTCTTCTGCAAAACCATGGAATAACATCAGCAAGACGTTGATATGAATATCTGTTTACTTGTTTCTGCTTAAACCAACCTATGCAAATGAAAGAGTTAAGTTAATTAAATATAATTATTTTATTTATTTTCTGTGGGGCTTATAAGAAAATATCAGTGATTTTAAAATGATAAATCACTTTTTATAATAGTGTAAAATATTGACTTATTTCTACCCTTTTTAATGTTTTAAAATGGTGAAAAGCATCAGAAAAAAAGAAAATATTTTGGTAGATTTTTGATTTTTATCCTGGGCTTAATATGTGATTCTATTTCATCAATGCAAAGGATTACTGTCAAAACTTCAAGGAAATACTTATTCAACTTCAAAAATATAGTTATTCGATCAAGTTTATACTTTCAGTTTTCAAAATATAACGTAAAAAAGGCTTGAAAACAAGAGCATAGATTACAATTCTTTATGAATATAAGAAGAACTAATAACATTATTAGTATTTTGCATTTATGTTTGCAGTGTTGTATAATTTTAACACAACACTTATGCAATAAAAAATGTGCTGTATAATTCCATTTTCCCACAAAACTTTCAGATATTGAGCTAATTTTTGGTATGTTAGTCTACCTACATGACTTACAGATGAAGTGTGAAAATTCGTTCCGGTCCCTTGATTTTTGGCAACATTATGGGCCTTGGACTTTTCTGTATATAACCATTTTCCGGAGTATTTAGCTCATCTATTTTTTTTTTTTTAAATGAGCTATTGTCATCACCTTGGCGTCGGCGTCCGGTTAAGTTTTGCGTTTAGGTCCACTTTTCTCAGAAAGTATCAATGCTATTGCATTCAAACTTGGTACACTTACTTACTATCATGAGGGGACTGGGCAGGCAAAGTTAGATAACTCTGGCGTGCATTTTGACAGAATTATGTGCCCTTTTTATACTTAGAAAAATGAAAATTTTGGTTAAGTTTTGTGTTTAGGTCCATTTTATTCCTTAAATATCAAAGCTATTGCTTTCATACTTGCAACACTTACTAACTATCATAAGGGGACTGTGCAGGCAAAGTAATGTAACTCTGACTGGCATTTTGACAGAATTATGGGCCCTTTATACTTAGAAAATTTAAAATTTTGTTAAGTTTTGTGTTTAGGTCCACTTTATTCCTACAGTATGAAAGCTATTGCTTTCATACTTGGAACACTCGCAAACTATCATAAGGGTACAGTAAAAGGACAAGTTGCATAACTCTGGTTGTCATTTTTACGGAATTATGGCCCTTTTTTGACTTAGTAACTTTGAATATATGGTTAAATTTTGTGTTTCTATCCACTTTTAAACTTTACTTCTAAAGTATCAAGGCTATTGCTTTTTTCAAACTTCAAATACTTTCATGTTATCATGAGGTTACTGTACCTGGCAAGTTGAATTTTACCTTGACCTTTGAATGACCTTGACTCTCAAGGTCAAATTATTAAATTTTGCTAAAAATGCCATAACTTCTTTATTTATGATTAGATTTGATTGATACTTTGACAAAACTACTCTTACCTGACATACCACAATAGAGTCCACCCAAACCATCCCCCGTTGTGCCCTCCCCCCCCCCCCCCCCCGAATCCCCCCCTATTTTTTTTTTTAAGATCATCTCACAAATGACCACCACACCCTCACACTATACTATACCCCCCCCCCCCCCTGCGAATCCCCCCCCCCTATTTGTTTTAATTTTTTTTATTTTTTTTTTTATTTTTAAGATCATCTCACAAATGACCACCACAACCCTCACACTATACTATACCCCCCCCCCCCACTCCACCTACCCCCAAATTTATTTTTTTTGAAAGGGTTAAAAAACACAAATATTTATTTTTATTATTTTATGTTTGAAATACCGTCCTACAATCGCACCCAAGAATAGCCCCCCCCCCCCTCCCCGAATTCCCCCCCCCCCCCCCTAATTATTATTTTTTTATTTTTTTTTAAGATCATCTCACAAATGACCACCACACCCTCACACTATACTTTACCCCCCCCCCCCCCCCCCCCCTGCGAATCCCCCCCCTATTTTTTTTTTTTTTTATTTTATTTTTATTTTTAAGATCATCTCACAAATGACCACCACACCCTCACACTATACTATACCCCCCCCCTCACTCCACCCACCCCCAAATTTATTTTTTTTGAAAGGGTTAAAAAACACAAATATTTATTTTTATTATTTTATGTTTGAAATACCGTCCAACCATCGCACCCAAGAATAGCCCCCCCCCCCCCTCCCCCCTCCCCGAATTCCCCCCCCCCCCTAATTATTATTTTTTTATTTTTTTTAAGATCATCTCACAAATGACCACCACACCCTCACACTATACTATACCCCACCCCCCCCCCCCAATTTTTTTTTAAACGGTTTAAAACACAAATATTTATTTTTATTATTTTATGTTTGAAATACCGTCCAACCATCGCACCCAAGAATACCCTCCCACTCCCCCTTCCCCCCCCCCTCCCC
The DNA here is from genome assembly GCF_020536995.1 of Dreissena polymorpha. Lineage (NCBI taxonomy): Eukaryota > Metazoa > Mollusca > Bivalvia > Myida > Dreissenidae > Dreissena > Dreissena polymorpha. The sequence continues at coordinate 54,781,712 of NC_068367.1, forward strand.
CGAATTCCCCCCCCCCCCCTAATTATTTTTTTTTTTTTAAGATCATCTCACAAATGACCACCACAACCCTCACACTATACCTCCCCCCCACCACACACCCGCAATTTTTTTTTTGAAACGGTTAAAAAACACAAATATTTATTTTATATTTTTATTATTTTATGTTTGAAATACCGTCCAACCATTGCACCCAAGAATCCTTTCCCCCCCCCCCCCCCCCCCCCCCCCCCCCCGAAATTAATTTTTTTTTTTTCGCATTTTTGGAAGATAATGTAATAAATGTCCACGCCCCCCCCCCACTATACACCCCTCTTCACTCCACCCCTCCCTCCTTTGTGATTGAAAATGAGAGTCCCTTCACCTTTAAAAAGAAAATAGATGAGCGGTCTGCACCCGCAAGGCGGTGCTCTTGTTTATGCTACGCTTTCAGATATTGAGCAGATTTTTGGTATGTGAGTGGACCTACATTACCTTTAGCTTAAATGTGAAATTCGTTTTAGTCCATGGATTTTTGGCAAATTATGGGCAATAGACTTTTTTCTCTCTAGAATAGCTATAGACCCATAGTGGTGATTTCTGATGGTAAAATGTAGTTGGACATTCTCATTTTTTGTTAAACAATGACACTGCTATTCCCCTGAAAAGGTATTTTCCAGTCTTTTTGTAAATTTGGTACATGTACAATGTAAACCATCAGGTTTTGAAAGACCAAACTTGTTTACCATTGTATAATACCAGTACTTAATCAGGTTTTAAAACAAAGTTGAAATTGCATGTTGCTCACGTTTTAAAATGTGAAATTGTCCAGTATTATTACTTACTTCAGTATTAAAATATTTCAGATATTCCTCTGCAGAGACTCAAACACAGATATAACAACCCACGGTCATTAAATACAAAAGTGAATCTACAGGTACTCAGTGAGGAATTGCGTCTGCGACCTCCATACGTTCTGTGTGATGAAGAGCTAAGACCAGGTTATGGGCAGAGGTCAAATAATGAGAAGGTCACGACAACGGCAGGTAAGTCACCGGTATTTCCTGTCTCCCCCTCACACCCACACACACTAAGTGGGACTGCTTTGGCGGGCATTTATGATTGCCAAGTGTTTGTCTGTCAGAAATAAACATGTGGGTAAATTTTCCTTAAGGTCACACTACTGGACATTTGAATGATAAGATGTTGTAAATGAATTCCATGTTGTCTGTCTATTTGGTAGATACTCAAGAACAAAACAACAATGTAATTTTCTCATATGCAGCGTCTAACTGAAATGCATTTTTAGCTCACCTGAGCACAATGTGCTCATGGTTAGCTTTTTTGACCGCCTTTTGACTGTCATGTGTGTCTTGCGGCATCAACATATGCCTTGTTAACATGCTAAAGTTCACATTTATTGTCCGATCTTTATAAAATTTGGTCTGAAGATATGTGCCAATAATATCTTGGACGAGTCAAAAATGGTTCCAGTAGGTTAAAAAACATGGCCACCAAGGGGGCGGGGCATTTTTCCCTATATGGCTATGGTAAAACCTTGAATTTATCTTTACTAGTCTTTATAAGTCAACACTTTTCAATATATAGTCTTAACAATGCAGATACCATTTTGCAGGAATGTTGTTTAAACATAGGAAATATAAAAACATTTTGACAGTATGCGAATGCATACTATGTCAGGTAATAATAAAAACCCTTACTCTTTCAGCCTCGCCATTCATGCGTTACCTCCCTTTGCACTTTGTCGGGATTGTCTCCCTTTCATTGAGCTGTTTCTGCGCCCTGTTGAACTTCACCAGAGCGGTCCACATCATCAACGACACTCATGCTCACATTGGCCAGGTATTACTATGATACTATCAATGTATTATTTTGCCCAAAATTACAACCTCTTACAGGCTGTTTCTGAATGGAAGAAAGTAACATTTATTCTTAAAAAATGTGACTTAAATTTCCCAAAAAAGATGCCAAACTGTTCCAATAAATTCTATATTAGTTTACTGAGTTTATTTTTATACAGCAATATATTTATGCAGCACTTTACAATAAAAATTTAAAAACGCAGTTAAACATGCACTTATATCCAATCTCATAGATTATTGCGCAATTTTCCCAATCCAAAAAGCACATTCTGCAAAATATAAAGAAAATAAGTTATTATGGAAAGGATAGTCTGTGGAAATTATTTTGTTATGTTTAACAGTTGTGTCTAGTCAATGTATAGGTCAGGCATTTAATGCACATTAAAAGAGAACAAAAACAGTCAATAAATGTTTGTGTTAACTTTTGTGTCATTTACACTAAAATAGATTATGCATTAGTTGTAACATGTGGATTAATTAAGTGCAAATCTGGTTGTAAAGTTTAACTGCTGTGTCTAGTCAACTTGGTTGCTAGGTCAAGAATAAAAATGTAGATTAAAAGAGAACAAACAAGAATGGTCTTTAAATTCTTACGTGAACTTTTGCATCCTTTGAACTTATAGATAAAGCACCATTACTCGTACATTAAGAAAGTATGAAATGAATGACTATGTCTATGAATTCTTTATAATGCAAACTATTGCATCTTTTCAACTAACAGATCAGGTTTTTATTGAAGAAAGAATGAAAAACAATTTTTAATGTATAAATTATGGATGGCATCGAATACCTATAACAGTACTCGAATATTTGCAAATCCATTCAATTGAATATTCGCATATAACGGTTGGAATGTTTAAATTTCTGTGCTTTGTAAGTTATAAACGTTTGCTTATTACTTACAAGGTTCTTGTGTTTGTTAATTTTGCTATCAAATTATCCTATTACTGACTTAATACTGTCGGCTAGTACTATGGCCGATCATGAAATCGAGCACAAATACAAACAATTTGTCATAGAATGTTATTTTCATTTGAAATTGTATAATGAGGATAACATTTATAAAAGTTTATGAAAAGGAACATTTGAATAAGTCATGGAAAATACATCACAAAGCCTTTCAGTGATTCTCAGAATTTAAATTTAATCCTTTATCACAGCGTTAAACAATCGCTCCGTATTGTTTTTAACGAAAAATTATCTTTTGAATAAGTATTTTTTGTTCAATCGCACATGTATATCATTTGTCAAATTTGAGTAATTCACACATTGTAATGTCTGTTTAAACTGTGATCATAGAGGATTATTCGCCAGTCATTTTAAAAACAGAACAGCTGCTTTAATTTGAGGCCTTAATTGGCACCTAATTGACAAACAATAGTTGATTTTTTGAGCGTGTATATTGCAATTGCACAATCGATGCTGATCCACGCTATCAGTTTCACACGAAGACCATCACATCAAACATGTTTATCCCAATTGATTTTGGTTGGCAATTTGAAAGCGGCTTGCAGGTAAATAAATAATAGGACAAATGCGTTTATAACAGTAAACTTGCGAATATTCAAATGCCAATTCTGTTATTCGGATACTGACTATTCAATGGAATATTCAAATAATTTTGCCTTCCCTAGTATAAATCTTTGCCTTGAATGCGTCCTGTTAACTTGCAGGTCTAGTATGAGTTGTTGAAAAAAACACTTATATTGTTGGATGTTTATTTATATTTTTATATGATAAATTATTTATTCTTCACCATTTCCTTTGCTTCCATACATTCTCAAGTCACTGCTCATTAAGAAATACACATATATTTGCGCTTATAGCATATATTTATCTTGCAAACTAAACAATGTTATAATCTTGTTAAAAGTCTCAAGTTGCTGTGCATGTTAGTCCATATAAGTTAAGCTAATAGTGTCAACTATTCTGTACATTTGGACAATTAAAAAAAAAACTTATGAATCAAAATTCCTGGCTTCTTATCTGTTGACTTAACCCGGTCCCATTCAGAGGCAAGGTGAAAATGTCTATGTGCAAACAGCATAAAACCAGAACAGCCTGCGAGTAGCTCACAGTCTGTTCAGGTTTTATGCTGTTTGCTGCTCATCAGTATCTTAGGGTTGGAAATGAAGCCTTTAACACTTGAATGTATTAAGAAAGAATTTTAATTTAATTTGATTTTCTAAAGAACTTCAAATGTGTCAAAGTGCGTTTCTGAGTGGTAAAGCGTTAAATACAGATTGCAGTCAAAATGAAATTGTCCTTGTTTAAGTTATGCCTGATATTTTGGGGGGAATTATTTGGAATTTATATTATGCTTTGTGAATGGAGACATTTTTGCCTTTCTTAGTATTAAATATATTATATCTTTTAATTAACAGGAATTTGATACGGAACATTACCAAACAGGGGCCACATTTTTCGTTTGCTGTTTCTTGTCATTATATCAGGTAATGTTTAAACTACTTTCCTTTTCCAATGGTTGTAAGTTTCAAGTCAGCATAATTCTGTATCATTGAAAATTTGTGTACAGTTATCATTGCAATTCTTTTTGAAAAAAGTAAAGTCTGAAGAAGTAACATATTTAAATAATAGTTAACATTACATATGTATACATGTAGATTGTCTTTAAGTATGGCTTGTCTTTGAACAACATTTTCTCCCACTGTTCGTAAAATTGTACTTTTAATGTTCAATATCCGTAGCAACAGACACCGAAAGAATAAAAAAATGCAGCTAGAAACCCCATAATTCAATTAGCTTCTCGCTAAAACGAATCCAAACAAAAGCACCAAATAACACCATAATAAAATGTGCTACCCGTTAAAATGAATCCAAACAAAAGCAACAAGAAACACGAGAATAAAATATACGGACAAATTCATTTCAGTCGTATCTTATATGCTACCCGCACAAGAGACGAAAGGCCCTGGCGTGTGCAACGCTAGGAAGTATATGTGTGTGTCAGCTGTACCTTTATGAGCATCGAAGCATCTTTGGGCTAATTTTCCATGTCACTGTTGCATGCTACGGAACTTTTGTCATCATCACGCGCCAGATGCAGTCTAAATTGCCACAGTATACTTTATGAAAGCGTCACTAGAGAGTTTTGTACGATATGTGACATTGTTTTAAGTTCACCTCAGCAAAAAGTGCTCAAGGTGAGTGATTGTGGTCTGTAAGTGACCAGGGAAGTGTGTTTAAATTTAAAGCTTTTTACCATTTTAGATACCATATTTTTGTGTAAATCTTGATCAAACATTATCAGAATGTTATCTCAATATAATCTACTCAAAGTTTGGATCTAAGTTAAGTGGGGAAAAAACTATGTTATCATGTCATTTCTAAAGAAAACCTTGTTACCACTCTAGAGGTCACATATATGACTGAATCCTTATGAAACTTACCCAGAATGTTTATCTCGACAATATATATCCCGGTACCTTGGTCAGGTTTGAATCTGTATCAACCATCGCAAATCGTAAATCTTCTAATAAAGTGGTCAGAATGTCTCATCTGAGAATAATTACCTAGGTCAAGGTCAATCTGGGTCCAAAAAGGTCAAAATCTAAATGAATCAATAAAATCTTGTAAAGACCTGGTCATGATTCTAGAAGCAACATTTATGACTCAATATTGATGAGACTTGGTCAAAATGTTTATCTTGACTATATCAAAGCCAACTTTTAATCTGTGTCAAGAGGTATCAAAATCTAGGTCAAGAGGTCATATCGTAGAAAAACTTTGGTGCTACTCTGGATGCCACATATATGACTCAATCTGGATGACTGTTTTTTGCAATGTTTATCTTGTCAATATATATCCCCAGAACTATGGTCCTGTTTGAATCTGGATCATGTGGGGTCATAACTAAGTCATCAGGTTCAAGCTTACAAAAATCTCATAAACACCCTTAACATAGTCTGAATGTCTTTCTTAAACACACTTAGGCCAAGTTTAAACTAAGGTCTCTAAGTGAAAACAAGATCGTAAAATATAAAAAAATTGGATAATTTAATTTTTTTTTACAATTGTTGTACACCATGATTGTCCTTTTGTACATATTTTATTTTTGGTGTTTTGCTATCGTAGCCAAATGTAATATAAAATTACCACATTGTTATATATTCAAGATATTGTTTTTCACAAACGATATGTGATATTGTTTTAAATATTCAGTCTTGATGGTGGTTGTTTTACCAGATTTTATTGACAATCTTTTTTGGTAGCAATTTGGTAGAAGTTCATTTCATGCTTCTTTCCCGATGTTTGCCTCAAGCTCTTGTTGTTGATGTTTGAAATAACGCTTTGTCATTTTCTTATATTTTTTTCATTTTCTTCATTGGTAAAGCTTTCAACTATGACGATTTTAACTTGTATAATTTATAAATATTATAATATATTATTTACCAGGAATTTTAAATCACATTTGTACACTTGTGTTTCTGCCTGTGATAGAAAGTATTTGTATTTCATGCTTTTAAATGTTTCCAAAGAGAGCCAAAATAAACAATTACGCAATTAATAATAATTAAAATGTCAGGTAGTTTTATTCGATTAGTTATCTAGTAGAACTGTTCCTCTCTGAAAGATACATTTAGAATTTGTATTTGTTTGTTTTGGGGTTTAACGCTTTATAGCATCACTGGAAATTGAGCCATTTATGTGAGTCGCGTTCTGAGAAATAATGGCATAATGCATGTGCGTTAAGTGTTGTCCCAGATTAGCCTGTGCAGTCTGCACAGGCTTATTAGGGACGACATTTTCCGTTATTATGATATTTTCTGTTTAAAGAAAGTTTCTTCTTAGCAAATATCTAGTTTAGGAGGAAAGTGTCGTCCCTGATTAACCTGTACAGATTGCACAGGCTAATCTGGGACGACACTTTACGTACATGCATTATGCCCAGTTTTCATGAGTTCTCCCATTTAATGACATCCAGTTTCTTATGTCAAAAATAAAGAGTTGAAGGTTTCTAGTCATTTCTATTTTTGCATAATTACCTTAAAAAGGGATTTCCATGTATATGAATTTGTTTCAATTATGTAATGTACATACTTTTGAATAAGATTTTTTTTTCAACTTTAGGTACAAGATAATGTAATAAGGTAATAAGATATATGTTATTGTTGCAATAGAGTTGTAAACCAGTCTGCCTTACTTTGTAATATTCAATTTGCATAATTGAAGGATATGTTTGATTGTTCATATTGAAATCATTTTCTTCTGCAAAGGCATAAACTGTTACATCTATTTGTATGTTATCATTTTATCTACTCTGTAAAATTGCGTTTGCATTATCTTTTCTTTCCATATATGTTTATTCTTACTCAAAGGACGAAAAATAAAATTGATGGCCATAATTATGCGAGTCTCTCTATATATAATTTTAGCGCACAATGAGCTCATGGTGAGCTTTTGTGATCGCCTTTTGTCCTTCGCGAGACGTGCGCCCTCAACATTTGCCTTGTTAATACACTAAAGGCCACATTTATTGTCCGGATCTTCATGAAATTCGGTCAGAAGATTTATGCCATTTAATCTTGGATGTGTTCGAAATTGGTTCTGGTTGGTTGAAAAACATGGCCGACCCTGGGGCGGGGTATTTTTCCTTATATGGCTGTAGTAAAACCTAGTTAACACTCTAGAATTTATTGTCCGATCATCATGAAACTTAGTTAGAAGATTTGTCCCAATTATGTCTTGGAAGAGTTTTAAAATTGCTCCGGTTGGTTTAAAAACATGGGCACCAGGGGGGCGGGGCATTTTTCCTAATATGGCTATATACGGCTATAGTAAAACCTTGTTAACAATCTAGAGGCCATATTTAATGTCCGATCTTCATGAAACTTGGTCAGAAGATTCGTCCCAATGATATCTTGGATGAGTTCGAAAATGGTTACGGTTTTCACATTTATAGTCCAATCTTCATAAAACTTGGTCAGAACATTTGTATGCCCTGTGTAGGGTGGCATATAGCATTTGAACTGTCCGTCCGTCCGTCAGTCCGTCCAGAAACTTTAAGTTGTATTCAGTCATCCCATTTAACATTCTAAGATGCTTTGATGCTTATCTCATGATCTCAAAGCTTGACTACAATTTGTGAAAAAGTGTACTTCCATTTTCTTTTGCTGATTATGGTCATTATATATTTTGTCCTCATATCACTTTCATCCAAAATAAACCTTTGTCACAATGGAAAACAAATGAATATTTTAAAAACATAAAAAAAAACACAAAAAACCTACTTCTAACGCATATATTTATATATCTGCCAAAACAAAAAAACAACAACCCTTTGGTAACTTAACAACCCTTGTGTAACGTTACTTCTACTCAGGTGAGCGACCCCAGTGCCACAATTGCCCTCTTGTTGTTTTGACAAGTCCAGAGGTGCAGAAGGGGGAGCAAAAAGGAGAAGGGCTCATCTCTCTACTATTTCACTCCAGACCGTTTCATATTTGAGAAAAATCACACGTTAAAGCAAGGTTTAAGTCTTTATTTTATTTTTGTGCATATTTCATGTACAGTGACAAAATACAATCATGCAATAGACAAACAGACCAATGGCACAATAACCAAACATCAATCCCTATACCAAACATGACAGCCAACACAATAGTGTAGTGTAGTGCTGACCAAGATATGGTTTGGCATAATCTGTAACTACCCCTGGTATTTCATTTTTATTTCAGATCAAATTTTTCTATGTCAAATTGTGAGAAAATCCAATGAAACAGCTAGCAATCTTGCGCTAAAACATACTGGTCCCACGTATAGAAATCTAATGGACATTATTAGTAGAACATAACATTTTCATTTATTTATAACATTTTTATTTACAAAGAACCTTAAATGAAGCATAATCAGACGTAATTAAAAAAACCACAAAAAACACAACATTGATCTTAACTTCTCTCGTTACATTCCTATAAAACGTACAAAAGGCATTACAAACAAAAATACTGGTATGCAATGTCAACTGTGGAACAAAACGCAAACTAACTGGGGCATTAGAAAGTATTCGGCACCGAAAAAATATCAGAATTTCATCAGATCTACAATAGTTTTTGAGTGCAATTCCAACGGCCATTTTATTAGCCTGGAATGCATTTTGAAACCCGTGGTTGTTTAGCAAAACGTTTGTGTTGCTGTTCATGGGTACTTTTTAATTGTTATATGAATTGCCGCATCGTTTCAAAACATCAAAATACACACACTGTATTGACATGGACATAAGAACACATGTCAACAAAACATATTCATTTAATGTCTAAGACAATGTAGTGATTTTTTATAGTTACGTAGTTCAAAAACACGGTGCTTATTTTGCGTATTTCACTCACTGTTTTTATTTAACTAATTACACAAACTGTGATTTTATTTCACGCAGTAAACAAATGCCTTGTCAGACCTGCGTTCAGTAATTATGAGTACCGTCTTCCCGTCCCATGACGTCACGTGCAGATGCTGTGGGCGTGTCAGTCCGTTGTTACGTGTGAGAAGACTCAGGACCGAAGCCCCGCCCTCCGAGAGCATAAGCACGTTAGCCGACCGAATTGCTGTGACGAACACGTGCTCGTTGTTGGCGTCGGGCGCAGCACTATACGGCCTGTCCAAATCCTTGTTTGCAAAGACGTAGAGAACGTCGCCTCGCGAGGACATGCGCACAAGAGACCCTTTAGTTCCAGACTGACCCTCGCAGCAGACGTAAACGATGGCGCCGTCGTTTGAAACAGAAAGCGAGACCGGTCGCAGAATGTTTGGGTTTTCCCGAGAGGCGAAATTCACGACCTGCAGCTCTCTTCCGTTGTCATCGAGGAACGAAACCTGGTTTCCATCGTCTTTTGTGGTGGTGATGAACTTCCGGTCGATGTAGGCGACGCCCCAGCATTCCCGGCGGGTTGCAATGCAACGCAACGTGCTCATGGACGCGGACGCGACGCGGACGACGTGGATCGTTTTTTCTAGAGGCACAGTGACGGCAATTTCGTTGGGTGACATGGTCGCGACGTTCCATGGTTCTTTCGTCATGTCCAGGTGTGCCACATATGCAATATCGGTGTTAAACAGCTTAACTTTGCTGTTGTTACAATCGATTAGAACCAGACGCCTGTCAGCCATTTCCACGGATCCGGTTATTGTACACTCTCTCACGTCACTTTCTATTCGGACGTTGATATCCTTCATGCGCGAGCAGTGTTTCGGGTTACTTAGGCTCATCGTCGCGGTGGTATTTGGTAACGTGAAGGTAAACTGGCGATCGCTGGTTGGCGGTGAGGCGACGGAGGCAAGAACAGAATTCTCGTAAACCGGCGCTGATTCGGTCTCTCGCTGTGTCGGCGTTAGCTTATTCTGGAAACTCCTGATAATTTGGTTGAAGGACGACGTCGCAGCATTGACGCTCGTTGCAAACGTGTCGTCTGCGACGGTGAACGGTTGCTCGGGTAATCGCTCACGCTCGCCGTCGGACGCTGACGATGATCTGTGTCGGAATAGCTGTTTGACGACACCGGCGTCGTCGACCGCATCACCCTTCTCGGAATTCCTCCGCAGTAAAGAACTATCGCCGACGCCGGAGCCGGATACCATATTGACGTACTGCCATGCGCGGTGTTTCGGTTTATCCACGAGCAGTTTCCTGCCGGTCACCGCCGCCGCTCCCAAGGAACTCAGGGTTGAACAAACAACGGACTTTGAAGCAACGGCGCCGTGAGTCGAATCGTCCACGTTTTCGTTGCAGGAAGCTTGCTGTTGAATACCATCAGTTGAACTCTCTGACGGATTCGAGCTGGAGCTCGCACCGAGTGAACTTGTTACCGGGCTTGAGCAGGACCGCGGTATGAAATTGGGAATACCGTCCCGAGTTCCGGGGCGCTCGGGCCTGGGTCGGACCACTGGGGTCGGGGCGTTAGATTCGATCGGAACGGTTTTAGGGCGCTTTGGTTCCTTGGAATGGCGAGGGGGAATGTTTGCATCAATGTGGCTTGTGGTGCACTGGATGGCGCTGTTGGCGAAGGAAGTGGTTGCTGTGGTCGTAGCGGTAGAGGAGCTCGAAGAAGTGCTTGACATGTTCGAGCGGGAAATAAATATCGCACGTGGAGACACGTGCCTTACCGGCGGACTGCTAGGCTGTAGGTCTTCCGATGTCATGGATGTATCACGTGACGTATCACGTGTCGAGGGCATGAAATTCTCACTTCCGGCGTTGTCACGCGCGTTCAGCTCTGGAGGATCGGGGAGGTTGGACTCGAAGTAATTCGAGTTAATATTGCCAATCTGAGTAAACGAGTTGAGGAAGGAAATCAGCTGCCCATCGATGGAAAACTCCAGTTTTATCTGCCGAATGCCTGCGTGGCAGCTTCGAATCGTCGCCAAGTGTTCCTTTATGTCGCGTTCTATGGCGGTTATACGGTCCAGCGTCTCGGATACGTTTCCAGCCATTGGCAAATCAGTAAGCGTCCTCTCCGATGCGGCGAGCTGAGACTTGATTCGCTCATACTTCTCACACTGAGCCGTCAACGCTTCAACCTCGCCATCATGTTGCACGTTGACGTTATTGACAATCTCGCTCTCGATGGCGTTGAAGAGGGTCTCGACTTTCCCGCGGAGCTCCTGCACCTCGGCCAGTATGCTGCTTTTCTGCGAGCACAGCTGGTCGATGTTGGACTGGAGCTGCGTTATAGCCTCGTTCAGGTACTCTAAGACGTTTTCGACGTCGCTCTTTACGACGTTGAAGCGTGACGTCAGCTCCACGTGTTCCTCGATGTCGAGAACGTCGCACTGACGGTGGTTGTTCTTGAAGCATTTGCTGCAGATCTTCACGCCGTGCTCCGTACAGAAGAACTCGATGGGTTTGCCCGCATGCGCGCTGCAGCGGTCCCCGGCGACGCTGGCGTTCGAGCAGGTCTCGGCGCGCTCGAGGAGTTCCTGAAATATTACATTCCCGTAAATATTTGGGCAAAATTCGGAATTGTATTGAAAGTTAGTCGTACAAAAAACGTACTCGATCTTTTCGTCAATAAATTGCTTGAAGTAAATCGCATGCTTTGTCGTCTGTAATCTTTGTTTCTTACAGGCGACTACATTTATTCTTTAAAATGTTCTGTTAAAGTAGTGGAGACGGACCAAGCCGCATTTTCTATATAGAAAAAGGAACCGTGTACGTCTATGGATTTAATAGATGGCATTTTACACATGTTGTATTTAGTTTAAACCTATTTATTTAAGCTCAATTGCATCGAAAACCTACAGCTTATTGAAACGCTCTCAATCCCGTTTCCTGAGTAGAACCGGTACTTGGTATGTATTTTTTGTTGTTTTTTTTTGTTGTTTTTTTTTTTGGGGGGGGGGAGAGATATAAAACACACTCCCACCTTGAGGATCGAACCCTTGACCTCACGGTCGTAAGGCAGACACTATGCCAACATCGCCACTGCGACTTGTTGTATTTGAGCTACGTTGTTCCTTACCTGAAAGCTGGAGTCCAGCAGGGAGACGAGCAGATGGTTGAGCGGGAACAGCGACGCCCAGGTGTCAATCCTCGTGAAGGCACGTGGTGCCGGCGTACTCGCGCGGCACACCGGGCACGGGAAGTCCGACACGAGCACGCGTTCACGCGACTTATTCACGATGTATGAATGAAGGCACGTTTCGCACAGCGTGTGCTGACAGGGCAGCATCCTGGGACTCTTGTAGACGTCCATGCACACCGGGCAGCACAGGATGTTGTCCTGTGGACAGCTGGTACCCGTCGCAGACGACCTCGAAGACATGGCGCCGGGCAAAAGACGTCTGAAAATAGTTCATGAATAAAAAGTGGGTTTCGTACCTTAATTTAAATAGACCTAACCTGTCTCCTTCACCACGTTTTAAACCAACAACCTTGACGACCTGGCGCCGGGCAACGTCTGAAACGATTTCGTGAATAAAAAGTGGAGTTTTTTTACTTGAATTGCGTACCTAAATCAAAATAGTGCCATCCTGTCTCGTTAACCACTTATTGACACCTCTCAGTGGTCGTATTCGGATTACTATACGCTGCAAACATGTTTTAACTACTCTGTATTTCAAACATAAATGGTTAGACATAGGCTAAACACATTAATGAGTCCATGTCCTCACAAAATAAACACTTGATTGTATTAGTTATTTCCAAGAATGTCGTATAGAGTGCTAACCGTTTCCATAATTATGAGTCTAGGAGTCCAGTCTGATTTTTCTACAGCAATATACGCGTTTTTGTAACGGATATGATATCCGTGCACATGAACGCAGAGAACACAATACTACATCAAAAGCCATACAGAATATCCTCAGACGGAAACTTCTGTCCTAATGTCCTTCAGGTCAACATCAAACAACTCTCATGTCTCTGATGTATGTCTCCTTTAAGCGGAGGGACCAACGTGCGTATTATTGACCAGACGTAAACAAATATCCGATCCAATAAATGAGCCGCGTTCTGAGAAAACTGGGCTAAATGCATGTGCGTAAAGTGTCATCCCAGATTAGCATGTGCAGTCCGCACAGGCTAATCAGGGACGACACTTTCCGTCTAAACTTGATTTTCGGTAAGCAGGGACTTCCTTTAAACAAAAATACCATTAAAGCGGAAAGTGTCGTCCTTGATTAACATGTGCGGACTGCACAGGCTAATCTGGGACGACACTTTCCGCACATGCATTTTGCCCAATTTTCACAGAACAAGACACAAATACAAATGCGACACTATTCGTTGACTTCCCTTTTGTTTGCTCGAGTTCTTCAGCACTGTTAGGAAGTATGTTAGTTTTCCTATTATGTATTATTGAAATTTACTGTACTATGCTTATGGTTACATGCCAATGCTATTGGGTTATACGCATTTTTTTCGATTGATGCCAAATTGAAACTGTTACATACAATCAAGTTTTTTTTCGTTTAAATAGAATGAATATTTAACGTGATTTTTTATTGCCACCACTTTAAACAGGGACACAGTAAGTATATAAAAATGATAGTGAACTAGTTGCAATTAGAACCTCAACAATTTTGTGCAAACCCATTTAATCCACAGTTTTAAACAGAGATGGCTCGTTTTATTAAACAATGGAAGTGCCATCAAATAATAACGGTTTATACGAAATGTAATTTTAAAAGGTGAGATTTTGATCATACCGGCAGTTACGTGTTTTTCAGAGTTAGTCTATTATTTTTCAAATCACTACATCGTCTGGAACTACGTAAAGACATTATTACCATTCAAATAAATCCAGTTTATATTCAACACGCTTTACATAATCGCAACACAGGATTAGGTGATCACCATTACCGGTATATATAACTTACTATTTGTAACAAACCAACTCCCAACAATTGACCCTCGGAGTCGATATGAGCTTTACGTATGTACTCATAAATACTCACAGTATCCAAAATGAAGTAATGAACTTACCTAATAAAGTGGTAAAACCGAAACTATCGAAGTAGCTTATTTTTCCGAACACCAGACGACACTCTAGCACGAGACGCGAACACCAGACGACACTCTAGCACGAGGCGCGTTTCCCGCGCGCGACCACGTTGACAAGCATTGCTGACCTTGACTCGCTTCGATCTGCTTATGTCACTTCGTCTTCCTGCCGCTTGGAAAGTTCGCCTAGAAACAGGAGCATTTTAGGGATAAAATCCGATAACTTGTCATGAGAATTCCCTTCGAATGAGTATGATAATGATTACGTCAGTGTGACTCATCGCCTTTTACAGCCTTGTTTTCGTAATACGCGCGCGTGCATTTTGCAACTTATTTCTCGTCTGCACGAGCGTAGTTTACTATTTCAAACTGTATTGGAAACAAGGTGTCACTAGTATCTGTGTGTTCTCCCGGTGTCGGTCGACGTCATTAAAACGCTTCTTTGAATCGTCACTACAGCTTCAAGCGAACGCTTGATCGATGCTTATTAATCAGAATTATTATATGATAGATCAAACACTTATAATTATAAACCTACACAAACATAATTCTTTAAATAAATCATTACCGATGCCCCTATCCATATTTACTAAGTACTCACTTACTTGAAAAAATTTCGTGTTCAGAACTATACTTTTTATGTCAGATATTAAATGCATTTAAATCACATTAATACCAATCTAATAACATCATGATATCATTCTTAGAATCGGCATTTCTAGTTTTGCTCTTTATGACCCTATTCATTTTTACGCACTTTTTCTTGTGTCAGATTCGTGCCTTAGATCGAACGCTGATTGATGAGTCATTTCTAATTTAGGACTGTTTTACTTCTGCGCAAAATATTCCCAATAAATACAATGAGGGGATAAATAATGCACGCGTCTGTTGACAATTCTAGTGAGCTGATGATATCATTTTTCTATATACAGACGTCTGCTATGAACTTAGTTCAAGTATTGTTGCTGTTTTTTGTTTGTTTTGTTTGTTTGTGTGTGGGGGGGGGGGGGGGGCGTTATTTCATAAAGTTGTGTTTCTTTGTCGGATAAAACAACTCTCTTGCTGTTATGATTCCTTATTGTTATCATCATATTAATATTTCGCTATTTTCACCCAAATGCTCATAACCATATCCGTCGCCATCATCAGCAACAACATCGGCACCATCGTCATCATCAAGAGTCATGGTAAGTATAATTATTATAATCCTGTTCATTACGAAAACCAGTCAACCCTGATGCATTTCATGAATATTCAAATCGATGAGGGCTTTTGGGTCTATTTACTTTTTATCTGTTAGACTATTTATATAATTATTAAATATACGTTGCCAATGTCGTTTCACATTAATCAATCCATTCATTCGTCGGTTATATATAGTACACATTAAAAGTGAAACGTTGCGACTTTTTCTTGATTTAACATTCCACGAATATTTAATTGAGTCGCGCTCTGTGAAAACAGGGCTTAATGCATGCGCGTAATGTATCGTCCCAGATCGGCCCGTGCAGACAACACAGGCTTATTTAGGATGATGCTTTCCGCTATGATGATTTTTTTTTATTTCACTTAAGTCTTTTCTTATCGTAGATCCAGTACAGGCGGAAAGTGTCGACCCTGTATAGCCTGTGCGAACTGAACATGCTAATCTGGGACGACACTTTACGCAGACGCATTAGGTCAGGTTTGCCCAGAGGCTCGATTGTAATATGTGATATTACTCCTAACTCAAAAGCCTTATCAAAGGCTATGAACCTCAGGCTAGATCACAGAACCAATGCGGCCAGAAGCTATGCGATTTGAAGCAGGTTATTAGAATAGATTGTCACTGCGTATGGCATCTCGCAGTGAAGTGCGCTTACAATAAAACAAACCAATACATGAGCAAAATCAAAAGACCTGAAAGATTACCAAACAAAGTAAATGAAATTATTCTCGGTTTGATAAATACGGTATAGTATGGTTTAATACGTGTTTTTTAGAAGAGAGATTATGGTAATGGTTTAGCGCGTATAATGCACGGGTTTTGTGTGCATGTTTTAGCGCGAAAGCGCACGAGTTTTTCGTTTTGGGGTATATATGATTTGCACATCTAGTGAGACGCCATTCGAGGGTTGTTTTTGACAGGCAAAGTTATGGAGCAAGAAAACGAAAGGGTGATAAAGTAGTTTAGGCGTTCATTTGCGAAATACATAGTATTCGGAAGGAGATTTTCGATGAGAGGACTGATTCTCTGCTAGAAGCGGAATGGTGAGCTGGAACTTCGAACAAAGGTCAGACTTGTTGGTTCTGTTTATTGTAATAACACTGGCAACAACATTCCGATTGAAATTAACACAGGTTGTGTTCCTTGTTAACTTTTATGATAAGTATATTCAATAACATGCTCCATATCTTTATTTGTGCTGTTGTTTTTGTTAAGTTCCAATTATTCAGATACATCAATTGATTTGATTATTGGGTAAAAATGAAACTATTTAAGTTCAAAAAGAGGTCGCAAATGTAATGGTCTGGTAGGATTATATATAGGTAAGGCCACATAGTGTGTCACTCCAGGTTGTTTTGATAGCAGAGTTAGATCACTCTCCCTCATGTTTTTACGAACACCTTGCTTTATTTTTATTGTTTATAAGATATAACACCTTATATGGTAATACATGTTTTACAAGTTTGTGTATTAGTTCCAAGCGTATAATTCAACAAACGATTAATAACAATTAAATGCCGTTTTCCTTATAATTCAGCTAGATGGTTGTGTGCGATATATGACGTGGTATGATAATGAGCGGATACAAATTTATGCGAACATATCTTTAAACTATTCAGGTATTCCAATTGTGAATTAAGAATGAAACATCAAAAATCGATACATTACGGAAATATATATTCTATTCATCTATGAAACAGCTATAGAGACTTGTCTTGTAAACTTTTTTCGAAACATGTTTGTGTTTTGCATATATTACATCTCGTTCGCTGGATATTGAATAAACAGTTTATATGTTATTGTTGTATACAATTAAAAAAAATAATCTCTAAATTGAATTAAAACATTTTGAGTTATTATAATTTTCATAATAATTTTAGACGTTAAGTTTTCCCTGCAAGGTTGGTGTCAATAATGGTGCATGCATATGTGCTAATTAATTTACGATATTTTAGATAAACTGTGGTATAAATTTGGTTTGAAAAGAGCGTTGACAATAAGACTGTTGTTTTAAACGTAGATGAAAGGCATTTATCGGTTTTGTTAAATTTAGTTTCGTCATAGTTAAATGCATTTTTAAAGATAAGGTACTGTAATGATAATAAAAGTAGACCGGATTTATTTGCAATAAAAGTCATTTTGTTTTCGTGATAGTTTTTGTTCTTGTTTGGTGGCCTGTTGGCTTGATGTGTAAAGACATTTTGCTTTTATGGTGTTTGGCCGTTTTTTGAATGCCAGTTAACATGTGTAATTTGCTTATCGTTTTGGTGAAAGCCAGTTGACCAGATGTGGATAAACCCAGTTAGCGCGTGTAGTTTGTTAATCAAATTTGTTAAAACGTGCGTTTACATTTACATTTTCGTTTTTAAGATTGTTCTGTTCGAAGGATATTATATATATTGGAGAGCATTAAATGTATGTTATTAAGGGCCAGATTGGCTTATGTAAATTAACCGGTTGGCTCGGGTTGTCCGTTGACAGTTTGTTGAAAGCAGATTTTTTTCAGATGCGTATAAGCCAGTTTGCTTGCGTGTCAGTTCACAAAAATGTCTCAAAACACATGTTGAAATTGCATTTACACATGTTTGCGAAGTTTATTTTTTCAGAAGCTGGACAGTTCGAAGAATAAATAATGAATAGTGTAACATTATAGTAAGAGGGCAGCTCGAAAGGTATAATTTGTTTTTTGTTTTTTTGTGTAATTATGTGTTAGAAAATAACTTGTTAAGATTAATAATGATGATTTTATTGATGATGATGTTATAAATGTTGATGATGATGCTAACGTTATTGATGAGGAGGAGGAATAGTTGACAGTATTTTGTGAATGGATATTTCTACATTAACGAATTTTTAGTGAATGAAATTATTTTAGGTTTGATAAATACCGAATGATGTTGGTCTATACATATTATTTAGAAGAGAAAGTGAGTATGGTTATGGTTTAGCACGTAAAAATGAATGAGTTTCTAGGTTTTGCGTTTAATTGAACAAAAACAAGTAACGGTTCAGCAACAGGGATTATTCTCAGATGGTACATGTATTCCTTTTAGAGTCACAGAAATTCAACTTTGCATCAATACCGGTTCTCTTTGAGATTTGTTTGATGGGTTAAAATTCCAAAAATTGACGAGTTTTGCAGCCGACCAAGTACCTATAGCTTTGTATTTGAGTGTGTTAAGCATTTTGTTGTTTTCAAATTAGTAAATCAAAATTAATACGGTGTTCTAGTATATCAATTGAGCTTATGCTATTGCCATGGAAATTTGAGCCAGGGTTCGATCAGTAGCTTAAAGTTTGTCTGTGTTGGTGAATTGAACCTTAAAACAAATGTCAAGTCGGTAGTTTTAAATTTAAGAGCAGAACATACGTATTGATTGTGAGAACATTAGTAAAATGTGTTTGGTATTTGTGCATGTCTCTTGTGGTCATTGGACAAAGTTGTTTAAGGCCAATTGGCCTGATTTTGAAAGCCAGTTGGCTTGTATGGTCAGTTGACCGTTTTTAAAGCCAGTCTATATGGTGTGTGAAAGCCTGTTGGCTTGTGTTGTCAGGTTACCGAACTTTCTTGGAACGAAAGTCTCATAGAATTTACAATATTTGCAAAATTATTGTTTGCAATGCAGTAACTGGACTGTTGGAATAGTATATTAAGTATTGAAGCACATAAAGGTATGGTTTATGATGTATGTTATTATTATTACTATGATTATTATGATGTATTTTATTTGTGTGCATTCGGAAAATTGCAAAGCCTGTAGTTAAAAAGGAGCCTATTACATCAGATATATTAAAGAAATTTTATCACACTTTTGTTTCTGAGAGCGATTGTTCTTTGGGGTATTTAAGAGGCGTTACAATCTTTTTCTTATTTTATGCTGGTTTTTTAGGATAAGTGAAATTTTGTCTGTTAAAAGATCAAATGTTGTATTTTTAGATACGCATTGTGATATTAAAAGTTGAAAAGTCAAAAACGGACATTTTAAGAGAGTGTAATACTGTTCTGATTGCAAAAACTAATACAGACACTTGTCCTGTGAAATTGTTTGAAAAGTATTTGTGTGTTGCAGATATTGCATGTTCATCTACTGATAATGTGTTTAGACCAGTTTATTTGTGTAATGTTAAACACTGTTTCAAATTGATTTCTAATAATAAGCATATAAGTTATTCTACTATAAATGATAGTTTTAAGAAGAAGTTAAGTCTATTGGGTTATGTTTCTTCTAAATATGGACTTCATTCTTTTCGTTCTGGTGGAGCATCTATAAGTGCCAATAATAAGACTGTGGATAGACTTTGGCAAAGACATGGTAGATGAAAAAGTGTTTCCACTTAGGACGGATATGTTAAAGATTCTTTGAAAGACAGATTATCGGTGTCGCTAAATTTAGATTTGTGAAAAGTCATTATTAATGTATGTGTGATTTGAAATGTATGATGTGTTGTTCGTAGCACATTTAAAGACACTATAATATATTATTATATAAATGGTTTGGAAATGCTTTTGAGTATTATTAAGTTCTGTGTTTGTGTTGTGTGTATGTTTCCTTGTGGTCATTGGACCAATTTGTTTACGGCCATTTGGCCTGATTTGGTAAGCCAGTTGGCTTGTATGGTCAGTTGACCGTTTTTTAAAGCAAGTTGATCTGATGTGTGAAAGCCGGTTGGCTTTTGTGAGTTGAACTTATTTTCTTAAAAAGCATGTTCACATGGAATAAACAATCTTTGCAAGTTTATTTTTTGCAGTGCAGTAACTGGACAGTACGAATGGTATATTAAGTATTGGAGAACATAAAGGTATGGTTTATGTAGTATGTTATTATTATTATAATGATTATGATTATGATATTTTTTATTTCCGTTTTAATGTTTATCATTAATTTTGTAAATATTGTTTTATTATATCTGTTTAATTCTCTTGTGCATTATTCGATTGGTCATTTGACCGTTTGTGAAGGCCAGAGTGTGCCTGATGTTGATTAGCCGTTTGGCTTGTGTGGTCATTTGACCGTTTGTGAAGGCCAGAGTGTGCCTGATGTTGATTAGCCGTTTGGCTTGTGTGGTCATTTGACCGTTTGTGAAGGCCAGAGTGTGCCTGATGTTGATAAGCCAGTTGGCTTGTGTGGTCAGTTGACCGTTGTTGAAGGCCATAGTGTGCCTATTTTGATTGAATTAATTTTATTGCTTTTACAAATGTTTATAATTGTATCTTTTCAGTTAAAACACAGTTCGAGAGGTATATAACGTGGTTGAGAATATTTAGGTATTCATTTTATGTTTTATATTATTTGTATTCTCTCTTTGTTTTATTCGAAAGTCCTGTCAAATACAAGCACTCACTCCTATTTTGTCTTTGGTTTATTATTTGTTTGATAATGATAATGATGATGATATGGGTTATAAAGATGATGAGATTTTAATAGTATTTTGAGAATAGAGAATAATAAATTTACTCATAACTATGAGTAAATGAAATTATTCTCGGTTTGATAAATACGGTATAGTATGGTTTAATACGTGTTTTTTAGAAGAGAGATTATGATAATGGTTTAGCGCGTATAATGCACGGGTTTTGTGTGCATGTTTTAGCGCGAAAGCGCACGAGTTTTTCGTTTTGGGGTATATATGATTTGCACATCTAGTGAGACGCCATTCGAGGGTTGTTTTTGACAGGCAAAGTTATGGGGCAAGAAAACGAAAGGGTGATAACCCCGCCCGCCCGCCCTTAATGAACATATGTATGGTTAAATAATTGGTTACATTGCTTTTATGTTTATAATTTTGCAATTATAAAGTCTATATTTAGTATATTTTCAGTTCGGTTTTTAGTCCATGTGAGATGGGATCTTAACACAAACCGATTCCTTTACTGGGAAAGACGATCGGTGTATTTTCATTTAAGTCTGAAGCAGCTAAGTTTTCTTGATTATTTTGACTCATTTTTTACTTAATATTGTGTTTGAATGAGGTTTTTTAAGTTATGGGTGTCATGTTTTTCGAGACTCTCACTTCCTGGAGATAGTACCTCCAGCATATTTATTGAAATATTGGTATGTTTAAATTTCAGTGTTATTATTTTTTGTTGTCTTTCGTAATGAACGTTTAATTTAAAGACATTCTTATTGTACGATTACTTAATATTTTCATTTTGGTGTGACTGGTTAGATGTTGAAGTCGGTTTAATATAGCTGTTCGTCATATGCATTTATATATTTCTCGGAATACTTATGATTTATCAACATTCTTTTTAGGTGCTTTATGGATTTTATGGTTTGAGTGATTTGTTTGTTTTTATGTTGATGTCCGGGGTGTGTGCGGGATGCTTTTGATGTTTGTTTGTTATGTTAATTTGCGCAATGAAATTGATAATGTTTTAATTACATTTTTTACTAAATAATACTTAATGTTTACAGTATAATAATAGCTGCTTATTTGTAGATTTCTCTAAAATTAGAGGTTTCGGGAGGTGATGAAGGCACCTAGACACCGGTCTCGAGCCATGGGTCCTCATACGTCCCCCTGCCATTAAAAGAAAAAATAAGAAAACAAAAATGGCAGTAGGGTTGCGTATCCCGCTCGCGGTTTTACCTGAATCGTTTATTACTACTGATCATTGTATGGGGTGTACGTGAAGTCATGTACACTTCTCTTGATTGGTGGTGATGGATGAATCTTGCAGATATTAGCAGCTTCTTTGAACAAATTAATGTTTCACAATTGTTAATTTATAATATTTAAGCAAGTTAGCGTGATTGATGGGCATTGTGGGCGTCCTGTGTGCACTTTGGGCATCGGCCGGGATCAGTTTATTCAAACAGTAACTCTTTATTTGAGATATATACATGACGTCTAATTGTTATGAATAAATTTGCATTTTTTCACATGACACACATGTGCATGTGAAGAATTCATAATTACATGCCCTACAGCATTTAAATAGTATCGTTTCAGTTCTTTATACACCTGAACAAAGATGTTACACTGTTTCCAGTCGTCTCGAGGCTCATCAATTGAGCGGTGCCGTTGAGGTCTATATCCATTGCACATACAACACATACGGGCGTCAGAAGAATTGTTTTTTGCATTTATATGTTGAAAGTCCTGTCAAATACAAGCACTCACTCCTATTTTGTCTTTGGTTTATTATTTGTTTGATAATGATAATGATGATATGGGTTATAAAGATGATGAGATTTTAATAGTATTTTGAGAATAGAGAATAATAAATTTACTCATAACTATGAGTAAAACATTTTATCGTACACGTGTTAACAATATCATACCAGATGTTGCGTCGTAAACAGCTGTAGTTTAATTTACAAAATATACTTACATCGAGTAGTTTGTAACTATATATTAATCCGTTTGTTTTTAATTGTGTTATTTGCTTCAAAACTAACGCAAACAATGTCAGCTTATTTATATTCCCAAAAGCAATGCGTCGCGACTGAATTCAATAAGAGTCTATTGACACTCATATAGTAGTTAGTGTATTTGTTAATTGGATAAATTAACAACCGAAGTCTATACGACTTCTAAACGTCGCTTTGTTTATTTTATCATTTATTAGTATAATGCAGGGCAGTGAACATGTATACGAACCTTTTTGAATTTATTGAAATGTAAATAACAGATAAGAAATTGCTGATATAGGCAAAGCTTTGTATGAAGACGCATTTGGGAAGCATATATTCGGGTGTCCGCTATTTGCTACGGTGTTCTGTATAGGTCACCAATACCTACTAAATAGCAATTAGAATATACAAATGTAAAATTGCGGTCGCTGTTCGTTGAAGTAGTCGTTGAAAGCTATCAAAATCGACTTTTGGAAATGTAAAATGGCGGTCGCTGGTCGTTGTGTGCAAGTGGGCGTTATTCGCAGGTAAAAATATATAGTAAAATCGTTCGGGGGAAATCGATGTGGTCGTTATGGACAGGTGGTCGCTATTCAAAGGTGGTCGCTAAGGCAGGTTTGACTGTATGTTCTATACATTGTATTGCTATTGCTTTAGGTAATTATTTTTTTTTTGTCTAGCGACGTTCATATTTCTCGTCAGGGTAGTACAAATCTGTAATTTAGTGTTTGTGTAAACTAATATTTTTATTGAGTTTGCGAAAAGAATATCTACATGACATGAACATTCTAGAATCAATTCGTATAATGGCGTTAGTCGTCTGCATGTATACCTTAAGTTCGCTGCCGTTACGTATTACACATTACAACGCAGCCTTACCGAAACCCGCTCTCCCGTGGCTAGTGTATTATAATATCAACGGCGTTCTGGGAAAAAACGGGCCTAATAAATGTGCGTAAACTGTCGTCCCAGAATAGCTCGTGGAATATTCATTTAAAGGAAGTCCCCTCTTAACGAAAATCCAGTCTAGGAGGAAAGTGTTCTCGCTGATCAGCGTGTGAGGACTGCACAGGCTAATCCGGGACGACTCTTTACGCACATGCACTTAGCGCAGTTTTTCCAATACGAGGCTCATATCGATTCAGTAGGTTCTTCCCACTAGTACTATTTTAAAGAGTATATATGTATCTTCATCAACACAGTAGCTGCGACAGATATCGCTGAGATGTCGCCACAATCATTTGCGCATTTTACATTATTTTCATCAATTTTACAATACACAAATTGTGAATTCAACGTAACAATTGTATTGACTAGATTTCAAGAAGACCCTTATAGCGAGCCATACAAATTTCTTGTCGTTTATTGTTTAACAATGATTGAAGAAAATTGATATACTTATTCAGCGTTCAACTTATGAATGTCAAAGAGATCGGATATCAAGTACAAAGGTGTCGATATTTAGCCAACGCGCACGTCAGGCAGTGTTGTCTGATACCGATTGGTAATTTGACCCCCACTGAGTTTGAATTGCGTTTCAACACGGCCGTTAATCACGCGCGCCACCTTTTTGGAGATGCATTCATGCGTGAGCAAATGCAACTTCCGAGTTGGAGCTCAGGCCCGGATGTTTTGAAATTTCATGGACAATTTTATAGGGTTATTAGGTTTTATATGTTTTTTTTTCTAACATCTTTCGCAATATTTTTAAAATAGGGCAATGTAGTGCGATTCAGCGAAGATTAATTCATCCAAAGATGTACTATTTTTAGTTACACTGTTAGTAACTGATGGTGTGTGGGATATACACCCTCAGTAATTTCATACCATACGAGAGCGAATATATCTCAACCGACCACTCGACTACTCGGGGTTTATGGAAATTACTCGGGGTGTATAAAATAATATACACCATGGGCACGTGACCGCTCAAAGCAAATCGGATTAGGTCATTTTGTAAGAGGTAAGATAAAAAATAATACTTCTTCTTAAAACAATGATTTGTGTCTCTTAATCCAAATGCTTAAGTTTTTTTTACAGGCCCATTACAACGAATCTTAATTAAGCTCATATATGTTGTTTTTCCCACTATCAACTCCAAAAAATTAAGATAGCTCGGTCTTTTTTCGTTTCCTTTTTTGTATAATACATGTTCTGATCCAACAAAGACGAACGTTTAAAACCACCAAGTCATTATTAAAAAAATACTTTTTTAATTAAAAACGCACGCGACTCAAATGTGCTGAACTTACAAAAATATTGTAAGTCCTGTAAACATAATAGAAACCACAACATAAAGCATTTCACTTTAAAATAGCTATACATGTGCATTGGCGCCACCTCCTAATCTGAGCGCCTCCTCATTGGCATTGACTCCATCTCTTTTTGAACAATGCAAATTTATCTATTAGATCGGCTAGAAGCCGATGTTTTTATTCACGCATTAACTAGGTTCCAAGCAATCGTTTTATGTAATGAGCGATTTAATTGCCTTGGAATTTGCTCGTAACAC